>NC_042617.1:497254905-497559340 GCF_901001135.1 Rhinatrema bivittatum
CACCCACCTTTATAGCTAAAAGTAAATGCATTGCTCTAAAACATGCATGTTTTTATCTACATTAAGTGGAGGTATTCCTGGGAACAGTAAATACTTACACATTGGTTTCATTCAAAAAGCCAGGAATGTCCATGCCATGCCCAGATCACACTCACACCTTGTTCCTTTTTTCAAAAAACAGTTATGTACACATACTGGGAGAGATGCGCCTACTCGTGTGCCTTTTAAAATCTGCGTGGCGCATGCCGACCTGACTTTTGTGCATATCTCCCAGCTTTGGCGTGCATAGAGCTCTTAAAATTCACCTTTTAGCATTTTCAAAACTATGCACACTTTTTTGAAAGGAAAAGGTACTCACAAAAATTAAAAAAGCAGGGTGCAAATCTCGGTGGGTACTTTTTTCCTGGGGTGTTTTTCAATTGGAAATTGTTTGCATACTATTCCTTTGAGAATGGGTGCAAAGTTTGCAGGGAAAAGCCCCCACTGGCTGACAATTAGTCACAGACATTTGAATATTGTCCCCTAAAGAGCAGGAAATGGAGATCCTGAGATCAAGGTAGACCAAGGACAATTTTTCAAATAGGAAGCAATGTTTATTTTGTGTAAAAATCATACTTTAAAAGTCACGGGGTTGACTCTTTTATCAACAAGGGGATGGGGATGAGGGGAAGTTCATTTCCTTTAAAAATAAATGTAAGATTGGAGACAACCCCAATCTCTGCAGGACAGAGGTAAATAAACCATGACAGAACAAACATCCTTCTTGTAGAATGAGAAAAAATGTCACTGGACAAATATATCTAGTTATTTGGCTATTTATTATACACACTTAAGACTTTTGAATGCATGTTTTTATTATTAAAACTAAATCACAGAAAAAATGTTTTGCAGCAAAAACCCCCAAAAACTGTGCACTGCTTTAAAAACAAAAAAATGCAGTACCAAGCAAATGGTGATAAATATGCCCTGCTTAGAAAAATGTTTCATGTATTAACTAATTGTATGAAGGGGGCATTTCTTTTCAATACTAGGAAAAAAGACCATCATATCCAAGAAATGTCCACTCAAAAAATTAGATCCTGAGTGAGTTAGAGCTGCATTATATCCTGGAGCTCCAAAATAAATGGCATCAAATTTAGAAACAAGGAATATGATAGCAGACACTGCCTATGAGACCCAGCTAGTCTGCCCATTTCCCTGTTTCCATTGCAGTGCTGCAGCCCCTGACATCTCCAGTTTATTTCCCTTTCCTTATAACTAATGGTTATCTCTACTAGTCACACACTTTCTTGAATTCAGATACCATTTTGCTTTTATCATTTCCAGTGGGAGGTTGATCCATAGAAAATAGACAGGGTCATTTATCAAAATGCGTTATGGTGTTAATGCCCACGATAATGCCATAAGGCATGTGATAGCTATCTCAATGCGTGGTGCGAATGTAAATTTGTCAAATTTATTCAAAGGGGGCAGGATTGGGGAGGGGTTAATGAAAATGAGGGGTATGATTGCACCAAGTGATAGTGTAATGCATGCTATCGCATGCTTTTAATGCTGGAAATAACTTCACCTTTTTTCCTAGTGTTAAACTGTGTGATATGCCTGAAATGCCAGAAACACAATTTGTGATAAATATTGCAAATTCTGTTTCTGCCATAGGAAGAGAAGAGCGGGGAGAGTGGCATGGAGTGGTGTAGAGGACCTGAGGTAGAGAAAGAGAGAGCCTCTGGGGGGGCACATATAGTAGTCAACTATTTCTACTGCTATAGGAAGGCTAGCTAGTAACTCGAGGTGAGATTTTGGTAGTGATCTAGGGTTTTGGGGCCAGTTTTACATGCAGAGTGAGACGTACAAACAGCACAGTAGACCTCGGTGAAGATTTGACGTGATTTGGAGTGAGGAACATCAGACTAAGATGAGATTACTTCAATGTTCTCTTGCCCTAGCTTGATAGTGCCCTGGTAGAGAGTCCATCAAGCTAGGGAGGAGAAATAGCCTAGTGAGGAGAAATAGCCTAGTGGTTAGAGCAGTGGACTGTGAACCAGGAGACCAGCGTTCAAGTCCTGCTGTCACTCCTTGTGACCTTGGGCAAGTCACTTTACCCTCCATTGCCTCAGATATAAAAACTTAGATTGTAAGCCCTCTGGGGATAGAGAAATACAGTACCTGAATGTAAACTGGTGTGATATCTCAATTGAGATTGAATGTTGGTATATAAAAATGATAAATAAATAAAAACATTGTAGAATTCTCATCTTTGTGTGACTTTCCTCAATCCAAATCACATCAAATCTTCACCTACTATGCTGTTCGTATGTCACACTCTGCATGTAAATCTGGCTCCAAAACCCTAGACCACCATCAAAACCTCACCTCGAGTTACTAGCTGGCCCTCTTATAGTGATATACATAGTTGACTAATATGAAACCCTTATAAAAAGGCTCGCTCTCTCTCTGGAGGAGATGGCAATTATGTTAAGGAGCAACATGTCTTAATCCTTTTGGCTTCATTGTCTACCATTATGTTGTTATGTTTGTAAGGCAGGAAATGATCTTGTGTTTCATAAGCTTTCCAAATTTTTTAAACAGTAGATCACACCTATCTAATTAAAAGTAGTAACTTCAGAAACTGGGAATGCTGAAAAGCTGACATTCAGTTAACATTACACCCATAGGAAATGATAGAAGATAAGGACTGCACAACCCTAGCAGGTATTCAAGTCTAATGCAGTACTGTAGGGTTCATCTGATCTCAGGTTTTACAATCACATCTGCATATCTAAAGAACCTTTATGTGAGTCCCATATTTTTTTTTTTAATTCTGTCACTGTTTTGGCCTCCTCTACTTCCACAGGGAGACTGTTCTATATGTCCATCACTTTGTGAAGTAATATTTCATTATTAGTATAAGGGCCTATTAAAAATGATAATGAAAAAAAGACATGTCCGTGCCTACATTCAGTCCATTGACACTCCCTTGACCTTGGGAATGCTTCTTTCTTCAACAATTAAGAGCATGAATAATGTGATACAGCATGCATGTATCCCCAGTGGATCAACAAACATGTGCTGAGTCAGGGCATGCTCTTCTCCCTGCCCAGTGTAACTTCACACATACATTTACATGTGCAGAGACCAGGCAATAATGACCTGTACAGAAATATACAGACAATTGTCTTCATGTCTCAGCAATAATAATTTTTACTGTATTTCATCTTCAATTAGCATTATTAAAGCACAGGTTTTGGTTGGATACCAAAAGTACACCCAGGTAATGAAATCAACCTTTCAGTGTCCTGGAAAGGAAGCACAAATTAGAGATGTGCATTAGGTTTTCCTGAATTAGTCAATTTCAATGAAATTGTCTAATTCGGCATGGTTTGGGGGCAACAAAAGCCTAAAATAATTTTTCTGAAATTTCAGAAACATTCGTATTTCGGGTTAGTGTGCACTAACCGGGCTTAGTGTGCGCTAACTCCTGTTAGTGCACGCTAACTTTAAAACATTAGTGCACGCTAACCCGAAAATCGGGGGCCCACGAAAAAAACCCCCCAAAACCACAGGAAAAACGAAGTTTCCATCGGGACCTGAAAACAAAGCCCAAAACAAAAAAGGAAACCAATGCACATCTCTAGCACAAATATGTTTTCTTGAGTGTGACTGACAGAGGCACCAACAAAGAAACATAGGAAATTATATTAGATATTACCCCTGAATTGAGCCTCATGTCATAACTTGGAATATCTAAAATTTCCTTTTTCCTGGTTATTATATTAGTCCACATCAATATATGATTTACTTATTTATTCATTCAGTTTTGTATTCCACTACCTTCATAATGCTGTTGTCAGTGGATTCCAATAGTCATATACATAATAACAAAAATTGACACACAACTATTTTACAACAGTACACATAATAAAGCATATAAAACTAATAAAATATTCAGAAAAACAAAATCTACTTAAACAAATAACATCTGTAAGACTAACACTTCTGCTTCTGATATGCCTAGATGAAATAATTGACTTTGAGCATTTTCCTGAAATTTTTAAATCTATCTTAGGGGGTCATTCATCAAATCGCGATGTGGCCCTAATGCATGCGATAACTACTGCATTGCAATGGTAAAATTAAAATGAGGGAAAGGGGTGGAGTTAGGGAGGAGTTTGGGCGGGGTTGTGCAATGAGGTGGTAGTACCGCTGCGGGCGATAATGTTTTAGACATTATTGTCGGCAGTAGTACTGGATTTAACACCACCTTTTCTATTGTTGCTATGGGGGTGATAGAGTTCAGCATGGCCGCAACTGCTGCGGGTGAAAACATACTGCTGCGATGCGGCTGGCTGCACACCTTTGCCCCCCTGCCACTTTTATCTTCGCGGATCATCATTCCATTATGAATATAACTCTAGGCCTTAGTTCTGAGCCCTTTAGGAAGAGTATTCCAGAAAATTGGTCCTATATATGAAAATGCTCTTGAGCGCATTTGTTGAAGTCCGTACTCTCATAAAACTGGAAGAGCTAACAAATTCAAGTTAGATGACTCAAATCACAAACAGAATTTTGCTTACCCAGTAATTTAGCTAAATTACAAAGATAATCAGAATAAAGAAGTTTATGGATAGTTGCCATTATTTTAAATTGAATTCTCTACTGCAGTGGGAGACAATGGAGGGAATACAAAATTGGGAAAATATGTTCTCTAAATTTAACACCAGTAAGCAACCTTGCAGCTGCATTCTGCATCAATTGTAATGTGTTGAAATGAGGATCAACAGAAATGTGGTATGGGATGTATTTTTATTGCACATAAACGTGAATATTTTATGGACAAATTCATTGTCATATATTGCAAGTTTCAAAAGTCCATTTACATGGGAAAAGTGCATTTACACATGTAAAATTCAATTTTAAACATGTAAATGCTTTTTCAAATTAGTAGGGTTTTTTCCTAGTCTGTGCCTAGGAGAGTAAACTTGTCCTTAAGTCTCAATTCATAAAATTTAGTTTGCACATTCTGCACCTTTTTGGCTGCTTTCTCTGGATTGCCTCTATAGTATTGATATCATTATGAAAATATGGATTGCAGACTCGGTCACATTATTCCAAATGTGATTTCATAAATAACCTGTACCAAAGCATTATCATCTGCTTTTTTTCTATTGTTAATATCTTCACTTATGCATCCTAGAAAAGTTGTTTTTGTTTCAATGGCCACATAAAAACACACAAACATAATAATGAAAATCATGTTACAATAACATTGAGTTGGATATCATAATTTTGTATATTAATCAGCTCATTGAACTTTTAATTCAAAAGCCTACATTAATTGAAAAACAAAACCTGTGTTACCATTAACATGAACACGTTAACTTGTGTTAATGCATGTTCAGGTTTTACATAGACATTTCATACACATTAATGCATTAACACCATTTAATATATTGTCTCCTAAGCATTTCATATTAGTGATTTAGCCCAGTTCATGACAGATTTTAAGTTTATAATATCTAGGGATGTGCATGGAAACAAAATTAGATTCACTTTTTTCTGTTCTGTTTTTTTTTTTTAATTCAGATTTTGGTTTGTATAATGTTTATTTTGGTTTGTTTCATTTGCTGAACCAAAATAAACAATAAATTACTCTCCTCAAAAAGAAAAAAAATAAACAACTCCCTCCACCTCCCTGGATCACACTTACCCATTTTGCAGGGTCTCAGATATAGAAAGGTGCCCCTGCCCTCCCCAGCTGCTCCTAGTTGTTTCTGCCCTGACAGCTCCCAATTCAAAAATAATGCTGGCCAGCCCTGAGGCTGGCTATTTTGTTGTATGACTGTACAGCAAAATGCCATATAACAAACAGTGCCAGCCTCAGGGCTCTGATTACTGTAAATTATTCAGAATGTGTCAACTAGGTTAATCTCATGAGTTCTGTATCATGAACACAACTCTCTATGGCGAGTTAACTTCAAGTTATTGAATTTGATATTGGGTTTTTTGGGGCAATATATATATATATATATTATATTTGGGACCATCCAATCTGAGTGATTTTATCCAGATTTATACTCCTCTCAGGAATCTTTGTTCTGAGAAAAACATGGCACGCCAAGGACCATCAGTCAGTTCTGCCCATTTAAAAAATACCAGGCCCAAAGTTTTATCCATTGTAGACCCCATCCTTTACTATCCCTTAATTTGTGCTTCGAGAAAGAAAATCTAACAGAAAGAAGGTTAAAGTCTTCTTTTTCCAGCAAGCATTTGGAATTTTTTAAGGGAAGTATTGTGGTTCTGGCATTTTTACCCTTTTATCTGATTTATGTTTTGTTGCATTATTTTATTTAAGTTATTCATTTGTATTTGTTATGTTAGTTGAGTGTGGATATTTGTTTAAAATATGGATGTTATGTTGTGCCTCATGAGGAACAAGGTTTTTTTTGGAATTTTGGATTATGGGTTTTGTAAAACAAATAAACAAAATAAATAAGAGGGTATATAACATCTGTATACATTCCCAATGCCAAGAATACCACAACACCTACCAGGAAGGTTTCTTTATTACATAAAGCCAATTTCCATCCATAGAAACTGGCTATGTTTCCCTCTCCCTTTTTCTGATTCACTGTATTTAAAGTTCAAGGTTCTTATTGAAAATATTGTTTTTTACGTTACGTTATGCTTTACACTCCTTGTTATTTGTAAACCGGGTTGATGTGATGCCTATCATGAAACTCGGTATAACAAAAACAATAAATAAAATAAATAAATAAATGTTCGTAAAGGAGGTAATGAAAGAATAGATCCTTCTGTATGGGCATTATTCTACCTCAGTATACTCCTACCAGAAGGAGAAGAAATGTAATGCCATTTGTAACAAGATTAATACTGTCTTTTGCAACAATGAAAACATGGAGGACCTGTGCCTCAAATTGTGTGACCTGCCTTAAAAAGTAAAGCAGGTCTTAGGGGGTCATTTTCCAAAGTGATCGCACATGAAAATTCCCTTTTCGCGTGTAATCACTAAATGGGGGTGGAGTCGGGGTGGCGTCAAGACCGGAACAGGAGGAGTCAGGGTGGCACCGGGGCAGATGCTGCCAAGACATCATAGACAGCGAAAAGGTAAGAACCCTTTTTGCTGCCAATTTCGCGCCCAATAGCACCACCTTTTATGATGGCGCTATTGGGTGTGAAAGCCGGCAGCGATCACACCGCAGAGGTACGATCGCTGCTGGCTTTCGCAGGCCCGTCTGTAGGGAAGAGAAGAGAAGGAGAAGAACCTGGAGCACACAGAAAAGAGAATAGCCACTTTGTTCCCTAATTCAGCCTCATCCCTTTTGTTCCCCTCCCCCAGCACTTTTCCTCCTATATTGCAGGGAACTATATATATTTTTTTCTTTTTTTCTTTTCTTTATTTTTTGTTTAAACATTTATTTCCCTACTCTCCATTCTATGCAGGGTCTCTATGTTACCTTTAATTTGCATGTCATGTCAAAATGTAAATAAATGTACTCTGACATTAATATATTTCTTAGGTAGACAGCTTTGTCATGGGCTTGGCATTCTCTCTCTTTGTTTTTATCTTCTTCTGGTCCTTTCTCTTACCTTCTGGGTCTATGGACTGTGGACCTTCACCCCCAGGAAAAGGCAGGTCTTGAGTTTTGTTCAGGTTATGGAGTTTACAGCAGTCTAAAAATAGCACATGCTTAGTAGGGCTGTAGAGAATATATCCCTTAGATCTGTCCAGGCAGTGAAAGCAGGTTTTGAGTAGGCCAAAAGTCCTTTTCATGACTGCCCTGGTCTGCCTGTGGGCCCATTTGTAATGCTCATCTGCCACACTCTCAGAGAGTAGAAAAGAGATCATGAGCCAGATTTTGAGTGGATAGAGAAGAAGAATGTTAGCGATGGCATGGTGGAATGCTGCATAACTTGGCTTTGGCGAGGCTGGAGTGGGCCTCCTTGCTAAGAGCTGAAAGTCCTGATAGAATCAGTAGATAAAAGAGGAATAGTGGAGTAGTGGTTGTGTGAGCTGCATACATACCTAGAAGCCATCCCCCAGTGATGCTGACAGCCTGGAACTGGTTGTGAATACCTGAATGCAACTGAATGTAGGTATCATGGCTAGAGCATAGAAACCAGGATAAAATCTCAGTTATGAGACTTCTGGCATTGCAGATCACTGCAAGTTGAGGAAGTGGAAGATCTTGTGGTTCTGAAAGCTAGCTTCACCTGCAGCAGGTGGCCTGATTGTTACATGTGCATATTGCCTCAAAATGGATGGGAAGTGAGTTAGTTCATAAAACTTTGTCGTAGTTTGCTGTTGGTGTAATCTGTCATCAGGAAAAGATATATTTTACTGAGTTCTCCTGAGAAAAAAGCCCCAAACTGGTCAATACAAAGCAAGTTGGCTGATTGGCTTATTCCAGCTGTGACACTAAAAGGGATATGCAAGATGCCAATGACAAGAAAGGCCAGGGCTGCGGTGTCTGAAGTGGACTGGAAAAGCATGACCTCTCTGCGTGGAAGGGTATAGATCCTCCTTGAACTGTTGTCAGAAGTATAGTATGATTCCCTTATTGAACCTAAACTTGTACATGACTTACGCAAAAACTGTAGTTGGAGTCTCTATACCTCCCCCTCCTCCTTTTCTGCTATTTCTCCTTCCACATACTCTGCTTTTGCAAGATCTACACATTTATAGCACTTATTGTTGCACTTCTCTTCTCAATCAATTAAACCAGACCTACAACCACCACCAGACCCACTATCTGACACCCATCACCATTCACACCAGACACACAATCTCTTAAATAGAGCAACCCATGCCAAAAGGTACGCAAACACAGAAACCCCCTCCAAAAACCTTGGACATGCAGAGGGAGATATTGAAATAAATCAGGGACAAAGAAACTGCAGATAAAAGATCTTGAAAAAGTACTACACTAGCACTGTACACACTATCCAATAACACCTATAAATCTGCAATCTCATGTCTCCACCAAATGCCAACACACCTAGCACCAGGTCCCAAAAGACAAGTGAGGTTTGAATTTGGTGTACTAAATAGCTGGTGCATGGGAACATTCTTCATCTAATCAGCTTGCTGTGAGTCTTCTTGGCCCACAATTTTATCTGGCATCTCTGCGGGCACTTGAGGGTTCTGAGGCAGGTTTCTGGGATATAAGCGCTGACCTGCAGTGGTAGTAGGGACATTCTTTATCTAATCAGCATGCTGTGAGTTTCCTTGGCCCTTGATTCAATCTGGCATCTCTGCTGGCATCCAAGGGTCCCGAGGCAGCCTCCGGGATATAAGCAACAGGCTTGTGGTACACTGCCACTGACGCACCAAAGCTGCATGCCACAGGGGTGTGCCCCTTCCAGCCATTCTTTTTTTGATATTAGAATGGATAATAAAAGGAAGGGGAAGTTGGTTTCCCCTCCATAGCCTCAACACCCACTTCAGCCCCAATGGATCAACATGTTTATTTATTTATTTAGAAGATTTTATATACCGATGAAAGTTGGGAACATCCAACAGGGCAAGTTGTGGACTGTGTTTCTAGAATCGGGAGAAGTTTCCCTGAGTGTGAGTGATCATTCTCTACTTGCCATTTCCCAGACACTCAGCAGAAGGAGAAAAGCTACCGTCATCAAGTTTATTGAATGTGGGCTTTGGGGCTATTAAAGCTATGCAAGGAAATTGAATGAAGCATCCACACATTTAACTGTTTTATCTATCCTTTCTGAGCCTGTAGGACAATCATTATTATAATGAGATAATGAGATCAGTCATGTGAAGTGGGAGATGTACCACAGGTTCCAATTCCAATGGCTGTGTGTTTATCCCCTTATCAGAGAGGTTTTGTTGCTGGGGCTATTGAAGAGCCAGAAAACATAACTCTTAGGGACATTTGGATGGTGGTCTCCAAGGCAGATTCTTCACTTTCCCAATCAGTATCCCTCCTGTGCGCTTTCTCTACGGGTGTTTCCAATAAGTTATTGTATCTTGACCATAGGATGGACGTTGTGGAAGGGAGCATGCTGCCTATTAACAGCTCTGTTAAAACATTACAATTATCTATGGCATTCACTGTTAAAGATTGTTTAGTAATGCATAATAGAATCAAACAATAGACAATGAAATAAGGTATAAAAAAGTGAGATTATTACATTTTTCTAAATCAAGATTTATATTCGCAGTTGAACTATTCAAGATTCAGTAGGACAATTAGTGGACAAGTTATCCAGCTACAGGTAACCGGATAACTTGTCCCATATATTCAGCGGGATAAATGTCCCGCTGAATATACTTGCTTAAAATTGTCCAACTAACCATAGCCGGATATCATAACCAGATAATCTTTTTGAATATCACCAGTGATGTATAAAGTTATTCGGTTATTGTTAGCACTACTAAATTTTTATTTTATTTAAAAGGGCCATTTTTGAGTATTCGGCTAAGTTAGCTGGATAACGGGATCCCTCTCTGGAATGCCCTCAAAACGCCCCTTTTATATCTGGCTAAATTATAGCTGGTTAATGATAAGAGGCTCAATATGCCATTTAAACCATTATGATGGATAATTTATGAATTATCTGTCTAAATGGCTTTTAAATATCTACCAAACATAATAATTGGAGTGGGGAACCACACTCAAAATAGTATCATACAGTCAGGAGGAGTGTGGAAAGATTAGAATGAAGGTTCTTCAACACTTGGAAGATACTATTAACCTTGTTTGTAATAAGAGCTGCCTATTTAATAAATTGAATAGAAATATCTTCCAAGTGTTGAAGAACCTTCATTCTTTCCACACTCCTCCTGACTATATTTTAAATATGTACCCCCTGGTGTTTTACAGATAGCTCAGGATAAATATATAACGTTATCTCCATGTTATTATCTCCCTGAGTTGAGAAGCGAGGTGAGGCCTGAAGGGAGTTTAGATTTGCTTGTTCCTATAGATAGTTTTAACTTATCTGGTTTTCTTCAGGATTCCCAGGATGTAATTACAACTAGGGTAACATTGTTAGTTTCCTTTATTTCTGATATGGATAAGGAGATAATATTTAAGCAATATTTCAAAAATAAGGCTAAAATATTTTGTGGGCAAAGAGTGCAAGTGTTCCCTGCTGTATCCTGTGAGACTCAACCATGCAGGAAGGGTTATTCATGACCCTTAGACAGCGTACTTTTGTACTTGGTACTACTTTCCTTCTAAAGTTTCCCTGTAAATGTTTAGTGACTTACCAAGGGAACACCTATGTGTTTGTAGATCCATCCCATGTGGCAACGTTCCTTAAAGACAAAGTTCCTATGGCTTAATGTTTAGAACAGAAGAGTTATGTTATTTAGTATGAGTATATAGTAAGGTATGTACTCATAAATGTTTTTATTTTGACTAACAGCATGCTATGTTAGATGAATTTAATTTTGGTTTTTCCTCTTGTATGTTTCCTAATACTATCCCCTTGATGAGAACTTGAACTAGTTAATGTTTGATTATATTTTCTTTGTTTATTCTTCATTTTTATGTTTCTTTGTTATATTCATCTTGATGGATAGAATTAATAAATATATAATCTAAATAAATAGTTAAATACATAAATAGCTGGTGCATAGTTTATGACGTACACACATTCTTCATTTATAAAATCTAGAAGTACATGTGTATTTGCAAACCACACTCCAACATGCCTCAGACATGCCCATTTAGTATGTGCTTACAGCTGCGCAGAATCACAATAGTATATATGCGTGAATGTGCTAATTACATGCTTGTATATGAACTGCATGTGTGCAATCCCCATAAAATGCTTTGAAAATTGCCTTTATGAGTGTAACTTTTAAACAGGTGTGTGGGCACACGTGTGCACATTAGACAGCCTGCATGCAAGGACGCGGCAATTTTATAACACCCGCGCATTTATGCTCGCATGCTATAAAATAGTCTGACCACATGCACGTGTGCTCAATTTTAAGTGAACATGTAGCTGTGCATATAAATGCCGCTTCTACTGCATAAGTGGGGGGATTTTAAAAGGCATGCATGCCAAAACCATTACCAGTTTTTCCCAGTTCGTTCCCAGTTCACCCAGGTAAGAAACAGGACTTCTAACCCCCCTAGTTTAATTGCCTCCCTTTTTCCCTGATCCATAATCCCCCCCCGATCTGCCCATTTCACTTTATTTTAATATTTACACGTCATCCATAGCAGAAGTAAAGTTATACAGCAGCGGACCCCAGCGCACACCTGTGTGCATAAGTATTTACAGCTAATTTGAAGTTGAAATCCTGGAATGCTCATGCCCCACCCAGACCAGATCCATTCCCTGCCCCTTTTTTGAAACTTTTCATTTGTGTGTGCAGCGGGTGATAAGTGCGTATGCAGGAGGTATTTAAAATTTGCTTGGGGCACGCTGGCCTCACAAATTCATGTATCACCCCGTTTTGGGATACCGGTCTTTTACAATTAGAACATAAGAACATAAGAAAATGCCATACTGGGTCAGACCAAGGGTCCATCAAGCCCAGCATCCTGTTTCCAACAGTGGCCAATCCAGGCCATAAGAACCTGGCACACCTTAATGTGTGTAAGTGGCTTGAAAAATCAATCTCTTAAAAAGCAGTAGGATTCAGGGCTACTCCCTGAAAGTAATTGGTGGCAGAATTGAAGCAGTGATGTGGAGGAGTAGCCTAATGGTTAGAGCAGCTGCTATGATTCAAAGATGTTGGGTAACTTATTTTCCACTTCTTTAGATACAATCTAAGAGCTAGATTCATCATTTATTTATTTTATTTATTTATTTATTTAACAACTTTTAATATACCGACGTTCGTTTGGCACATCACGCCGGTTTACAATTAACTCAAATAGAGGAGGAATTACAATGAACAGGGATCAGGGGATGGGAGCAGGCCAGAAAGAGGAGGGGGGGTAAGGGAGACAGGAGAAGAGAGGGAAAAAATAGGTAGCGTGAAATAGAGAATAACAAACAACCGTCAAAATAGAAGGAACTTATTTACAGAAAGATCTATTTACAATAATTTTTACAATATATTTAATATTTACAATAATCATTTAGCTATAGATTGCATGAGAATAATGCCCATGATAAAAAAGGGGCATGGCCAGGTAATTTTCCAGAAACTGTATTGCATAGCTATTTTACTGTAACCCCATGTTAAATTTATTGCACCTGCAATAGAAGGGGGGGGGGGTAAGAGGGAGAGAGAGAGAGAAAGAGAAAGAGAGAGAGAGAGAGAGAGACACTCTTCATAAGGCTCTCAAATCAGCTAGGTAGAGAATACATCAAGCTAGGTTGAGAGTACATTGTACAAATCTCATCTTTTTATACCTTTCATCACTCCAAATCACATAAAATCTTCACTGATGTTTACTAGGCTGTTTGTACCTCTGACTGTGCATGTAAAAATGTCCTCCTAGCCCACCACCAAATCCTCACCCTGAGTTCAGAATGGCCCCTCTTACAGTGGTATAAAAAGTTGACTAATATGTGTGCCTCCCTACAGGTGCTCTCTTTCTTTCTCTCATTCTCTCTCTCTCTTTCTCTCCTGCCTGAAATGGGATTTGTGATTATTTATTGCAAATCCCGTTCTGGGCATAACACAAAGCCAGGAAAAAAAGGTGTAGTTATTTCTGGCACCCCTCATTTTCATAAACTCCACCCAAACACCTCCCATTTGACTAAGGGCTAGATTTTTAAAAGATATGCATGATTTAATATATATGTGCCCTGGCGCGCACAAGTTATAAAATCCTGGGTGGCACACGCAAGGGAGGGTCGAATAAAGCAAAATCACGCAGCAATGAGATTGGGGCTCCACCAGTTCCCTCCCAATCTGCTCCAATTTAGGAGCAGACTGGGAGGGAACTTTCCTACCCTAACCTTCCTTCCCTTCCCCTTTTCTCCCGACCCTCTAAAACCCATTTTTTATTTTTTATTTTTACCTTTTGTTTCTTAAGTTACTTCAGGACCTGACCTGAAGTAACTTGCGCCCACCGGTAGCCAACTGGTGCATGAGGCTCCAGGACAGCGAGGAATGGCGCTGTCCCAGCCTGCCTGCTCCGCCCCCGGACTGCCTCCTTTTCAGGCCCCGGCATTTACTCGTTTCCCGAGGTTTATGCATGTGGCTGAGCCCGTTTGAAAATTGGCCCAGTGCATGTAAGGCCTGGTCACTCGCGTAAACCCCGGGATTTATGTGCACCGGGGTTTTAAAATCCAGCCATACATTTTTAAAATTTCTATACGCATCTCGTGATGCATTATTTATCACATGCATTATGGTGTTATCATGGGGGTTAGAGCCCTAACGTCCGCGATAAAGCCCTAACGCGATTTGATGAATGAGCCCCTTAGCGCTCCATTTACTAAGCAGTTTTCCATAAACACAGAATGAGAGAAAACCTTTATTAAATACAGGGTCCTTATATTGTAAACCCTCTGGAGACAGGGAAAGTATCTACAGTGCCTTAACATAATCTGCTTTGATGTGGCTGAACAGCTACAAATGGCAGAATGTAAACTTTAAATAAAGAAGAATGTATTTTTCCAGTAAATGTGCAATTAAACTGTGGAAATTGTTTCTAGGTAATACAGCCAAGTCTAGTAGTAAAGGTGCGTTTAAAAAAAGATTTTGACAAGTTTCTGGAGGATAAGTCTGATCACCATTATTAGCATGGAACACTTAGGAATCACAACAGGGAATGGATCTCCACATTTGGATCCGACGAATACTGCCTAAAAACCCAATTTGGCTGCTGCTGGAGACAATAAGATGGGCTTGGTGAAGCATTGGTCTGAGTCAGGAAGACACTTCTAATGCTCTTATTTTTTTCCCTGACCCAAACATGCCTCAGAGAATTACTTTAACAGCAGCTTAATACAGATGCTTTGTGACACAATGGGGCTATATTTGGCCACTTTGCCCTTGAGAAATTTCAAACACTGTGGTTAGGTGCTTGATCCTTTTGAAAATTCACTTCAAAATAGCTTGCAGTAAAAACAACCCCCAAATATTATTTTAAAATTAAACTGCTATGTTTTATTCATGTTTAATTTAGGATCAACTCACCCAATGTTAATTTCATTCAAAACCATTGTTATGCTTTTAGACATTTTTAATCCGTCTTTCATTGGCTAGGACTTCATGATTTGATGGTTGTGCATTTAAGGCTGAATTTTCAAAGCCATTTATTTATTTATTTTACATTTATAAACCTGCCTATCAGCTTTTCTAGGCAGTTACATGTTTGTGTACACAAAAATGTTATAAAATAATCTGGGAATCAGTGTGTTGGAAAATATACGTGTAGCCCAATTTTGCCAGTATTTTTATGCCCCCTGGGGAAAGGTGTTCCGGGGGGGTGGGGTGGTGTGAAGATGGTACTTTGTATTAAAGAGTATGTGCATAAGTTCAACCGCTTAAGCCAAGCTTTGGTATTGGAAGCATAACTTTCTAAAGGTGAGTTTATGTGCATACCAGCCCACTGATGTGGACAGTTTCAAAGCAAACTTATGTGCATATGTTCACTTTGGAAATTCAAGGAAAATTCTGCATGTAAACAGCAGATTGTACTCCTATCTGCAGTTACCTTTTCAAGAATTTTGGAAAATGTTCATATATTACTGTTTGACAAATTTTAATGCTTGATTTTTCTGTCATGTTATGGAAGCTATTTTAAAATAATTGAGATGAATAAAACCCTATTCAGGTAGGTCATATCACCACTGATATAAGTTGATATCTATCTCAGTCCAAAAAACACCTCTAGTAACCGTATGACTGCTCTGATTACAGAGAATTCTCTGCTCTTAGGGCCTGATTTTCAAAAGCATTTACATGCTTAAAATTGGGGTTTACCTGTGTAAATGCACTTTACCTATGTAAGTGGTCTTTTGAAAATTGATACAATATATGCCATTGAATTGTCAATTGGTTTTACTTTCATTAAATGTACTAAACGCGGGTAAATGGCTTTAGAAAATTGTGATGACAGTATATTACATTTACTTGTGTAACTCCATTGAAATTTCACCTGTTAGAGTGCCATTTTTTAGCTATCCATATTGACACTGAGTCAGCGGGTACTTTTTATCCAGTTTGCAAAATGAATGTATGATGCATACGCTCCCTTTAAAAATTATCCCAGGAAAACTACTGGCACACATTTATTCCTTCCAGTTTGTGTGGGTAGTTTTTCCAAGGAAAAAATATGCATATACGTTTGAAAATTCAAAGGTATACCTATAAGTGCAAGCACCTCTCCAACCCCATTCCTGAGGATGCTTCTTTGCACTGCGGGTGAAGTTACATGTGATGTGGCGCTGCACGCATGTTTACCTGCACACCAGAAGAGTGATTTTTCTGAAAGCCATTTTTATGGGTAAAGCACTGTTTTATTCACGGAAACTATTTTTAAAATTATCCTCCAAATCTTCCATCTCAATCTTCATGTTCATTTTGACTTTCCTTCCTCGTTCACCATGGCACTGGGAAAAAGCTTTGTCAGAAATATCTGAAAAAAAAAAATCATGTTGGTACCACTAATTATTCTGTTTTTCCTTAAACTTATTAGGTTGTCTTGGATTGGAAGCAGACAGAAGGAATAGCCTTGTGATTCAGAAACACAATGGATCCTAAATCATATCTAAATTCATCAGAAGTCAAGTGAAGGGGTTCATTGCTCTCAGGGTCTAGTCTATTTGTGCTCGGATTGCATTTGTTTCACCTCAGGGCTCAGACAGAAGTGGACGTGTCAGATAGGTATAAGTGTTATAGTTCTTCCTGGCTTTATTAGACATATCCTCTTTAAGCTTTCTTAATACAGTTCTGCAAATTCTTTATGTGGTCTCTATAAGATCTTTAAATTGTCAATCTATGGGATAGGTGGAAAAAATGAGAAGGACATTCCTAAGGCTAACACTACCGACTACCTGTGTCTTTGTTTTGCTCAGTCACTCTTTGGGCAGAAGTAATGATTATTCTCGTCTGGCATTTCTATATATTTGCATGTTCAGGAAATACAAGTACCGGTAATTGGAACTGAAAGTGGTCTTGTGTATGTTAACTTGGTCTGGTAATTTGCTCTGCTGGGTTCTCTGATTTATAGTTGCAAGTGTAATCAGTGACTTTACAATACTTTTTGGGAAAAAGTAAGCGTTATGAGATTTTAGAATTTTATAAAACACATTTTTGATGTAGTCAGTCTGTCTGAACATGGCATGCAATGAAAAGCTGCCCTTGGCCAGCAGTACTTGTCTTGCTGCTGAGCAAGACTTGATGTTCATTTTATGCCTTCAGATCTGTGGTAGTAATTATGTTTGATTTGCTAAAGGTTATCACAGTTGGATAATGGGGTAAGCCTTTTTACTATTAAACTATGAATCTTAAAAAATATTGACTCAGTCAGTTTGACTGTGGGAGAACACAGTTTTACTTTTAGTGCAATTGTTTATTAAAATGCAAAAATGGACCTATAGAAAGTTGTGCATTCCAGAGAATAGAGTTTAGGTGGGGATTCAACTTGCGCTCATACATTTTGTTTTAAAAAAGTATGGGTCCAATTTCCAAACGGTTTAGGCTCCTAGAGGTTGCTGTTCAAAAGCCATTAAGACAGATAACTGAAAAGTTATTATTCTAAATGGCTAAACTGGCATATTTAATGACTTATCCAGCTAGAAATTAGATGGATAAATTAGGGGTGTTCCAAGGTGGGCAGGAGGCATTTTGGGGAGGAGTGGATAAGTAAACCATCTAAATCTAGTCCACTTATGTGGCTAACTCTGGTCGTGCCACTTACATGTCCTAAAGTTAGCTAGATAAATATATCTGGCTAACTTTAAGATAGATGGGTAAGTTTATCAAGCTAACTTGCTGAGTTGCTCAGCAGCTGAATATTGCCCCCCTAACTTTCCAAGTTAAACTCCTAAATTTGGCCTTCTGAAAATTTACTAGGGCTGAACACCTAAATTTAGGCTCCAAGTTTCATTAGGTACCTAAATTTAGGGTCCTAAAAAGTAGGTGGCTACATGGATGGAGTTAGAGCAGGGAGACAAACTTAGGAGCTAAGCACTGATTTTCAGAACTAGGCAACTAAGGGGGTTATTTTCTAAACCCTTAGCACATGTATTAGGGCCCCTAATGCATGCAATAAGGCCATATTGCATGCGAAAAGGGCCCTTTCGCAAGCAATTTCATGCAAATTAGGGGGAGGGGAGGAGTTGGGGAGGGGCGGAGTCGGCAGTGTTTTCGCTGCTGGCGATAATGTTTCTAACATTATCGCTGGCAGTAGCGCACCAGATAGCACCACCTTTCATGGTGACGCTATTCTGTGTGAAAGCTGGCAGCTGGCGCACCGCACTGGTTCAAAGGCTGCGGGCTTTCGCAGGCCCGCTCCCCCCTTTGCCCCCCCGCCCCTCATTTTCGCAGGATTCATCATTCTGTGTTGAATGATGAATCCTGGCCTAATTTAGGTCCTAATTCTAGGAAAACATATAGCAGGCCTAATAGGTTCCTAACTTAGGCCTGGATTCATCATTTATCGCTGAATGATGAATCCAACAAAACTGGGGCAGGCCTGTGAAAGCCTGCAGCCTTCGCACCACCGCGGTGTCTTCGCAGCCGGCTTTCGCACCGAATAGCGCCACCGTGAAAGGCAGAGTACCTCAAACAAATCATTGACTGGCTTGGATAAGCTAGTGGAAATAGAAGAACAGAGGGCAAAACTAAAAGGAAATATCATAAGAACAACAAACATTTTTGTTAGAGAAGAAAATTAAGGTAAGAGGAAAACAAGAGTGTGGTTTTCTAAAGAAGTAACTGAAAAGGTAAAGGAAAAAGGTTAGCATTCATAAATTAAGAGATTGTAAAAAGGGAAAGACAGACAAAAATATCTGAAAGACTAAGTGAAGCTGGGAAAGTAGTCAGGAGAGCGAAGATGCAAATGGAAGAAAAAATAGCTAATATGGTAAAAGAGAGCAACATGACTTTTGTTTAGATGCATTCATGACTGAAAGAAGTGGAAAAATGGGACTGTGAGACTCAAAGTTAAAAAGGGAATATAGTGGCTGATGAGGAGAAAACATAATTAATTGCTGAACAGATATTTTGATTCAGTCATGAAAAGGCTTGGAATAGAACCACAAATAATTGCCACAAATAGAAGGAAAATGGTACTTAATCAATTTTCAAAAGATTATGTTTGCGAGGAGCTAGAAAAATTAAAAGTAGGTAAAGCAATGGGCTGGATGGGATACATCTGAAGAGATTAAGGGAACTTAGGGAAGATCTGGCAGTTTTGTTGTTGCTGATGATATTTTTAATAGTAATTTAGATTCAGAAATAATTCCAAAGTACAAGAGACAGGGGGATGTGATTTTTCTCTACAAAAGTAGAAGTAAATTGGAGGAGTCTATTAACTACATGATGCTTAGTCTGTCCTTCATGGTGAGTAAATTCTTGGAATTTACTCACCATGAATTTACTCCCCCATGAATTTACTCCCCCAAAATGATAAGAGAATCCCCATGAACAATATCGTGGGGTTTTCCTATCATTTTGGGGGAGCCCCCGATTTCAGACGATTTTGAAAATATCGACGATATTGTCAATCGTCCGAAGCCCGATTCACATCCCTAGAAGATAGTGCATTTTCTGGAATCCAGGGCATTACAGGATCTGGGACAACATGGTTTCATCAGAGACACATCTTGTCAGACAAATCTAATCAATTTATTTGACTGGGTAACCAGCAATTTAGATCAGGGGAGAGTACTAGACATAGAGTACTTGGATTCCAGGAAGGCATTTGGCACAGTTCCATGTAGGTGACTTATAAATAATCTGAAAGTCCTAAGTATGGGCCTTAAAGTGACTGACCAGGCTAGAAACAGGTTAACTAGGAAGCAACAAAAGATCATGGTAATCTGAGTTTACTCTGAGGAAAGGGGCATTAACAGTGGTGTGCCACAGAGATCAGTCCTTTGTCCAGTTCTCCTCAAGAATGTTGTGTTTTAGACATTGAGTTGTGGACCCCTGGTCACTACAAGAGATGACTCCTCCCCCAAAGGTGGAGCCCTATGGAGACTTGTAGTGATAGGCTGGTTCTCAGCAGTAATACACACAGCAGAGTGATAGACTTTATTATACAGCAATGTAGTTGGTGGCCTTGGGAACGGGCTGTGAACCCAGCCAGAGGAGAAGAGACTCTGATGGCGTAGTCCAGTCTGTACTTTGCAGCACAGATAAAGAGTCTCCCCAGGTCTGGAGAAGATGATGTTTCCGTTAGTGGTCTGCAGAGCGGGGTAGGCTGAGAACCCGGGTACAGATGATATGCCAGAGAGGATAGATCTGGTAGTGGTCCGCAATGCGGGGTAGGCCGAGAATCTACAATAGCGGAGGTGAGTCAAGGCAGAGATAGACCAAGAGCTGAGCCACTCACTCTGAGGCTGGAAGCTGCTGTAAAGAGGAACCCCCCCAAGGGCGGAGGTCCGGGACGGAGCAAGGTCCCTGAGGAGCAGGTACCTTAGGCGTCCTTGCAAAAGCTGGTAACCCCGGAGGGTAGGAAGGAGCAAGGCAAGGCCCCTGAGGAGCAGGAACCTAAGTCATTCCGGAGCGAAGGTACACAGAGTGAAGGCGTCTGGTAGCAGGCAGAGATCAGCAGGGAGATTCCTTGCTAACTCGTAGCTGGAATGGAGAGCAGAGGCTAAATACCCGGGGGGTAGGGACGTCTTGCGGTGGGGACACCCACGAGGTTCCCACCATGACATATTCAAAAGGAGGGCCAACGGGTGCGTGCATGCTCTAGGTGACCTCAGAGGGAAAATGGTGAACACAGTTGCCCATGCCGGACCGGGGACACCGGAGAGGTTGGCGAGGAGAGGCAGAGGCAGCCATCTTGCCCAATGGAGAAGAAAAAAAGGAAAGAGAGGTGAAGCAGAGAAGGTGAAGTCATCTTAGGGTCCCTCCCTGGCCCCCTTCCAGGGGGTTTGGGTTTCCGAGGATGTGACTAATGGAAGCGTTGGATCATGTCTTTGTCAAGGATATTGACAGTGGGCTCCCAAGAGTTCTCATTTGGTCCGTATCGTTTCCAGGAGATAAGATACTCCCATCGTTTACCTCTTTTGTGGACATCTAGGATGTCATCAACTGTATATGCGATATCCTCCTCAGCTTCAAGAGGAGTGGGTTCTGGAGTCTTGTTGGAGAACTTGGAAAGGATAAGTGGTTTTAGTAGTGCCACATGAAAGGCATTGTGAATCTTCATGGATTGAGGTAGTTTTAAACTGTATGTCAGATTCCCATGACGTCGGAGGACGGAGAAGGGTCCAACATATTGTGGTGCAAGGTGTGCAGAAGGTAGTTTAAGGCGAAGGAACTTCATACTGAGCCATACCTTGTCTCCTGGTTGGAACTGGGGTGCCTTCCTGTGATGAGCGTCATAAGACTTCTTGGCCCTTTGGCCCACCTTGAGAATCAGGTCCTTGGTTTGTCTCCACAGTTGTTGTAATTCAGTTGCAGTGGCTTGAGCTGCTGGGGAAGTCACGGACAGCGGCAGAGGCAATGGAGGTAATGGTTGATGACCATATACCACTTGAAATGGGGTTGACCCCGTAGCAGAAGCAGGATGCAAGTTTAGAGTGAATTCAGCCCAGGGAAGTAGTTCAGCCCAGTCACTTTGTCTAGAGTTCACATATGAGTGCAGGAATTGCTTGAGCGTCCGATTCATTCTCTTTGTTTGTCTGTTGGATTGTGGGTGATAGGCTGAGGTTAGGTCCAATGAAATGTCGAACTTCCGGCACAATGATCTCCAAACATTTGCGGTAAACTGAACTCCTCTGTCAGACAAAATGTGTTTGGGCATGCCATGGAAGATGTGCTTCACAAACAACTTGGCTAGTTCAACAGCGGATGGAAAGCCTGGCAGTGCCACAAAATGTGCCATTTTCGAGAAGCGATCAACGTTTTTGTTTAGAATGTAAACCGAATTGATCAGTAATTCTGTTATTGGAAAGTCGGTATATAAAAGTGCTAAATAAATAAATAAATAAATAAATAAATAAATATTGTGTTGTTTTCACCGGAAGGATGTAAGTCTACCACGAAGTCAGTTGCAATGTGTGTCCATGGTTCCTCTGGTACAGGCAGAGTTGAAGGAGACCCCAGGGACATCCGGCAGGGGGCTTCTGTCTTGTGCAGGTGGCACAAGAGGCCACGTAGGCTTGAACATCAGTTTTCATAGTAGGCCACCAATAAAAATGTTGGAGCATGGCTAGAGTGCAGCTCTGACCCGGATGACCGGCCAGACGTGAGTTGTGTGCCTATTGCAACAGCTTCTTCCTCATTCCTTGAGGCACCACTGTTTTACCAGCGGGGACTGCATGTAGAGTGGCCAATACCACTTTCTCTGGACTAATGATATGGACCCCACCTACTCTGCCCCTTTAAGAAGGGGAAGGAGATGCAGGCCTGCCCCTTAGGAAGGGGGCAGGACCTTGGAGAGTGGCCATACTGCCGCAGAGACGCTGAAGGAGCTGGAGAAGCTGGGCCTGCGTGCAGGCAGGCCCCAATGTCAGCAGCGGCTCCTGCCACTGCTGGAGGAATCAAAGGTGGCTCCGGCCACCAGGTGAGACCGGGGACTGCGTCCTCTGGCCTCAAAGATGGAACGGATGTTGGCGGCAGCCTCAGCCATATTGAAAACACTGAAGTCCGCGGCTCCTTCCGCGGTGAAGAGAAGTCTGATGGGCGGCCTCCTGGCCACGTGGAAGCAAGCAGGGTGCGCGGCTCCTGCCACAATGAAGGCCTGACATCGGCGGCGACCAGCCGCATCGAGAAGGCAGTGCTGAATGGTGAGAGGCCTGCTCGCGGGGAATAGCTCCGCGGGCAGGATTCATAACACATTTAACAAATAAAATAGCTAAATAACTAAATAAATAAACATGGGTTCACTTACAGATACAATACCTAGTGGAGGACGATGTACTATACATCCCAACAGGAAACCAAGGAGATTTGATGGCAGAAGACTGTCACTTCTAAAGATCAAAGACTCTCTCACTTTCTTTTCATTTCTTCTGTTTTTCCAAATGTTATGCCCAAGGCAGATCATATAACATAAAATGAATCATACAATTGTTGCAGCAGATTATAAAATACAAAAAATGGATCTTCTCCATGCAGTGGTAAGTAGTACCATGAAGACATGCATGTTTTTGTTCCCACTGAAGTGGGACTTACTTAAGAACTTTGTAGTCTGTTGTCACAAATGAGGAGACTCCCATTTCTGATACTATTAGCAAGCATTTTCTCAGAATATAGACATTCAATCACTTATCTATGAAGGAGATTTTTCACACGAGAAGTATACCATGGCATCTTTTCAAAAGTTGTATGTTTCCACATGGACTCAGGGGGTAGCACTATTGATTTTCAAATAAAAAAATCCTAAGATTACAAAGTCCTTTTGTTTCGAGCATGAATTGAAATTGGAAACACATTAGCACATTATTTCAATATCCTTCTCATGGTTACATGTGAAATCGATCACGGGCTAAGTAGCACTTTTCTTGGTATGAGATTAAAACTCTAATACATGATAATTTCCAGAATTGAAATCTGATTTTCATTGCAAAAGACCCTTTCCTTTCTTTGCCTGCTGCAATATCTAGTTAAAACTATATTCTTCCAAAATGTCCCACTGATTTATACGGTCATATAAAGAATACTTTATAGTGGTTCCTTTTCTTACCTTGGGGTGAACTCCTCTCCTTACCAATACAGAATGAACCATTTTCATATGAGATACTATAAATAATATCACTACAATCCATATTACTAATTCTGTCAAACTGTCGAAGCAATCTGAGCTAAGTTTATTTGGTACTTTCTTTGGCTGGCATTGCAGCATATGTAACATTTCCCAGTAAGATATATGTAGACATTTTAATAACTAATATTAAAAATGTGGCTCCATATTATCCATTATCAATTGAAAAGGTCTCTAACTGAGCATATGGACTTACCGTGGTTATATTTTTACATAATCCTGGCAGTGTAAAGTAGTAGTGTGTCAGGTTAAGCATAAATACATCCATAGAAGGAAGCAGTATGTGCCCAGTGCAAGGTGTCATTTGCAAAAGAATTACCAGAATCACATAATTTCAAATCTACTACAAATGACTGAAAAACAGCTAAAACAATCTCTAATCAATGAAAATTCTGTCCGAAAGCACTTTTGCAGATTAACTTTATGTCCATTGTCCTTCACCAAAAGGTTCCAACTTGACAGAACATAAGAGCAAATAAATAAGTGCAAAGTTAGGAAGTAAGACAAACAAGTCTTTGCCAGTCTTTGAAGATGGATTAAGTCTAAGGAATGTACTGCATGTGGTAATTAGCTACATTTAGCAATGATTCTGGTTTTGCTGTAGAATATGATACTTGCAAAGCAAAACATTTCAAAAGCTTGATGTTTTCTGTTTAGTGTTTAGGGGACTTCTCTTTTCTTTATTCTCCTTATCTAGCTAATAATTTGACATATTGAACAACTAGAATGCATAATACAGTGAAGCTATTTGATAGTGAATGTCTAACCTTGGTAATAGTGTTTTTATTTTAAAAATTGCTGTGTCATTTACTGTATGAGGAGACAGTACACTGTAATACATGATGAAAGTATAGGTCAATCCATAATTATGTGCGTGTGATCATTCATAACAGCATCTTAGGCATGAGCTCTGGGTCTGTTCCGCCATTTAAGGAGAAGATGAAAGAAAAGCACTCACACACGACGCCAGTGTATTCTTATGAGAATATTTTTTTTTCTGATTTAAATAGTCTCCCTCTCTCTCTGAGCAGGTGTAGTTTCTATTTTTTCTCATCAAAGCAGGTACATTTATATCTTAGGTTCCTCTTCTTATTTATGAAAAGCAAGAATACACAGAGTAGCATTCATTCACTTGCAAATCAGAAATAAATACATGCTGTTATGCTCAGTCCTAGAGCTTTAGCTTATGGCAATGCTCCTTGGCCACATGATTTCTTAGCAAGGAAACCCATGTTGCTGGATGAACGCTTAGAGCTATGTATCCCGGATGGTACTACCATACAATAGACTCTAAAGCAGATATTTACACTGGGTATGTATGCTAGAAAAAATCAAATCAGACAACCAGATTGGTTAGTTTTAATGTTGCCTCATGTCCCAAGTAAACCCTGCCGGTTCTGTTTTGGATTTGTCCCATTCCATGTATGGACTCAGAGTTCCAAATATTTTCAAGAAAAAACAGGGCAAGTCCATAGATAGCATGGGACAAAAGTAGAACCATATCAGGTTATCAGGGTGGACCTGGGTCAGTTGGCAATCTTAACAAAAATCTGCCACCTGCTCTGGGATCAATCACATTGTTGTGTCATTACTGCGGTTGAACCCATTCTCACCCCCCCCCCCCCCCCTGTGTATCTTCCTTTCTTCCTACATAAATTACAACATACATTCTTTAGGGCTAGGAGCTCCCTTATCTTTTGTACCTGTATAACTTATGCTAATGGTTAACTGAGTTCTTGTAGGGATGTCTCTATGCTAAGGGTGTAGAGTGCCTCTTGCACTATCAGTTCTATATAATAATAATAGTAATTGAATAACAAAGCCTCAGAGATCTGGAAAAGAAGGAAAGGATTTCTATGCCTGACAGTCTGTGAGGATTTTCTTTTATTTGTATCCTTGCTCAGTAAAGATATTTGAAGTTATTTATATCCTTGAATGAAAAGAGAGGAAACAGCGAACCTTACGTTACTGAAGTGCTAGGATTTATTTCTGCTGCATTGCCAGATGGGAGGAGGCCAGTTTTTCTGTAGCACATAAACTCCATTGCAGGTCTTCCTTTCCATGTTTTAGAAACACATTGGGCTCATTTATATTTGGTTAATGCTGGCAGTACAGACCTAGCAGTGATGCTAATAAAGCGACTCAGTTTACAACTCAGTACAGCCAATACAGCACATGGATTATAGGGCTATTTAAACAGAGGTGGCGGTTTGTAACCTAATAGTGCAGCTTTCTGGTGCACCTTGGTTTCAATTTTAAAATCAAGGCACATCAGAAGGTCCCCAATTCGACTGCCAGGTTGGGTCTTCTCCTCCCCAGAAGCTGGGGATGCTATAGAGGCAGCTTTCACATGCCCCGGGAGGGAGAGAGAGGGAGTAATGGTCATTGCCTAAGAGAGACACCCAGTGATCAGATTCAGGGTTCCGAAAGATGCCCCGGTGAATAGCTCCCAACCCAGAACCATCATTGCCATGACTGGACTGAATGTAAGCTGGGAGGAGATAATAAACAGGGGAAAACATTACTAGGTACTTGTGGATGAGGGCTTCTGGTGCTAAATCCCAGCCCTGGTTCCAACTGAGCTAGAGGTACAAAGAAGCAGGAAGAAACTGCTAGGTCAAAAGCATAAATACAGTCCAGGCACACCAAGGAGGAAGGCTAAAAATTGAAATTTATAAAACATGTACTGCATGTGCTGAGTCTCATAGGGAGGAGGAATAGCCTAGTGGTTAGAGCAGTGGACTATGAACCAGGAGACCAGTGTTCAAGTCCTGCTGTCGCTCCTTGTGACCTTGGGCAAGTCACTTTACCCTCCATTGCCTCAGGTACACACTTAGATTGTAAGCCCTCTGGGGATAGAAAAATGCCTACAGTACCTGAATGTAAACTGGTGTGATATCTCAATTGAGATCAAATGTCGGTATATAAAAATAATAAGTACATTTAAAATCTACATTTAATGCTGATAGAATGCAGGAGCAAATTTGGGGGCCTATATATATATATATAAGACAAACCCTTTTGACATGTTAGTTCCTTTGTGGCATAGTCTAGTGGCTAGAACAGCAGTCTGGAAACTAGGAAAGGCTGGGTTCACTGATGCTCCTTGTGACCTTTCATTGTCGCAGGTGCAAAAGTAGGGACTGATTTACTAACATTTTCTCCTCATAGAATGGGGAAAAAGCTTTAGTAAATCAACCCCATGGATTGAAAGCCCTCTGGGGAAAGATGAATGCCTGAAATACTTGAATTTAACTCACTTTGAGCTACCAAGGGAAATGTGTGAGCTCAAACTAAAAATAAAAATATTCCAAACTGAACATAGATGTCTCAAAGTTTGAGTTCTGCTCTGCAAAGCTGTTTACTATCGGGCCGATTGTTACGATCCTGCCCGCGAGGAGCGCGGGCAGGCCTTCACCTTCTCGCGGCTAGCCGAGCCGCCGACGCTGCTGCTGCTGCTGCGGTCCCTCCGTGGTGTCCGGGATCCTCCCCGGCTGCCTTCTGTGTCGTGCAGCGGGGTCGACCCACCGCGAGCTCTCCCTCGCGGCTAGGAACCCCGCTGTCCATCCGGGCTCTCCCCGACGTGCCTTTGCCTTCCCAGGGTCCTTAGCCAGCAGGGAAGGCGTCCCTGCCGATGCCCGTGCTGCAGTCTGGGTCCTCGCCCGGCAGGGAGGCTGTCCCTGCCGGTGCCTGCAGTCTACCCAGCCTTACAGCCCCTGCAGCCAGCCTTACCTTCGCTCCTGCTTCTGACTTCTCAGCTGGAAGCCGCTCCAGCAGCCTGCCACTTCTCCAGCTTCAGGGCAGGGCTGCTTCCATGCTTGCCTGGCTTCCATGGCTCCTCCACGTGGCTGGGAACGCCACCAGCTTCCAGCACCAACTCTCCAGCTTCCTAGGGCACGAGCGCGCGCCTCTCGTATGTTCTTCAAGGGCCAGCCAGGTGTGGCCCCTGCTGGCTCCTCCCTGGGCGTTGTCCACCTCAGCTCTACAAAGGGATTCAGAGTCCAGTCTGTCTTTGCCTTCGCAAGGAGTTGGTCACTCCTGAGACCCTCGTTCCAGGAGCTGCCTTGAGTTCCAGCCTTCTGCAAGGTCCAGTGTTCCATGTTTTCCGTCGAAGCTTCCTGTCCAGTGTTCCAGTCCTGATGTCTTCAGTTGTTCCAGTCCTGATGTTCGCTTGTCCCTGTTCCTGCCTTGAGGTCTGATTCCTAATCTGGTATCCATGATCCAGTCCAGATATTACAAGCCTTGCACCTTGTTCCTGAAACTCGCCTGAAAGCTAAGTACCTTGTCCTTGAACCTCTTGAAAGCTAGCACCTTGATCCTGTGTCCTCCAATGTCCTGGTACCTCGCGGCAAGCCACGCCGTGGCCCGTGACCAGCCCTCGGGGCGGGCTGGTTAGGGCTTCTGTGATGCAAGCCATGTACCTCGTTTCTAAGAACCCGCCTGAAAGCTAAATACCTTGCCTTGAATCTCCTGAAAGCTAGCACCTTGATCCTGTGTCTTCCAATGTCCTGGTACCTCGCGGCAAGCCACGCCGTGGTCCGTGACCAACCCTCGGGGCGGGCTGGTTAGGGCCATCTGTGTTGCAAGCCATGTACCTCGTTTCCAAGTCTCTGAGAAGTCCTTGTTCCTGACCCTGTATCCTGCCTTGGCTGCCGGTGTGCAGCAATCCAGCTTCTCCCCTGTGACCTTGATGTCGGTGCCAGATCCAGTTCCTGATCCAGTCCTATATGTGCTGCCCTTCGTCTTTGTCTGGTTCCTGAGCCTTCTGGCCTGTTGGGCCCTGGAGTGGCCAACAGGTGGGATTCGTCCCTGCGCTTAGGAGCTTCTGCCCTGCCAGCCGACGGGGCTTCGGATGTCAGTATCCCAGCATCGGAGTTCACGTCATCTGGTTCTCTCCTGCATTTTCCCGTTCTCAGTGGGGTCCGTGACCTGCCCTCCAAGGCAGTGTTGGGGACGCGTGGGACAGGGTGGTCCTTGACTCAGTCCCAGGAGTGGTCTGAGCAGGGTGCCCTGAGGGACTGTGCTCATGTCTTCCTTCAGTCCTTGTTCCTGAGTCTACATCTGCACCTTCAGTATCTCGCTTCAGAACCTACCTCTGCATTTACAATACCTCGCTTCTGAACCTACCTCAGCATCTTCAGTACCTCGCCTTTGAATCTACCTCTACACCTTCAGTACCTTGCTCCTGAGTCTACGTCAGCACGCCCAGTATCTTGTCTCTGAGTCTTCGTCTGCACTTCCAGTATCTTGCTTCTGAGTCTACGTCTGCACTCCCAGTACCTTGCCTCCGAGTCTACGTCTGCACTCCCAGTACTCTGTTCCTGAGTCTCGTCTGAATCTATGTTCCAGTCTTCGCTGTCCTGGCCTCTGTCCGGCCTGCCGCTTCATGCCGTACCCTGCGGCAGGTCAGAAAGGGCTGGGAACGGTCGGAGGACTGTTCACAAGACCAACATTGAGTTGTTGGGTCTTCTGAAGCGTGCAGGTCCGGAGGAGGGCCTGTCACCTGGTCATCACTCCAGTCTTGCTTCTGTCCTACCCATGCTCGGGCATGCCACGCCTCCCGCGGCCCTCTTCGGAATCCTCTGGGGTCGAGCCGCGGCCCAAGGACACACACCGCTCTCAGGAAGTGGGATCGCTCTCCGAGCGCTCCGCAACACCGATACAGTGAAGTGTGCTCAGGTCGAGCGCACTGTTAGTCCCCGTTTGGCCATGCGCTTTTTCGATGCGCTATTTTTACCCCTTATACAGAAAGGGGTAATAGCCCGTGGAAAACGCGTGGCCAACCCACCGAAACTAATAGAGCCCGCAACATGTAAATGCATGTTGATGGGCCTATTAGTTATTCCCGCACGATACAGAAAGTAAAATGTGCTGCCAAGCCGCTCATTTTACTTTCAGAAATGTTCAGCCGGCACCGGGAAAGTGCACAGAAAAGCAGAAAAAACTGCTTTTCTGTACACCCTCGGACTTAATATCATAGCGATATTAAGTCGGAGGCCCCAAAGATTTAAAAAAAAAAAAAAAAATCGGCCCACGGCCCAGAAAACGATTTTGCCGGTGTCTGTTTTCTGAACCCGTGGCTGTCAGCGGGTTCGACAACTGACGCCAGTAAAATTAAGCGTCGGCTATGTAAACCAATATGATGTTGCCACGAATATCAGTATAGAAAAGTTTATAAAATAAATAAATAAATAAATAAATAAACCTGTTGACTGCCGCCGCTTCTGTCAAAAAGGAGGTGCTAGGGACGCGCTAGTGTCCCTAGCGTCTCCTTTTTACCGCGGGCCCTAATTTGCATACCTTGGCCTCCTGAATCGCACGCCCAGGAGAGTGGTCTGGGTGCACATCGGGAGAGCGGGCGCTTGCTGGCTCTTCCACGAGGTTTTCTGTATCGGCCCGTTTGGGAGCAATTTTCAGGTTGTCTGCTTTGGGTCAGAGTCTGCAGGTGTGTTTTACCCACAGACTTTGCACCAAGGTTTGAACGGAAAGTATATACACACTTTCTTCTTGCAGCTTGCAACTTGCCTTAGATACAAATTGCTGACAGACTATTGCACTTGCTCTTTGTGTAGGTTGAATTTGTAAAGGAAATAATGTACCATGGACCTAAAAATACAATTGTATGCACATTTTTTTCTGATCTCGCCCAATTCACACTCCTGGAAATACCTCCTGCAAATTTATTCTTTTATCCATATTGAGGGAGGGCAGGTTTTAGATGTCCAGTGTACCCAGATAAATCACTATATATTGGATCAAATATCTTAGAAAATTGTCATGTTTTTCTACTGTCACTCAGGTTTCTATGTAGATCTTATGCATATTCATTGTGGAAATCCTGAAAACCTGACAGGGTTACGGCCTCAAGGACTGAGTTTGGAAACCCCTGTTTTAGATATTGAAAAGGAAAACTCTATTTTTGCAGGGCTGAGGCTGATGCTGACATCAAATTCAGTCTTTGTATTCAGTGCCACTATTAATTTGCTTTTTCACTGTAAACGTGTTGGGTAGTAAAATTAGCTCCTTGGCCCACACCAATTATAAATAGTGCTATATTGGGCCACTTTTTTGCTTGACTTTGTAAATGAGCCCCAATTAATTTTTTCCACTTAGGGGAATTATATGTTGATGGCTCATATAATTGCTGTATGCAAAGCAAAAGTAATCTTTTGTACCAGAGAGAGGTGAACAGGTTTTCATCAAATCTTTGAGTATTCTGAGGAGTTTGTAGATTCATAAATCCAAACCAAACCACCTTAATTATAATTTTAATTTTAATCTAAAAACCAACTGGATTCAAACCAAATTGGAGCTGACACTAATTATTCTAGTAATTTGAATCAAATATTTTCAGATCTGGATTTGAACCAAGTTTAGAGGTGAACTTGCTCTCCTTATTTTTCACTGATAGTTTTTAAAAATAAAAAACTTTGGATTTCATAGTATAATGTAGTGTAGATCTGGAGATCTCAAGAAGAGACCTGTGCACTCTTGAAAGCTCATGTAGGGCAACATCCTTATCTGCCCTTTAAAAGATATAACAGTCTAGATTCTACTAGGGATTTGTTTGAAATGAATGGGTAAAACACAACAAATTAGTATGTTTTTGTTTCATTTGTAGATGCCCAAAAGAAATGGTTGGGGTACCATAAATAGTCATCTCATTCGTTTCTGATTTCCATTCAAGTCTAAGGCACATTTAAGTCTATGGATATGTTCTGAGCAAAAAACAACTGCTAACTATACTAACTAACTCTTACCTATGTGACATCGTAGCCTTCTTAGAGTATACAAAATACAAGTTGGCAAGGAGACAAGACAGGGACAAATCATGGTACTGAATCTTTTTAACTAGCCTATAGCTGTTTTCTGAATCAAGTGACATTGACATCCTCCTACTGAAAGGATTGAACATGTGCCATAAGAACTATATGTTCTCTAGTAATTATTAGGGAACGACCTGTGCAGAGAAGGTCTCTCGGAGGTCCACATTCCAAAGCATTTAGGCCTAGATTTATCAAAATGCACTAAAGTAATAGGCAGTTTATCACAATTTGCGCTAATACCTATGCAAAGCACTGGGGGGGGGGGGGGGGGGTTTAGAGAGAGAGAGAGTGAGAGATATTAGTGTAGGGGTTAGGGGCCACTCTGACATTCAAAGTGAGACGTTCGAACAGCACAGTGCTTTCTTGTGAAGATTTGAGGACCTTCGGAGGGAGGAAACACAGCCAAAGATGAGATTTGTGCAATGTTCTCTCAGCCTAGCTTGATGGACTCTCTACCTGGGTAACATCAAGCTAGGTTGAGAGAACATTGCACAAATCTCATCTTTGGGTGAGTTTCCTCACTCCGAAGGTCATCAAATCTTCACAAGAGAGCACTGTTCTGTTCATACGTCTCACTTTGAATGTCAAATTGGTCCCTAACCCCTACACTAATACCTCTCTCTCTCTCTCTCTCTCTTTCTCTCCCGAGGGCCCTGATAGCTTGGCAGGCTCTCCAGTGGTTAAAACCAATCAAAATAGCATGTGTGAAAAACATTGCAACTGCGATAAAGCCTTATTGCATGGCTTTACGCAAATGAAAAAGGTGTAGTTAAAGCCGTCAAAACTGTGAGCCCAGCCCACTTGGCCAAAATTCACATGTGTTAAGGTGTCTTTTGCATGCGAAAATGCCATATAGCACTTTGATAAATGACCCCCTTAATCAGCTAATTCAGAAGTTAGTCAGCTAAGTGAATATTTGGGCACTTATCCAGTTAAATTCTAGCTGGTTAATAAAAAAAACGGCTAGACTTTAGCTGGCTAAGACCTAGATTCATCATTTTGCTATAAAGTTCGCTGGAATAGTGCCCATAGTAAGAAAAGGGGCATGATTAGGATACATTTCCAGATACCACAATGCATGCAAAATTTTACCACATCACTTAGGTATTTTAGCACAATAAATTTATTGTAGCTGCAATATCATCACATTGCAAGCTGAGAAGTGCCCAGACAGGCTTTTACCAGCTAGGTAGAGAGTGCATCAAGCTAAGTCAAAAATACATTGTACAAATCTCATCTTTTTGTACCTTTCATCACTCCAAATCACATAAAATCTTCATTAATGTCTACTATGCTGTTCATACCTCTGACTGTGCATGTAAAATTGCCCCCAAAACCTAGGCCACCACCAAAATCTCACCCCACGTTCAGAATGGACCCTCTTACAGTGTTATAAAAAGTTGATTACTATGCATGCCTCCTCAGAGGCTTTCTCTCTCTCTCTCTCCCCTTCCCTCCCCTCTTCTCTCACCCCCTCTCCCAGTTTTGGGCATAATGCACAGCATAATGCCAGGAAAAAAGGTATAGTTATTTCCAGCTTTAAATTGTGAGATAGCATGCGTTACACTATTGTACACAACATTAAATGCCCTTCATTTTCATAAACTCTGCCCAAACTCCTCCCTTTTAACTACATTTTTTAAATTTGCATACCCATCTCACTATGTGTTATTTATTGCATGCATTATGGTGTTATTGTGTACGCTAGGGCCCTAATACCCATGATAAAGCCCTAACGCAATTTGATAAATGACCCTGTAAGTTAGGGGCGTCCCAGGGGTGTAACTGGGAGGACTTGAGTTAGCTGGCTAATTGCTAGATTCATCAAAATGAACTATTAATGCATTGATAATGCCTGCGATAAGAAAAAGAGGCTCATTTAGGGAAATTTTAGAATTACTGCACCACGCAGTAACTTACCGCTTCACATCAATAGTATCACATGGTGCGGTAAACTTAGTGCACCCTGCGGTAATCCCTATTTTTCACATCTTGCGGGGAGAGAGAGAACATAAGAACATAAGAGCATAAGAAATTTCCATACTGGGTCACACCAAGGATTCATCAAACCCAGCATCTTGTTTCCAACAGTGGCCAATCCAGGCTACAAGGAACTGGCAAGTACCCAAAAACTAAGTATATCCCATGCCACTGATGCTAGTAATAGCAGCAGCTATTTTCTAAGTCAACTTGATTAATAGCAGGTAATGGACTTCTCAAAGAACTTATCCAAACCTTTTTTAAAACCAGCTACACTAACTGCACTAACCACATCCCCTGGCAACAAATTCCAGAGTTTACTTGTGCGTATAGTGAAAAAAAACTTTCTTTAATTAGTTTTAAATGTGCTACATGCTAACTTCATGGAGTAAATAACCAATTCACATTTACCTGTTCTAGACCTCTCATGATTTTAAAGACCTCTATCATATCCCCACTCAGCCGTCTTTTCTCCAAGCTGAATAGTCCTAACCTCTTTAGTCTTTCCTCATAGGGGAGCTATTCCATCCCTTTATCATTTTGGTCATTGTTAGGATTCATGGGTTAGTGGGCCCTTGGCCCGGGGTGAGATATGGTACCACCCAAGGGGAGGAGCCCCATTGAGCCTCACCATCGAACAGTGAGGTCTGCAGCAATAGGAGAGACAGCCCACAGAGTACAGAAAGAGCAGGAGATGGGGTGTAGATACGATTGCCAGAATAGGTCCTTCTAGTGATGAAGTGTTGAACAGGCCCCGAGGAGCAGGGAATGCAGGCACGGTATGGTAGAGCACAGAGGGTGTGACCCCCAGTGGGCGGAGCCACAGAGAAGGTCAGCACAGGAGGAATGACGTAGGCTTACCCGAGGAGTGGGGAAGCCCAGGGGTCTCTAGCAGTGAGAAAGGGCACTTCCCCGAGGAGGGGGGAAGTGTGGTACAGTCTCTGAGATAAGAAGGATGCTACCCCGAGGATCAGGGAGTGAGGTGTAGGCACAGGAATACACAAGGTGCTGCCCCAAGGAGCGGGGAAGTGTGGCACAGACACAAGCACAGGCACTGACTCGCAGAGCAGGATACATCAGTGCTAGGTCTCCATGAATCAGCGTAGTGAGGCAATAGCCCGCAGGGTGGGGTACACCTAAGTTGGGTCTCCATGAGGCAGAGTCGTAGGCAATGGTCCGCAGAGCGGGGTACACCAATATTGTCTCCACGAGTAGAGTATTTCTGGGAACAACCCCGAGAAGCGGGGGAGCAGGTAGACAGCGTTCAAGGTGCAGAGCCCTCTGAGGAGCGGATAGCCAGAGTCAGGAACAGGGCCCCCGAGGAGCAGGTATCCGAGAGTGTCTCACACCAGAAGGCGCAGGAACCAGGAACCAGCGTCTGTAGAGATATCAGCAGGATTCAGCAAGGAAGGAACTCATTGTCAAGTTGATTAGAGCCAGGATCCGATGGTGCTTAAGAGTTCAGGGCTAGTGATGTCATCAAGGGGAGATACCCCTGAGGTTCCCGCACTGGCATCCTTAAAGGAAGGCCATGGAGCATGCACGCGTGCCTAGAAAGGCCCGGGAGAGATATGGCGGTCGGCAGCATCCTCACCACCCTGGGGAGTTCTGGAATGGAGCCGTGTGTGTCAGGAGCGGCTAGCCATAGCTGTGAGTCTTCCTAAAGGAGAGAGAGTAGTAGAACATGAAGTGAGTAATAGCGGTCACAGCCATCTGAGACCGACGGTAATAACAGTCACCTTTCTCTGTACCTTGTCCATGGTAACTATATATTTTTTTGATGTGCAGCGACCAAAATTGTACACAGTATTCAAGGTGCTGTCTCACCATGGAGTGCTACAGAGCCATTATGACATTTTCTGTTTTATTCACTATTCCCTTCCTAATAATTCCCAACATTCTGTTTGCTTTTTTGATTGCCGCAGCACACTGAGCCGACAATTTCAATGTATTATCCACTATGATGCCTAGATCTCTTTCTTGGGTGGTAGCACCTAATATGGAACCTAACATTGTGTAACTATAGCATGGGTTATTTTTCCCTATATGCATCACCTTGCACTTATTCACATTAAATTTTATTTGCCATTTGGATGCCCGATTTTCCAGTCTTACAAGGTCCACCTGCAGCTTATCACAATCTGCTTGTGATTTAACTACTCTGAATATATTGAAAAGCATGGGTCCTATTACAGATCCTTGAGGCACTCCACTGTTTATCTTTTTCCACTGAGAAAATTGTCCATTTAATCCTACTCTCTGTTTCCTGTCTTTTAACCAGTTTGTAAGGAAACTGAAAGGACATTGCCATGTATCCCATGACTTTTTACTTTTCTAAGAAGCCTTTCATGAGGAACTTTGTCAAATGCCTTCTTAAAATCCAAACACACTATATCTACTGGCTCACCTTTATCTACATGTTTATTAACCACTTCAAAAAAGTGAAGCAGATTTGTCTGGCCTGCTCACCTCATGCTGCCATCCACTAGCTCCGGTCTTGCCACTGCAGCCAGCTCCCAGCGTCCCCAACGCTCACCACGGCCCTCTCCGGCTTCCTTTACACTGCAGGCCTCACAGAGGAGCTCCCGTCGGGGCTCCACATCTTCAGCTGCCTTGGCCCCACCCCTAGGCACACACGCGGCCAACATCCTCAGTTTTAAAGGGCCAAGCACGGGAAACCTGACTCAGACGCACCCCGATGACATCACATAGCCCTAGTATAAATAGCGAGGCCCTGTCCCCAGGACCTCGCCTTGGCAATCGGGTCGACACCGTGGTGTACTAGTTTGCCTATTCTATGTTCCAGTGTTTCCTTGTTCCAGTGTCTCCTTGTTCCAGCGTCTGCTTGTTCCAGCGTCTCCATGTGTTCCTGTGTCCTTACTCAGGTAGTACCTTCTCGGACTTATCTCTGCTTCTGAGCATTCTTTTCCTTGGAAGCTGAGACATGTTTGTTCTATTTGCAATTTAATTTACCCCATGCCTTTGGTGTTTAGACAACTTTGTGCTGTTTGCAATTCCTCACACTGTACACTTTGGTGGTTTTGATTACTTTGTGTTGTTTGTGATTCCCTGCACTATGTATTGGGGGTTCAACGCTTGTCAGTATGTATTAGCTCTTTAGTCACAACAGTTATAGAAGTAATAGATGGAATTATAATTCATTTAATGAGCCATTCACAGTTTCACTATACCGGCCGTGTGCACATAACACATGCATGGTTTGATTTTTATAGTTTGACAGATGTGTATGCTACTTCAAGGATGAACCACATTCATCCTACTGAAACAGATCCCCCCTCCCCCCACACATACACACACAAACATTCTTTGAGGTTCTTTTCAAATCCCCTTTCAATACAGTACTTGCTGACTCTAGGTTTTGTGCTGGCTATCTGTTGCTTTGCATGCTTGCTGCACTATACTTCAGGCTTTTGATGTCATTCTTCCTTATCCTGCCTCAGCCCTTGAGCTACACTTTGGGTGTTTTTTGGCTTCCCTTCTTGCTGCATTGCTCTTCTCCTACGGTATTCGTTTTTAATAATTGCCTGTGCAACTGCTTCTGCCATCTCCACCACTCCAAGACATTCTTTGTACCTTTGGATACTAGAGATATGCAGAAGGAAAAAAATTGCTTCAATTCAGTTTTCGTTTCACCGGGACCCAAATTCATTGCATTCGTTTCATAGGGGGAAAACCAGTTCGTTGATTAGTTTTATTAGTTTTCCGATTTCCCATTAAAGTCAATGGGGGAAATATTTGCAGCCTATTTTGGCTGCAGAATTGGAGTTTTCTTATCAATCCTGATAAAACTTCTGGGGAACAATCAAAAGACTGAGATAAGAGCTCCAAGGTACTTAGACTGTGGCAAAGTGGCAGTGGCATGAATAACCTAAGGCACTTTAAAGGGGCAAAGGGGTACCAGGAGTGGCAAGAATGCTTAACAGAGGTGAAAAGCAGCAGCGAGAGTGTCAAAAACACACCACAGCTTCAAAAGAGAGCACCGATAACAGATGCATGAACCCTCAAAGGCAGCATGACAGGCAAATTGGCAAGACAAGTGGCATCAACATCCTATAGCACAATGAAGGGGGAACATAGCAAGCAGAAAGACTAGCACCAACAGACTGAGGAACCATGATAGTGGCAAGAACACCACAAGGAGTTGAGTGAGTCATCTGGTGTATGGCAGCAAGGCAGAGTGGCAGAAAGCTGATAGGGGCAAGACAGGCTGGCAGAGCGGAGGTAGTCTGGTCCCTGTGATTTTGATAGGGGCAAGACAGGCTGGCAAAGCTGAGGTAGTCAGGTCCCTGTGGTTTTCACAGGGGCAAGACAGACTGGCCCTGGGGAGAGTTCCCTTTCCTTTGCACAAGAAAGGGTTCCCTAGAATAGGTTTGCCCCTAGAGTGGGGTGTTTCCATTGGTGTCTAGTAAGATCTCACTGGTCTTTTAAAATCTGGTGGAATTAGAAGATATACAAATGAGAATTTTCAAGACCGAGGCGGAGGAGGGTGCCATGTGAAGAGTGGTTCAACATGGGTCAACAGGTACAAATAGACTGGCCAGCTACCCTGGGGAGAGTTCCCTTTCCTTTGAGCAGGAAAGGGCTCCTCGGAATGGGTTGGCCCCTAGAGTGGAGCATGAGCCTTCAAAGCATGGCGATGTGGAGCAGGGTGCCATGTAAACAGCAGTTCAACACAGGTCAACATGCACTAAGAGGCCGGCTATACCTGGGGAGAGTTCCCTTTCCTTTGAGCAGGAAAGGGCTCCTGGACGGACAGGTACAGCATTACAGGTCAAGCCCTTGTAGGGACATAAGACCTGGATGGACAGGCACAGTATTTGAGGATAGAGGTCAAGCCCTTTTAGGGACATAAGGCCTGGACGGACAGGCAGGCACAGTATTCGAAGATAGAGGTCAAGCCCTCATAGGGACGTAAAGACTGGACAGACTGGCAGCCACAGCATTCGAGGAATAGAGGTCAAACCCATATAGGGGCATAAAGCTTGGGTGTACCAACAGGCACAGCATTTGAGGATAGAGGTCAAGCCATTTTAGGGACATAAGGCCTGGACTTACAGGCACAGCATTAGAGGATAGAGGTCAAACCCTTGTAGGGACGTAAGGACTGGATGGACAGGCAGGCACAGCATTAGAGGATAGAGGTCAAGCCCTCATAGGGATGTAAAGCCTGGATGGACAGGCTAGCACAGCATTCGATGATAGAGGTCAAGCCCTTGTAGGGACGTAAGACCTGGACGGACAGGCACAGCATTAGAGGTCAAGCCCTTTAAGGGACGTAAAGCCTGGATGGACAGGCAGGTACAGCATTAGAGGATAGAGGTCAAGCCCTTTTAGGGACATAAGGCCTGGATGGACAGGCAGGTACAGCATTAGAGGATAGAGGTCAAGCCCTCGTAGGGACGTAAATCCCGGACGGACAGGCACAGCATTAGAGGTCAAGCCCTTGTAAATACCCAGAAGCTATTAACTGTACTTATGCACTTCAGGTGATGACAAAGGAACACGAAGAGCTCTCAGAAATAAGAAAACCGCTACTCAAGTCCAAATCTACAATATCAAACTATGTTGTCTTTGCAGTTTACACAGTGCCTCTGTAAACTATGGGAACACAGAGGATGAACTATAGTGCAACTAACACCAGTTTTCTATAGTACTAGAAACATTAAGGTTGGCACCTAAGAAAGATTTAGGAAAAATGGCCCATATTATAAAGGTCATGAAAACTATTGACCATATGAACTGTTCAAGCTCCAAACATCTGAAGTCATCTTTTTATGTTCTTACATTCCAAATGTTGCAAAACAGGAAAAGAATATTCTGGAAAGAAGTGATGCACAAATACATGAAACTGAAATTATAAATCCTAGAACTAAACTCAGACATGCACAGCATTTGAGGTCAGGCCCTTGTAGGGCCATACGGCCTGGACAGTGGACGAACAGGCACCGCGTTTCAGGCCAGGTCCTTGTAGGGATGTATGGCCTGGACAGTGGACGGACAGGCACAGCGTTTCAGGTCAGGTACATGTGCTGATATTATCTGGAGCATAGGAGGCAGTTGGAGCTGCTGCAAGGCTTTCAATTGCTTTTATTCATCTTGCCATTCACAGGGAAAATTTGGAAACCCAAGCAAAGGCAGGTTTATTTTCAAAAACACCAGCATTTCCATCAACTCTGGTGCCAGCCTTGAGCAGTGAGGGCTCATGATATCCCCTGTCATTGAAAATACACGTTCACTGGGCACACTAGTTGATAGACATGACCGATATCGCTGAGCCACTTTGGCTAGGTGTGGCCAGACAGTGGACTTGTGTGCCGAATATGCCAGTGGATCTGTCTGCATGTCCTCTGTGGGCTCTGAGAAATATTGTGTCACTGACAGTTGTGCTGGTGTCTCCTTTGCTTGGGTGGGCTGAGAATCACTCATGCCAGCTGCTTTCTCTCTTGCCCATAGCAAAACAGATGATTCTTTATGGGCAACATGCCTTTGGTGTACTGAAGTGGAGGAGGAGGAGGTAGTAGCTGTCGCTGACAGAGTGCTGCTCCTGCTTGGGATAGCACAATTCTCTGAAGTGCTCGCCACTATTTCCTCCTCTGCTTCATGCCTAATCTGTCTCTGCCTATGGCGCCCCCCGCTCCTGATCACGGACTTTTGCTAACAGCAGTTCCTTCACAAATGGGAGACAATTGGACTGTAGGGCGAGTTTCCCTTTCACACTGGGATCACAGACTGTGGTGAGCATGTATGTGTGGTCTTCTCTTAAAGGCCTTAATCTCTCTTGCACCTGCTTCTGCAAAAAGTCCAGACAATGCAGAACCTCAGCTGTCATTCCCTCTTCCTGTTTAAAGCCCTCCAAATTTTCCTCCAGAAAATTAACTATAGGGATGATGTCAGCCAAGGTGGCACTTCTGGAACTCATTTTTTCCGTGACATCCTTGAAGGGCTGCAGGATTTTTACCAGCTGAGTCATGACTAACCAATCATGATGCCCTAGGGGATTCTGCACACTTATGTCCATTGGACCAGAAAGTTTATGAAGGGGTGTCTGCAGCTCCACTATCCTCTGCAGCATCATGAATGTGGAATTCCACCGGGTGGCACTGTCTTGAATGAGACGCTTGTAAGGTGTGTCCAAATCAGTCTGCTTTTGTCGGAGAACCTGCCCCGCCTTCACACTACTGTGAAAGTGTGCTGCTATGTTCCTGCACTTCTGTATTAATGTATGCAGGTATTCATTCTCCTAGTGCTTGGACTCCAACCCTAGAGCTGACTTTACTACCAGGTGCAGAGTGTGTGCAAAACATCTGATTTTCTGAAAATGCCCGTCGTATATTGCCTTAACTATGTTTGCACCATTGTCTGTGACAAAGAGCCCTGCCTGAGGATTCCTGTCTCACTGGTGTAGTTGCCAGCCCACCAGAATCTGTCTGATGCATGCTAGAATATTGGCCGAGGTATGAGCCTCGTCCGTCAGGTGGGTGTGCAGTAAAGCCCACCTGCACCCTGATACTTGGTCACTAATAGAGCTGCTGCCTGCTCCTGCCTCAGCCAGGTCCCACCAGTGTGCTGTCAGGGAGAGGTAAGAGTGTGAAACATTCATGGTGGTCCAGATATCGCAGGTGAAATACACACTCCCCTCTGCCTTAGCTAGCAGGGCCTGGATGCGACTGTGACACTGGTTGTACAGGCTGGGGATGACCTTTCTGCTAAATGTGGTTCTGGAGGGGACTTTGTAATTTGGAGCTACGACCTTCAGAAAACGCTTGAAACCCACATTCTTGACTAACTGCAAAGGCTGGTTATCAAGGACAATCATTTCCCCAATGCTCCTGGTTACAACTTTTGAGGCTGCCTGCCTCCTACCCCATGATAGCATTAATGCACACCACCCAATTTCCTCCATGGTGGGTTGTCACTTCTGCCACATGGCAGGGGGCTGCTGGCCTGCCCCCTGACTGCTAGAAGGGGCTGAGGGCGTGGGGTGACTCTGCTCCTTTTCAACTATTTTATGCTGCCTGGAAAAAGGGGTCCCCTGACTGGTACTGGCACCATCCCCAGATAGCAGTACTGTTGTTGGGTGTTGCATCTTCATATGATGCATCATGCCAAAATTAGACAGAGGTCCCATTTGCTTGCCTCTGCTAATAGCCATGGCCAAGTAATTACACTGAACAAAACGCGGGTCCTCTGTCACTTTAAAGTGGCTCCATATCACAGATTTCTTTCATGATCTCTTCTCTATAGCCTTCGGCGTGGATGCTGTTACTGGAGCTGAAGTAGTGGATGCACCCTGAGAAGCAATGCCAGGGCAATGCGCTGACTGCTCTTCCCCCTCCTCATCATCAGTTTCATCTCTCCCCTGCTGCACTGGAGGCTAAGACAGGAATAACTAATCCTCCTAAACCTTCTTCAGCTATTACTTCTTCCATTTCTGATGATGAGAATCCTACACAAGATGATTCTTCAGAAGCAAACAGTGCCTGCGCTACATTGTCAATGCTAAGTCGAGTCTGCTGTCGCTCTGCTGCTTTTGGGTGTTGCCATTTTGTCTGGTATGACTCAGCCTCCTCATCCCTCATCTACAGGGTCAGAAACAGGTGGTGGCGATGCATCATCTTTAAATTTCATTTTTTTTTCTGGATGGAACTGCCTGCCCCTCCAGAGATTTTAAATTGGAACAGGTCCCTTTTTAACTTTAATGGGGGACTGGCACTGCCTTTTGAAGTGCCTCCTCTGCCAGTCCCAATCACTTGACCACGTCTAGCTTTTCCTGACATTATGGGCCGGATTTTAAAAGGGTTAAGTGCTTAAGTTAAGCGCATAACCCTTAAACCCCCCCTACGCGCACCGAGCCTATTTTGCAAACGCTTGGCAGCGCACGCAAGCCCCGGGATGCGTGTAAGTCTCAGGGCTTTGCTAGGGGGCGTGTCGGGGGTGTGTCACGATGTTCGGATCATTCCAGGGGCATGGTGCCGGCCCAGGGGCATTCCGGGGGAGGTTACCGAGGCCTCCGGACCAGCCCCCCGGGTTGGGTGATGGCGTGGCAGTGGGCCATCGGCGCGCGCGGGTTACGCCTGCTTCAAGCAGGCGTAACTTGTGCGATAAAGGTAGGGGGGGTTTAGATAGGGCCGGGGGGGGGGGGGGGGGGGTTAGGTAGGGGAAGGTGTGGGGGGGTGGAAGGAAAGTTCCCTCCGAGGCCGCTCCGATTTCGGCCTCGGAGGGAACGGGCAGCATGCGCAGGGCTCGGCACATGGAAGTTGCACTAATGTACACCCCCTTGCGCGCACCAACCCCGGATTTGATAAGATACGTGCGTATCTTATAAAATCCGGCGTACTTTTGTTCGCACGCACGCTGTTTTTTAAAATGTACCCCTATGGATTTAATGTCACTGCCTACTAGGGATTTCAATTAAAAGAATTATTTCCAAAAGAGGCCCACTGGGGATTTGGCTTCAGAGAGCACCACTGTCCCAATATACGTGAGTCTGAAAAAGTGCCCTCAGGTCCACGAGGCTGTGCCTGGATGTACACTAAAACTGGGACCGCTGTATGTGCACACACCAAGCTTGTAACTACAAAAGAGGCCCACTGGGGATTTGGCTTCAGAGAGCACCACTGTCTCAATATACGTGAGTCTGCAAAAGTGCCCACTGCCCACGAGGCTGTGCTTGGATGTACACTAAAACTGGGACCGCTGTATGCACACACACCAAGCTTTTAACTACAAAAGAGGCAACTGGGGATTTAGCTTCAGAGAGCACTACTGTCCCAATAGCATATATGTGAGTCTGCAAAACTGCCCAGTGCCCACTGATGCCCAGTGAGTGCACTCACTGTCTTCTTGGCTTAAAAGAGCACAAAGAGACTGCCTGAGTTCAATAACAAAAACTGCAGTTAAATAAAAAGCATGGCTTGCTTGGCACTAGCAAAAAAGAAGAAATATTTTTTTTCAATGGAAAATTCTATCAAACTAGCTAGAAATTGAATATATCTCCCACCCACAAAACCCAAATCCTGCTTGAAACCTACCCCAGGGTAAAATATAAAAATAACCAGTAACATGCCACTGCTAGCAGCTTCTCTCAGTGGCACAGACAGAGACCGTCTCAGATCAAAAAAAAAAAAGTGCGGTGAAATAAAGCATGGCTAGCTGGTGGCACTGCAGTCAAATCAAAGACATATCTTTTTCAATGGAAAATTCTATGAAAGTAGTGAGGAATTGAATACAGATTGTAAGCATCAAAATATGCTCTGAGTGCAGCCACCACCCCAGACCACCTCCCCAGACCATCCCTGCAAAGAAAGTGTGTGGCACGCCGTGTGCTTAATGTATAAATAGTGCTGCGTCATCAGGAATAGCGTCACAGAGCACTGAGTGAGTGCAGCTATTGGCTGCATTAGAAAAATCCTTAGCTCTGATAAGTTGCATTCTGGTCTCCTTGCCAACCTGTCTGACCCACTCTATGACAGGGCTGTGAGGTCACTTATGACTCACAGAACAAGGCTGGTTTTTGCTATCTCCTATATCAAACGGCCACTAAGAAATCATTGTAAGCCAAAAGAATGAAACTAATATGATATGTTGTATTCGTGGGGGATCACGATGAGTTTTGCGAACCCATGAATACAACAAATAAAGACTTATGCATTGCAGATTGCCAATGCATTGAAAATGAATGCACATCCCTATAGGATACTGCCTTTGCTGCTCTGGCTGGCTTTATGGTTCTTTCCAAATATCCTTCCCCTACAATATTTGCTGATTCTTGGCCTTGCCCAGGCTATCCTTTGCATTGCACACTTGTTGTACCAGTTCTTTGTCTTTTCATGCCACTCCAAGTTCTGCTTTACCCCTCCTGATGCTATTATTCCTCTCCCAACTCAGCCCTTGTGGTACACCTTGTGGTTTTCCAACTAGTCTTCTTACTGTGTTGCTATGCTCCTACAATTTTTGTTTTTAACCACCAACAGCATTACTGCCACTGCTGTTCCAAGCCAATCTTGGTAACTTAAGTTGCTTCCTCCACTGCTCTGGCTTTCTTCTTGGTGCATTCCAAATCCCCTTCTCCCTCAGCATTTTCAAACTCTTGGTCTTGCCCTTGCCATCCAGTGCTTTACCCAGCCAATTATCTTTAACAGTTTCATGCCCTCTTGGATATTTTCTTCAAACTGCATTCAATTGCAATTATTGGACTCATCTGGTATTTAGCCTTTGATGGATTCTACCACAGCAAAATGCAATGACTGACATGCAGCATCCAGAACCAGGACTGGATGCACACTCCAGGTTTATTGCTTCTGCGCTAATGAAAGTAGTATTTGGAAAAACTGATTCAGAAGAAGAATCATGTACTGCATTTCCTGAATCATAGGATATTAAACAGCTAGTGGCTAAAAGCATTTGGTGCCTCTGGGCAGTATCATTTTAAGCTCCAGTGAAGACTAACAGTAAGCCAGAACAGTCAGCTCCTTCTAATAATGCCATATGGAAATAACATCAGGCCTCCTCCAGGGATTTCCTCTGTTTCTCCCTGCCTGGGGCTTTCTAAAACTTGGATTGGTACCCTTTGTCCTTCATTTGGAAGCTTGGGGTGTTCTTGTCACTCTCAGTGGTTGCTTTGCACCTCTCATGATACTTTGGGGGTTTCATGCCACTATTTCACTTGCTTTGACCTTCTATCAGTACTTTGGTTTTTTCCTGTCATGGTGCCTTAAGCTTTTCATGCTACACTTGGTGCTGCTTTTCCTCCTCTTATACAGGCTTGGGAGGTTCAAGCCACTGTTATTGGTGCCCTGTGCCTCACTTTTGCAGCTTTGAGGTAATCTGGCCACTCCTGCTGCTGCTTTGCTCCTCTGATGGTGCTTTAGATAACTTTTGCCATTGTTAGTATCGTTTTCCCCATTGCAGGTCTTTGGGCTCTTTATGTTACTTTTATTGCCACATTAACATAGGCTTGATGTATTGGCATGCCTTTACTCTTAGGATGATGTCTACCCACTGGTTTCTTTAGAAATTATTTGCAAATTCCAGTTTAGAAACCCAAAATAGCCTGCATTGCTTACTGCTTTGACTATAATGGGAAACAAACAAACAAATAAAATGAACACAATTGTATTTTTGCTTGAAACAAAACTCACAAATGACTGTGACCTATGAAATGAATAAACAAATCAAAACACATTTTTTGACTGCATATGCCTAAATTAAAAAAATGTTATAATGGAAAAGATTTCAGCAGATCTACTTAGGGGGTAATTTTCAAAATGATTTCCATTTGTAAATATAACTACTATTGTAACAATTTAAAAAAAACATTTACTCATGTAATGTGTACTTATGTGGGTAAATCCTATGGATAATTCAATGGTATATATTGTAGTAATTTTCAAAAGCCCATTTACTCTGGTAAAGTGCATTTACACATATAAATGCTTTTGAAAATCAGGCCATTATTGTATTTCAGTTCTGTTCTTGGGTGACAAAATAGAAGGAAGGCCTCACACACTTAAGATTTCATTTTAGTTTCCCTCAAGTGAAGCGAACAGTCCGTCAAATTAATATGGAATTATTTTTACTATGCCTGAAGTTCATTTCAAAGCATTTACATAGAAAATTTATTTTCATTGTTTGTTACATTCTTATGTTTTAAGCTGTGGACGCTTGTACTTTTTTTTTTTTTCGGATACTGTAAAAATAAGAGAGGGACACTATTATCTGCTTTCCTGAAAACCTGTTTGCTCTCATGACAGACAGATTTTTTGTTCATTTCCAGCTACTTTACTTTTGAAAGAACTTATAAGAATGAGTAGGAAAGCCTGACAAATAAAAAATTAAAACCACTTCTTACGCAAATATCTTATTGCCATATTTACAAGAATTCATGTAATCAATCAATCATCATTATCATCATCATCAATCATATACCCACTTTAGAAATCATGGGTGACAGCACATTTTTTTTGTCCATGGTAACTTTTTTATTATAGTAAAACCTCTCATATTTCAATAGTCAACATATTTGAATGATATTTATATTCACAGTATCAGAATTTGTTCATTCCTTGTGGCTTAGATGTACTTGAATAGTTGCATATTCAACTGTATAAGGAAAACTAAAAGTCATTCATTTGAATTTGTACATTTTTTATTCCATTTAGTAGGAATTAAGATGCCACATTCAACCACTTCAAAGAAGATTACCTGAATATAATCCGCTTTGAAGTTGCTGAAAGGCGTGTAAAAATAACCAGTTTGAGAATGGGACCATCAAATGCAAAGTAGCTTGTGCCTTCTTGCTGATCTTGCTTTCTATTGGGTCCATAAAATTAAAATTAGACCCGTGAAGTGGCTTTATCATGAGAAGGAGTAGAAAAAGCCATTCAGGCAGATGAATCAAAACTTTGCTCTCAATTTTCTCCAGAACTTTTGGCCAGCTTGAGGGGGTCAGGAGGCCCCCCCAAGCTGGCCCCCCCAAGCTGGCCCCCCCAAGCTGGCCAAAAGTTCTTTTTGGGCCGAACGAGCCGTCCGGCGCGAACTCGCCGGGAATCACGTGACGCCGCGTCACTCGACGTGCCACCGACGTCACATGCTTCTCGCCAAGGATTGCAGAAATGACGTCCTCACTCCTCGCTCGATCACCAGGGAGTTGTGGTAAGTCTGGGGGGGGGATTAAGGAGGGTGAGGGGGTTTAAATTTTTTTTTTGCACATATGTACATATACCCAACTCATTGGATTTTTTTTATGTCCATATTGGCCGCAAGTGGGACCCCCTTTCGGACATAAAAAATATGAACATAAAATTTTGCTCTGCACATCCCTAGAAAATACCAAGGATATTTTCCTTAATAAATTTGGAACATTGTCTGCACTGAAACAGAACTAAAAAAAAAATCTGATGCAGCAGCCCCAAAATATTATTTAAAGCATTTTGTAGAACTGTAGTAGTATTAGCTACTTTGCTCACTCAAAATAAGAATTATGCTGTTAGGTGTTATTTAAAGGCCTTCTTTTATATTTTGTTTTATATTATGTTTTATATTTGGAATAAAAGGTGCACAACAATAATTATTGTCAACTCCGCTCAATGGACAAATGTATCCTCGAAGTACCCTCAATAAAAATTGCACATCTGGATCTTACACATAAACAAGCTTTCTCTGTCGCAGGCCCGACTCTTTGGAACTCCATCCCTGAAGGAATCCGCCTAACATCAAACACAAAAGAATTTAAAAAACTACTAAAAACTTACCTTTTCACATCAGCCTATAAGATAACTAATGTACTCTCCGAGTTCATTAAGACATTATTTTTATCAACATCTTTGGTATTGTACACTAAAGTATATTCATTTTTGATTGTAATGTAATTTTTATTATCTATGTCTTTTATTATGTAAGTGATTTATATACACCAATTAGATGGCCAGATTACTGTCCCATTTTGCAGTATATAAAAAACTTTTAAGTAAAAAATAAAAATAAATAAAAATCTCCATCAATGAGGTCTCCATACTAAAACTCATGTGACAATTATTTTTATCGAGCATGTCATAAAATTTTAATGTGTATACTAAAATACTACTTAATGTATGAAGCTCTAAATTTTAGTATGTATGCACAAGAAATAGCTTCCAAAGTATGGGGCGGATTTTAAAACCCCTGCACGGGTAAATCCGGCAGGATTTACGATCGCAGGGCCCTCGCGTGCCAGCGCGCCTATTTTGCATAGGCTGCTGGCGCGCGTAAAGCCCCGGGAAGCATGTAAGTCCCGGGGCTTTCGAAACGGGGAGGGAGGGGGCTTGTCCGGGGGCGTTCCCGAAACGATGCGGCGTTTCGGGGGCGGGCCCGGGGGCGTGGCGCCAGCCCGGAGGCGTGGTCAAGGCCTCCGGACCACGCCCCCGGGACCGGAGGACGAAGCGGGGCTGCCGGCGACGCGCGCAAAGTTACGCCTGCTGAAAGCAGGCGTAACTTTGCAGACAAAGGTAAGGGGGGGTTTTAGATAGGGCCAGGGGGGTGGGTTAGGTAGGGGAAGGGAGGGGAAGGTGGGGGAAGGGCGAAGAAAAGTTCCCTCCGAGGCCGCTCCGAAATAGGAGTGGCCTCGGAGGGAACAGGCAGGCCGCGCTAGGCTCAGCGCGCGCAGGTTGCACAAATGTGCACCCCATTGTGCGCACCGACCCCGGATTTTATAAGATACGCGTGGCTACGCGTGTATCTTATAAAATCTGGTGTACTTTTGTTCGCGCCGGTGGCGCGAACAAAATCCGCCCCTATGTGAACATCAATAAATATTTATTTATTTATATTCCACCAATCCACACATCTTGGCAGAGTACAATATACACACAAATAAAATAATCAATAAACATACTATATTATTTATTTATTATTGGCTTTTATATACCGACTTTCTTGATACAAATCAAATCAACTCGGTTTACATCGAACTAAGCAGTAACTATAACTAACCAATCAACAAGAGACAATTTAAAGGAGCATAAAGTTACATTTTAAAAAGGATGCCTTAACTGGGAGTAGGAAGTAAAGAAATGGAGAACGAGGGTTAAGAACTATATGCATGGGAGGGAGGCAAGGAGCCTACCTCAAGATAGCTTGTAAGCGTGATTTAGCATTAGTTTATTTACATAAGTGATGGAACAGTTCTAAGTCAGGCTGTGGGGCTTGTGGTGGAGAAGGCTCGGCAGAACAGCCATGTCTTTAGTTTCTTTTTAAAAGTTAGTAGACAAGTTTCCTGCCTAAGGTCCGGAGGCATGGCATTCCAGATGGAGGGGCCTGCGATAGAGAATGTCCGGTCTCTGATGTTTGAGTGGTGTACAACTTTGATTGGAGGAACATGTAAGGATCCCTTGTAGGTATCCCTTAAGGGTCTGGCCGTCGAGTGCAATGTGAGAGGGTGTAGCAGATCAAGAGGGGTCTGATGGTGAATATTTTTATGGATAATTGTGAGTGATTTAAGGAGAATCCTGAAGTTCTTGTGGTGCTATAGCAAGCACCACAAAAACAGAACAAACAGGTTAAACAATGTAAACATCAAAGTAAGCCTATGAACCTGTAAACATGAAATGGCACATTCAAATGCAAAATCCTTATTGAGAGGGAAAATCTTGAGTGAAAAAGTCGATTTTAAGTAGCTTTTTAAAATGAAGTAAATCACCCTCAGATCTGATTATAATAGGTAAATTGTTCCATAGAGTAGGACCAGCTATGTTAATTATCCTTTTTTGTAGATTGGGCAAATTGACTTCTTAGTGTTACATTTGGTGGCTCGCGGCATCCCACAAGCCACCTCACTCACCTCCGGGTTCCCTCCCTGATGCCAAGGAAGACTGCCCGCTGAGGTTCCAGTGTGCTCCCCTCCTCCCATGGAACAGAAGCACCAAAACAGCTTCCCACCTTTGGGCCCCCGTGATCTCCCTGGGTCCGACTTTTCTCTTTCCTAGGCATGCACATACCTGATCCTGCCCTTCTTAAAGGAGCAGTGGCAGCAATGGCTGCCCAGCATCCACTGATGACATCACCATCTTGGAATATTTTAGGCTGGCTCCCGCCTCAAGTCCCTCCCTTGGCAATGGGTTAACTACTGTAGGAGCTGTCATTCAGTGCACGGTGACAATTTTCCTGATGACCCAGCACTATATATACTTATGCACACGGAGTGCCACGCACTTTCTTTGCAGGGGTGGTGTGGGGAGGTTTGTCTCTGTGGAAGCAGGTTGCACTGAGAGCTAGTCTGAGTTCAGAAATCTCTATTGAATTGCTAGCTAGGCTAGTTAGTAGGGAAAAAAAGCTATTTATTCTTTATTTGGCTGCAGTGCCTGTGCCAGCTAGCCCTGTTTGTTTTTTAAGCAGTTTATTTAGGTCATCTGAGACGGTCTCTCTGTGTCAGGGAGAGAAGCTGCTAGCAGTGCCATTTTGTTTCATTCACCCTCTGGGCTAGACTGCAAGCAAGCACCATTTGGGTGTTGTGGCTGGGAGAGATATATTCAATTTTGCTAGAATCTCCATTGGAACATATATTTCTTCGAATTTCCTGCTGTGCCAACAATTCCAGCTTTTTTAAACTGAGTTTGTTTAATTCAACTCAGTCTCTCTGTGCACTGGGCTTCAGTGGGCTGGCAGTTTAGCAGACTGAACTTTATTATTGGGACAGTCTGTACAGTGAAATCCCCAGTCTGCCTCTTTTGTGCTTACACGCAAGCTGTGTGTGTGTGCACACCACACACGTTACATTAGTGCATAGCAAGGCACTGTGACAGTGGGAAGTGGGTAGTTTAACAGACTGAACTTTATTATTGGGACAGTCTGTGCAGTGAAATCCTCAGTCTGCCTCTTTTGTGCTTATAAGCAATCTGCGTGTGTGTGCACACCACACACATTACATTAGTGCATAGCAAGGCACTGTGACAGTGGGCAGTGGGTAGTTTAACAGACTGAACTTTATTATTGGGACAGTCTGTGCAGTGAAATCCCTAGTCTGCCTCTTTTGTGCTTACAAGCAAGCTGCATGTGTGTGCACACCACACATGTTATATTAGTGCATAGCAATGTACTATGCCAGTGGGAAGTGGGTAGTTTAACAGACTGAAATTTATTATTGGGACAGTCTGGGCAGTGAAATCCCCAGTCTGCCTCTTTTGTGCTTACACGCAAGCTGTGTGTGTGTGCACACCACACACGTTACATTAGTGCATAGCAAGGCACTGTGACAGTGGGAAGTGGGTAGTTTAACAGACTGAACTTTATTATTGGGACAGTCTGTGCAGTGAAATCCTCAGTCTGCCTCTTTTGTGCTTATAAGCAATCTGCGTGTGTGTGCACACCACACACGTTACATTAGTGCATAGCAAGGCACTGTGACAGTGGGCAGTGGGTAGTTTAACAGACTGAAATTTATTATTGGGACAGTCTGGGCAGTGAAATCCCCAGTCTGCCTCTTTTGTGCTTACAAGCAAGCTGCGTGTATGTGCACACCACACATGTTACATTAGTGCATATCAAGGCACTGTGATAATGGACAGCCAGTAGGCACTAGGCAGTAGGGATGTGCAGAAGGACGCCATACATTGCATTCGTGATTCAGATTTGTCGGGGAGCAGATACGTTGTATTCGGCCGTATGATGCCCTGATGCGTTAATACGGCAATTTCTATTCGTGTCCCAGCTAAAATTAAAATTAACTACAACCCCCCACAATCCTGACCCCCCCAAGACTTACCAAAACTCCCTGGTGGTCCAGCGGGGAGTCCGGGAGCCATCCTCTGCACTCTCACACCCTCGGTACCGGTTTCATCATGGTGCCGATAGCCTTTGTCATAGGGGCTACCGGTGCCATTGGTCAGCCCCTGTCACATGGTCATCGGTGCCATCTTGTGCTCCTACCATGTGACAGGGGCTGATCAATGGCACCGGTAGCCCCTGTGACATAGTATGGGCAAAGGCTATCAGCGCCATTTTGAGTACTGGCATCGGACGGCCAGAGTGCAGGAGGTCGCTCCGGGACCCCCATTGGACCCCCAGGGACTTTTGGCCAGCTTGGGGGGGCCTCCTGACCCCCACAAGACTTGCCAAAAGTCCAGCAGGGGTCCAGGAGCGACCTCCTGCACGCCGGCCATCCGATGCCAGTACTCAAAATGGCGCCGATCGCCTTTGCCCTCACTATGTCACAGGTACCGACGGTCGGCCCCTGTGACATAGTGAGGGCAAAGGTGATCGGCAGGCTATCTGCGCCATGATGAAACTGGCACCGAGGGTGTGAGTGCAGGGGATGGCTCCTGGACCCCCCCACTGGACCACCAGGGAGTTTTGGTAAGTCTTGGGGGGGGGGTTCAGGAGGGTGGGGGGTTTGTTTAAATTTTTATTTAGGTGGCGTATAATTCGGGGAAGATTCGTGTATTCGTGGGGAATCGCGATACGTTTCGCTTCCCCACGAATACTACGAATAGTGTAATATACGTTGCAGATCGCCAATATGGCGAAAACGAATGCACACCCCTACTAGGCAGTGACATTAAATCCATAATAAAAGGCAAAAGAACAACAAAGGGACAACCTTTTTCCGTGGAAGGATTTTTATTCATATTTAAAAAGCCCAACTCTGGCCGAGTTTCGCCAAACAAGGCTGCATCAGGGGCTAAAAGTTAAGATTAAAAAATATATAAATTAAAATACTGACAGATGTATATTTAATACATAAACATAAATGTAAAAAATACATGCAGTTCATATTACCTCAAATCTCAACTGCTGATTATGTAGAATTGCATATCCTATGCAATGATGGGACGGTATACCAAAACCTAAACATGCATATAAATCAAACATGATCAAAAACAAAGGAACCAATGTATATATATAAAGACATTTTATAGTATGAAAAAATATAATAAAAAACAATTACCTTAGGTGTACTATTACTGCTACAAAAGTTAGTGCATCAAATAAGTACAGTATTTCTGCCATCTCCAATTTTAAAACATAAAAAACTCTACAGAAGAAAAAGCAATATTAACAATGCTATACATTGATTACATCAAAAATTTCACTACTACATTTATTGAGGCTATTATCAACATAAAAAAATTTTCTTTAAACCCAAAAGTAACATATATATGGGCTTATATCCATAGCATATCATAATAGTATCTCACTCTATCCATATTATAAAGTATAGTATCTAAAGATTAAAATGTAAAGTCCTCGTCATGCCTGAGGATGCACTAAAATGTTTCAAACTGAAAAAATGCAGGGAAAAAGTGATGTCATCATTTTCTGAGTATTAATAATATGGTATACAAAGGATACCAACATTATTATTACATATATCCACTACTAGGGATGTGAATCGTTTTTCAACGATTAAAATTATCGTCCGATAATGTTTATATCGTCTTAAATCGTTATAGAACACGATACAATAGAAATTCTAACGATTTATCGTTAAAAATCGTTAAATCGTGTTAGTGCGCACTAACTCGAGTTAGTGCGCACTAACTCCCCGTTAGTGCGCACTAACTCGATTTAGTGCGCACTAACTGAAAATGATACAAATAAACACTTTCCAGGTCACTGAAGGTCAGTTAGGAATGAATATGTGTTCCTATTGGCTGGCTGCCCTCTTATCTATTGATGTTACCAAGGTTACCACTGAGGTGATGGTTGGGGGGATGGGAAATGGAACTGGAAACTAACGAACACCAACAGAAAATGAAACAAAGTGTTCACACTTCCCAGGTCAGTAAAGGTCACTTAGGAATGAATATGTATGTATGTATTCCTATTGGCTGGCTGTGCTCTTATCTATTGATGTTACCAATATGGTTGGGGGGATGTGAAATGGAAACAGTTGGAAGCTTGACAAAAAAAGTAATGTAATGATCAGCACTCACGTGACTAGAACTTGTTTGTTTATTTTTTTTGTTAGCAGGCACCTGAAATGCTAGTGCATGTTGAATTTGCCAATCACTGTGCATTTTAGAAAGGTGGTCCTGGCTGGAACTGTACACAGTTCAAATATATGTAATTGATTGTTGGTAAGTGTATTTTTTAAGTAGCCACACTGGCACCAGTATGTTTACTTTTCCTCCTACTTAACTCACTAGCTCAGCTTTGTAAGAAGGGCTTCTCTGCTTGTGTGTTGTTTTTGTTTGGTGTGAGGAGAGCAGAAACATCAGATCTTTATTCAATCTACTACAGTCATCTCTTACAGTGCCCTATCCCTATTAATACCAGGAGTGTTGTGATCTTCCTGCACACAGTGCCCTAACCCTGATACCAGTCTGAGACAGCTCCCTCCCTGCATTACTAGTGAGAGGCTGGCTTCACAGACAGGGGGGAGCTGCCTGACCCTCACTCCTGACTTCCCCCATGTCCCAGCTAGTGAATGGTGTGTGGGTGAGGGGGGGGGGGGAGGATGGTGAAGTCTGAGACAGCTCCCTCCCTGCATTACTAGTGAGAGGCTGGCTTCACAGACAGGGGGGAGCTGCCTGACCCTCACTCCTGACTTCCCCCATGTCCCAGCTAGTGAATGGTGTGTGGGTGAGGGGGGGGGGAGGATGGTGAAGTCTGAGACAGCTCCCTCCCTGCATTACTAGTGAGAGGCTGGCTTCACAGACAGGGGGGAGCTGCCTGACCCTCACTCCTGACTTCCCCCATGTCCCAGCTAGTGAATGGTGTGTGGGTGAGGGGGGGGGGGGAGGATGGTGAAGTCTGAGACAGCTCCCTCCCTGCATTACTAGTGAGAGGCTGGCTTCACAGACAGGGGGGAGCTGCCTGTCCCTCACTCCTGACTTCCCCCATGTCCCAGCTAGTGAATGGTGTGTGGGTGAGGGGGGGGGGGGAGGATGGTGAAGTCTGAGACAGCTCCCTCCCTGCATTACTAGTGAGAGGCTGGCTTCACAGACAGGGGGGAGCTGCCTGACCCTCACTCCTGACTTCCCCCATGTCCCAGCTAGTGAATGGTGTGTGGGTGAGGGGGGGGGGGGGAGGATGGTGAAGTCTGAGACAGCTCCCTCCCTGCATTACTAGTGAGAGGCTGGCTTCACAGACAGGGGGGAGCTGCCTGACCCTCACTCCTGACTTCCCCCATGTCCCAGCTAGTGAATAGTGTGTGGGTGAGGGGGGGGGGGGGTGGATGGTGAAGTCTGAGACAGCTCCCTCCCTGCATTACTAGTGAGAGGCTGGCTTCACAGACAGGGGGGAGCTGCCTGACCCTCACTCCTGACTTCCCCCATGTCCCAGCTAGTGAATGGTGTGTGGGTGAGGGGGGGGGGGTGGATGGTGAAGTCTGAGACAGCTCCCTCCCTGCATTACTAGTGAGAGGCTGGCTTCACAGACAGGGGGGAGCTGCCTGACCCTCACTCCTGACTTCCCCCATGTCCCAGCTAGTGAATGGTGTGTGGGTAAGGGGGGGGGAGGATGGTGAAGTCTGAGACAGCTCCCTCCCTGCATTACTAGTGAGAGGCTGGCTTCACAGACAGGGGGGAGCTGCCTGACCCTCACTCCTCCGGGGTATTGTGATCTTCCTGCACACAGTGCCCTATCCCTGATACCAGGGGTGTTGTGATCTTCCTGCATGCAGTGCCCTATCCCTATTAATACCAGGAGTGTTGTGATCTTCCTGCATGCAGTGCCCTATCCCTATGAATACCAGGAGTGTTGTGATCTTCCTGCATGCAGTGCCCTATCCCTATTAATACCAGGAGTGTTGTGATCTTCCTGCATGCAGTGCCCTATCCCTGATATCGGGATGTGTGCAAGAAGATCACAACACCCCCGGTATCAGGAATAGGGCACTGCATGCAGGAAGATCACAACACCCCCAGTATCAGGAATAGGGCACTGTGTGCAGGAAGATCACAACACCCCTGGTATTAGGGATAGGGCACTGTGTGCAGGAAGATCACAACACTCCTGGTATTAATAGGGATAGGGCACTGTGTGCAGGAAGATCACAATACCCCTGGTATCAGGGTTAGGGCACAAGTTCTAGTCACATTGACTGATCACATTACTTGTTTTGTCAAGCTACCAACTGTTTCCATTTCCCATCCCCCATATACTGTCAGTAGGAAACTTGGTAACATGAATAAATAAGAGGGCAGCCAATAGGAATACATATTCATTCCTAAACTGACCTTAACTGACCTGAAAAGTGTCAAATTGTATCATTTTCAGTTAGTGCGCACTAACTCCCAGTTAGTGCGCACTAACTCCCGTTAGTGCGCACTAACTCGAGTTAGTGCGCACTAATCGGAAAAAACGATTTTTAACGATTTTTTAACTAAAAAATCGTGCCTAAGACGATTTTCTTGCCCTGCCACACGATTTCTATCGTTAAGACGATATGGAAAACGATTCACATCCCTATCCACTACTATATTTGCTGAAATGATTATAAGCATATTAGTTTTTAAACCCAAAGGTAACATTGACGGTACTGTACATTGATAGTTCCACTACTATATTTACTGAAACGATTATAAGCATAACATTTTTTAAACCCGAAGGTAACATTTATATGGGCTTTACCTGTAGCAAATCATAATAACATCTCTCTCTATCATTATTAGAGATTAATATCTAAAGATTAAAATAAAGTCCACATCGTGCCTCAAACTGAAAAAAACGCCAGAATAGTGACATCATGACTTACTGAGTATTAATAATATTCAAGGGATACCACCATTATTATTGTATTCTAATATCACCATCGTTTGATTTGTCAGCATCTTACCTTATTTTTAAAGAAATTTTTACTAACAAACTGACCATTAATAAAAATCCTTCCACGGAAAAAGGTCGTCCCTTTGTTGTTCTTTTGCCTTGGCTATGTGGGACTGCCTCCCTATTTATTAAATCCATAATGTCAGGGAAAGCTAGATGTAGTCGAGTGATTGGGACTGGCAGAGGAGGCACTTCAAAAGGCACTAGTGCCACTCCACCATTAAAGTTAAAAAGGAACCTGTCTCAATCTAAACTCTTTGGAGGGGCAGGCAGTTCCATCAAGAAAAAAATGAAATCTGACCATGATGGATCGCCATCGCCACCACCTGTTTCTGACCCTGTAGTTTTGAAGGTGAGGGAAGGGGAGGCTGAGTCATGCCAGACAAAATGTCGACACCCAAAAGCAGAAGAGGGACAGAAGTCTCGACTAACACTTAGCGTTGACAATGTAGTGCAGTCACTGTTTGCTTCCCAGAAGAGAAGGAGTGTGCTGAACTGGAGGTAGATGCTCGTCTAAGGGGCTGAGAGAAACCTCATCTCCAGCAGTGGGAGACGCTCCTTCACCAACTGCTGCAACGGAGCTTATCCCCTCGGTAGCAGGAGAAAAAGATGAAAAGTCCAGAATTGTATGTTGAGCTGGGGTGAGATGGGTCTCAGAGGAAATACCCTTACTCTACCATTCCGTTTAGGGGGGGATCTTAAAATATAAACTTTTATATTTTAAGAAACGGTTGGAGCTCAGATAACCAGCATCTGATTATTGCCACCATCTTGTCTCCCCTATTGTACACTTTTAATGCATGCATAACACTTTCAATATTCAAACAGGTATATTTACTTATAAAATTGTACACCTAGCCAATTTAAAAGCCTGACTGTCTAAAGCTTTTCTCTTATTCTGTGTCCATGGACAAAAAAATAAGCTTTATGAATCAGGCTCTAAGAGGTCAATATTGAGTAGTACAGGGAAGTTAGCTGGGTTAAAGTATCTGGCTAACTTTAGGCGGGCTATTCAGCAAGACTTATCTAGGTAAATCTCCTGTTGAATATACCTGGGAAAAGTTAACCAGGAAACTTTACGAACTAACTTTAGGCAAAAAGAAAATGAGACAGACCAATTCCCTTAGATGAAAATTATTTATTCACACATATATCTTGATAAAAGAGCCCAACTCTGGCCGCGTTTTGCACTAGGCTGCTTCAAGGGCTTTATCAGGGGTAGTATTGGGATTCAAATTTTTGCTTGGACAGACCACCTTCCAGTCTGTTTTTTGGGACCCCCCGACTAACTTTAGGACAGCATTCACAGTGACCAAACTTAAGTTTAGCCAGGTAGTGCTCAATATTGGTGCTACCTGGCTAAACTTAATCCCTTCCCCTGGAGCTAAGGGTGTGCAGCCAAAAATCTTTGGTTTAGTTGGTTTTCATTTTCGCCATTTTTTGAAATCTTTGTTCCAAAAGTCCAATTTATTTCAATTTTCTTTCAGAAGTTATTCACATAAATGCCATTTTTAGCATTGCGTCTCACTTTGATCATAATTTGTAGAGATTGCTAGTAGATAAATACATCAAATATAAAATTCAATTCTGTTACACTCCTACTTGCGGTCCCGGCCTTCTTCTCATCTGCAGCACAAGCCTCCGGAGGGTCATCCTTCCCTGTAGCCAAGTCCCGTCTGGTTCCTGTTCCCTGAGGCTCGTTTCGGCCCTCAGATTCACTTGTGTCTGCTTCCTTCCATGACCAAGACTCTGCCAGAACCTGCTTTGCTCCAGCGTGGTCTGTGACCAGCCATGGGCGGCTGTGTAGGGTGCGCACCGGTGCAGGCCTCTACTGAATCTTCAACATGTTCCAGTCTTAACTTATACTTCTACTTCTGGAGTCTGTCTCGCATCAAGCATGGTCCGTGACCAGTCCCGTGGGTGGGCTGTGTAGGGCATGCTGCATTGCAGCCTCAACCTAGTACTTGATCCTGAATCCTTGTTCCGAGTCCTTCCAAGTTCCAAGTCCTCGTCTGAGTCTTCCTAGCGCTCAGAGTCTCCATGTTCCAGAGTCTTCGTCTGCCCTTGCCTCCTGTCCAGCCTGCCGCCTTTGCCGTTCCCAGCAGCAGGTCTGAAACGGCTTGGAGTGGCCGGAGGACCACTCAGAGACCAACCTTGCGTGGTTGGCCTCACTGAGGTTGTGCAGGTCGGCAAGGGCCTGGCTTACTGGTCTCAGCCCAGGCTCGGACATGTCTCGCCTGCCTCAGTACCGCCTTGGAGTTCTCTGGGGTCGTGCCATGGCCCAAGGGCACACAATCCCCTTGGAAATGGGACCACTCTCCTAGTTCTCCCTAACAAATTCTATGCACATAAGTTGTTTTTACATACATAAAATCAAATTTTATAATCATAAAAATATTATGAATAGAGACCTCTGAAGATAATTGAATAAATTCACATTCCTATCCAGTATACCCTTGATGCCATCTCCAGGTACATTTTAGCTCGACAATGATTTATACAACTAAAACAAATCCTTTTGATGATCCAGGAAATTGAAAACTCAGGATTTGTCCAGCTAAATTCCGAACTTAACTGGATTAACCCTTTTGACTATCAAACTCCAAGTGTTTAATTGACCAAAATAAGTGCACATATTTGTCAACTACTTGAGCATTTCATATACACATGTCTAAAATCAAAGCTTAAAATGTTCTGTTTTGTATGTTATTCAGATTTTCCAAAGCTTATTAGAACTTCTTTGATGCCTTTGTAGTAGCAGCATACCTTCAAAGCCTGAAAAACAACATTTTACAATGGAAAGATGCTATTCTTGTCCTGCTTTTAGTTGTGAACTTACATTTTCTTTCAGAAGCTGAAAAATAAGAACACATGGGTTTGATGATCTTTGCCTCTAGATAGAATTTGATGACATTATAATGAAACTGGTAAAATAGCAGCTACTATGCCTACTATTCTTTAGAGATTGCACAATACTGCAGAACATATGTGGTAATTATGTACAGTTACCTATAAGTAATTAATATTTCTTTTTTAGTGTGACATTAACCTGTGGGGGAAATACTTTACGAGTATGCTGCATGACACTTCAAAATAAAAACCAAAAACTCTAGTTTTTAACACGGCAAATGATTTCTATTCTTTATGTCATATTTCAAACTTTTTATCAGGTGTATTCAGAATTAAACTATTCATCAATGTATTAAATATATATTCTTACTTCTACATCTTACAGAAATATGAAACAAATGTTATCTTAAGTAGTACTTTTTCTTCAACAGCATCCAAAAATGTAGGGACTGAATTTCCACTGGTGCAGCCATTGATGACCATAAAGTGCAGTCAGAAACTTCCCATCTGGTCAATCCCCAAACCATGCCTGGTAAAAGGGATGCCCTCTGAGCTTGGACAGCAGGGAATATCTACACCACCTGGCCCAGGTAAACTCTGAGATGTTGATCCAGATCTTGTTTTGTCTCATTGCATCGATGGAGTTGTATTTTCACTTTCTTCAGGAAAAACAGGACTATGAGTCCATATGTGCAGTTGGAAGAAATAGAACTTTCAAGCTTTCTGGGTTGACCTGAATCAGATGGCAACTCTACCCCTGGCACCACCTTTGACACAACCACTGACACTATCCTTGGACACTGATTCAGCCAGTGTCTGTAGGAATTGGTAATGTCATTCTGGAGTCATGTGCAGGCGGCGCGCGCAGGGGGGGGCCTAGTTTTAGAAAAGTACGCGTGGCGATGAGATCGGGCTTCTCCCAGTTCCCTCACTCCATACTCATACTCCCTCCCTCTTCCTCTCTCCTCCCCACCCCGTAAACCAGTTCTCCTATCTTTTTTGTTTTGTTTTGTTGCTTACTGGAGCAGAAACAACTTGCACATGCTGGCCGACTGCCGGCGCGCACTTCTTCGCCTCCAGCGGCAAATGGCCAAGGTACCGGCCACCTTCAGCACCTCCTCGCCCCCAGACCACCCCTCCCTGCACCTTTCTCTGGGTCTGGCACTTCAGCATGTAACAGGGCTTTCGCTCATGGCTGGGCCCCTTTGAAAATGCACACGATGCACTCAAGGCCAGGCCACACGTGTCACCACCATTTTTTACACTCACAGCATTTTTAAAATCTACCTGTATGTGGCTTAGCTTCCACCATGACATTGGTTCCCTATCGTCTTCTAAATCTGGCAGGCGGGTAGAAACGGCTTCACCCAGGAAGCTGGTACTCCCCCGGGAGAAGCCCTTGGGAGTCCAGCCACTGGGACTTAGGAGATGATTAAAATCATGAGAGGTCTAGAACGGGTAGATGTGAATTGGTTATTTACTCTTTCGGATAGTAGAAAGACTAGGGGGCACTCCATGAAGTTAGCATGGGGCACATTTAAAACTAATCGGAGAAAGTTCTTTTTTACTCAACGCACAATTAAACTCTGGAATTTGTTGCCAAAGGATGTGATTAGTGCAGTTAGTGTAGCTGGGTTCAAAAAAGGTTTGGATAAGTTCTTGGAGGAGAAGTCCATTAATGGCTATTAATCAATTTTACTTAGGGAATAGCCACTGCTATTAATTGCATCAGTAGCATGGGATCTTCTTAGTGTTTGGGTAATTGCCAGGTTCTTGTGGCCTGGTTTTGGCCTCTGTTGGAAACAGGATACTGGGCTTAATGAACCCTTAATCTGACCCAGCATGGCAATTTCTTATGTTCTTATGTTCTTAAAAGATCTGGAAAGGAATATGATGAGTGAGGTTATCAAATTTGCGGATGATACAAAATAATTCAGAGTAGTTAAATCACAAGTGGATGGTGATTCATTACAGGAGGACCTTGCAAGACTGGAATATTGGGCATCCAAATGGCAGATGAAATTTAATGTGGACAAGTGCAAAGTATTGCATATAGGGAAAAATAACCCTTGCTGTTGATACACGATGTTAGGTTCCAGATTAGGTGCTACCACCCAGGAAAAAGATCTAGGCATCATAGTGGATAATACTTTGAAATCTTCGGCTCAGTGTGCTGCAGCAGTCAAAAAAGCAAACAGAATGTTAGGAATTATTAGGAAGGGAATGGTGAATAAAACAGAAAATGTCATAATGCTTCTGTATTGCTCCATGGTGAGACCACACCTCGAATACTGTGTACAATTCTGGCCACCGCATCTCAAAAAAGATATAGTTGTGATGAAGAAGGTACAGAGAAGGGCAACCAAAATAATAAAAGGGATGGAACAGCTCCCCTATGAGGAAAGGCTGAAGAGGTTAGGGCTGATCAGCTTGGAGAAGAGACGACTGAGGGGGGATATGATAGAGGTCTTTAAGATCATGAGAGGTCTTGAACGAGTAAATGTGAATCAGTTATTTACACTTTCGGATAATAGAAGGACTAGGGGGCATTCCATGAAGTTAGCAAGTAGCACATTTAAAACTAATCGGATACAATTCTTTTTCACTCAATGCACAATTAAGCTCTGGAATTTGTTGCCAGAGGATGTGGTTAGTGTAGTTAGTGTAGCTGGGTTCAAAAAAGGTTTGGATAAGTTCTTGGAGGAGATGTGAATTGGAGAAGTCCATTAACTGCTATTAATCAAGTTTACATAGAGGTAGATCTTAAAAAAGTAAGCGCGGGCGTACTTTTGTTTGCGCAACCGGCGCAAACAAAAGTACTCCAGATTTTATAAGATACATGCGTAGCCGCGCGTATCTTATAAAATCTGGGGTCGGCGCATGCAAGACTGAGCAAAATCGGCAGCCTGTGCGCTCCGAGCCGCGCAGCCTGACTCGGAGGGAACTTTCCTTTAATGTCCCCCCACCTTCCCCTATCTAACCCACCCCCCAGCCCTACCTACCCCCCCTACCTTTGTTGTGCAAGTTACGCCTGCTTGAGGCAGGCGTAACTTGCTTGCGCCGCCTCGGCATCCCCCGGCACAGGCCACAGTGCCGGGGGACTCGGGATCGCCCTCCCGGCCCGTCCCCGAACCCACCCCAGACCGCCCCCTGACCATGGACACGCCCACAGATTCACCCCTGGCCTGCCGACACGCCCCCTCCCACCCCTTTTACGAAGCCCCGGGACTTACGCGCATCCCGGGGCTTTGTGCACGCTGGCGGCCTATGCAAAATAGGCGTGCCGGCGCGCAGGGCTTTTAAAGTCTACCCCTTAGGGAATAGCCACTGCTATTAATTGCATCAGTAGCATGTGATCTTCTTGGTGTTTGGGTACTTGCTAGGTTCTTGGGGCCTGGTTTGGCCTCTGTTGGAAACAGGATGCTGGGCTTGATGGACCCTTGGTCTGACCTAGCATGGCAATTTCTTAAGTTCTTATGTTCTTAGAATTTGAAAAAAAGCTTGCCATAAAGGTAAAAAAAAAAAAAAAACTTTTTCAAGTACATTTGAAGCAAAAATTCTGAGAAGGTGTCAATTGGGCTATTAGAAAACAGAAGAGTAAAATTGGTGGTCAAAGAGGACAAGGAAATAACAGAAAAACTAAATGAATTCTTTACTTCTATCTTTAATGAGGAAGACATACCCACATTGCAAACATGTTTTGAAGGTGATGACTTTGAGTGATTAGATGGACTCACTGTGAAACTGGAGGACATAATAACTCAGATTGACAGACTAAAGAATAACTAATCACCGGGAGCAGATGGTATTCACTCCAGAGTTCTGAAGGAATTCAAACATGAAATTATAGACCTGTTTCTGGTTATTGCAACCTACTATTTTAAACAACTAATAAATCTATCTCTATCGATAGATAGACATCAGCATAGATATATCAAATCACACCTTCTTCCTTTCCTGTTGGATTGACCCTTTGAACTGCATGGTCCTAGTAGCAGAGGGGGAAGATATGTGGTTAGGAGGCCCTGCTACTCTCTTCCTCTTAGAGCAGACCCAAATAAAATAAAAAGGCATAGTCTGGCTGATGAAAGAGATTGGCAAGTGTCAGGGAAGAGAGAGGAGGAGGGATATGTGAAAGAGGGGGTACAGGGATCTACTACTCTGAAAGGAGAGCTAGGAAGACTGGCCTGGGGGACTGCGTGTATAAAAGAGGGGCTGGGGGAGTTTGCATGTGTCACCAGGGATTGAGGACTAAGAGACAGGAGGGGAGAGAAAGATGATGGGGATGGGGATGTGAGGAGGAACAGGGCCAGAACTAGAGGAGGGATACCTCCTTTTCCCTCCCATCTGGATTTCCCCTAGGATCCCAGTACCTCCCTCCTTATATCTCCCACTACCAGATTCAGCAATGTCCCCTCTTCCTCTTCCACATCCCATCTCTTCTTATTCTCCTCTCCCCATTCTCAATTATACCTCCCTGTTCCTATCATCCTAAATTGCTTTCCCCATCTCCTTCTTCTCCCTCCTTTTTCTTCTTCCATGGATTTATCTCTCTCTCCTCTCCTTTCCCTTTTTCTGTCCCCTCCCTCCTCCTCCTCCTCATCCCATTCCTGATCCTTCTTCCTTTTCCCCTCCTCATTCCTAAGATCTCCTCTTCCGTTTCCCCTTCCTCCATCCCCATCCTCTGATACATGAGATGCTTGACATCCCCCTACCTTTAAACTTCCCAAAAGAACAAAATAAATTATATAAACAACCAGGCTGGAAAACAACCTTATTTTTATTATGCAAAACAAATTTACATTATTTAGTATGCTAAATGCTGTAAATGCATGTAAATGTAACACAGAACTGCTGCAGCATTTCAGAACTTTTGCTGTCGAATATACCCCTGAGCTGCCCCAGGGAAGTGGGGGCTGTGATGAAAAGTATGTATATCATCTGCACACGTATATTTTAGAAAATGTATTTTATGAATGTACTTTTCTTTTCTGACCATATTATGCTGCCCCCTCCCCCGCCCCCACAAAATTCCTCTTTTTACTGTTTCTAATAAGAGAATTCTTACTTCTAGGGGGCTAAATATCTACGAAGGCAGATTCAGTCATTCTACATACGTGACCCCTAGTTTTATTCAAATGGATGCCAACTATGCCTTAGAAAATTTACCTCATAATGCTTTATAATAGAGTGGAATGAAGTTTGGGGGATGAAGCTAAACCTGTATCTGAGTACAGACACATAAATTGCATAATATTCCTTATCGTCTTAATACTTTTGAAAAGCATTTCTATTTGGATTTTTTTTTTTTTTTTAATATACATTATGTAATTTTCTAGTTTCCATCCAGCCCGAGATAACTAAGTTGTCCTTCCTGCTCCAGGTTTCATGCCCTGTAACTCCACCATTCTTTCCCTCCCCCTCCTCTTCCTGGCATTCTGTCAAGCAATGGGCTGTAAAATAGTTATCCAGCCCAGCAGACAGGCAAGTGCCGTTTGAGAGCAATTTCTGCTCCAAGCATTTAGCCGGGGGCAAAGCAAGCGTGCTCTCTAACTGATCAACCTGGATATTTCATTATTCATTAATTTACTGTTTAACCACATCCCTCTCATTATCAGAGGCAAAGCTTGGCAAAGCCCAGTGAACAGTAGCAGTTGGTGTCAGGCATGGAGAATTGGCCCATTTGATGCTGGGCTGTTTTATTATTCAGCACCCTTGACTGAAAAAAAAAAAAAAAACAGGCCCATGAATAATAAAGATGCAAAGCATTTTTGAACTGAGAAGCATGACACAGCCTTACAAATCAGCAGCAGTTAGAAAATTAAAGGCTAGACAGCTTTAGCTTAGCAATTTTGTTTTTATCCTGGCTGTGGGCAGGGGATATTACACCCTACATTGTTTTCCATAAAATCCGCGAGATGTTGAAATTGGTTTCAATAGCTGGACAGCTTATACTGCGCTTACCACCAAGACGCTTTTAAGCAAACATTATTGCTTTTGCAGGAAAGAAAAACAATAAAGCTTCAAAGCACAATTTCCGATGCTGAAATTAAAACTACTCCTCCAGGAAGACACTAAAGGAATGAAAATAAACTGAAATGGATGTAGCTATGTTATTTTGAGTTCACCCTTTCTTTTTTAACACAATTTTCCCATCAATATTATTACCTTAACTACTGTGTAATGTCAATGTGTGATTAATCAGGCATCAGATTTGTATGTTAGCTACAAGGTAAGGATGAGGTTGGGGAGGGATTAAATGAGTTAATGGACTGGCAGAAAGTTATAGAGCCTTTAACCTCTAGGTCACTGGTTCAAACCTAGTTTAGGTCCATAGTGAGCAAAGGTTATTATCATTTGAAACCTATTTGGGGTTTATATAAAATGAGTTGGCAGCCTTGTGTCCAGGTCCTAGTAAGCAATATCCATGAGTTTGATTCTCCCTCTTTTGGTTTTGGATTTTGCAGGACACACAAAAGGTTATTCACTCATGCACAAAATTGTCTTTTATTCACTTCCAAGAGCCCTCAGACTTGAATTTAATTACTCCTGTCTCTGGCTTGAATATCTCTGGGCTGGATTGCTTCCATAACCACACAACTCTGGTTAGTCAATGAGAACAATTTACACCCTTTCCTGTTTTTTTTTTATCTCATGGCAAAAATTGAAAATGTACTTACAACCATATATGCCTATTTATTCTATCACATACCATCAGAATGAAATCTGAAAAAATTGCTTCCTCTTCTAAATAATACTGATTACAATTTAGCAAGGACAAAGCCTCTTTTAAAAAGACAGTACTGCTTTAATCAAAGGAGCTAGATCATGGGACTTCCCTTTTTAAAATCACCCTACAGAGCCCTATAGTACCTGTCCAACCTTCTCTCTTACCTCATATTTCCCTCCCTGCCTATCTAATCTGATGGCCCCTTTCTCTCCCTCATGTACACACTAGCAGTATACCCACCTTACATGCAGAAAACTCTTGTGCTCTTACAGTTTTTAGGGGTTTTTAGAGACATTGTATGCACATTGTATTATTCTGGAGGTGATTATATTTATTATGTAAACCGATATGATATTTTTTGAAATACCAGTATAAAAAAGTGAACAAATAAATAAATGTATATACACCAGCCTTGCATATTGCATGTCTGAAAGGATTCAGTGGGCCTTTTACAAAGAAAACTATGTAGTCAGTATAGGTGCACCTGTCTATTTTCGGTACACTCAGTACTCCCTCAACATCACACATTATAACACTAGATAGTGCTATAACACACTCTATCCTCTTTTTTACTGCTACTTATACACATTAAATTCCAGCAAATCCACTTCAATACAAATTTAGCTCTCCCAATAATAGCTCCATACTTACCTCTTTTGTTCAGTATACTTTAGGGAAATGCATTTATTTTTAATCCCATGAAACATTGTTTTGTTTTATTGAATAAGGAAATAATGAAAATTGAAAATCTCCAAAATGTGATTTTTTTTTGTTGATTTGCATTTTGGAAAATCAACAAAAATAAAATAAAATCAGAGAGCTGCCAAAACAGCAGAATTATACCCTCCTCCAGGCCTTCCCCTGAAAACTCTCTTACTCTCCCCAGAGGTTTTCTACTCTCTTGCTGGGGTTTGTGAAGTAGAAATGGGCAGGAGTGATCCTCAGTCAGTCCTACCCCACCGAATCTTGGTGTTTAAATGGCACCAGCCAGCACTGAGGCAAGTGCCATTTTGCTCTATGGCCATTTTGTTATATGAGGCTTATTAACTACCGGGGGTTACTGACTTTCTGACTATGCCATAGGGTGGGGGGGAGGGGGTACTGCCTATCGAGGAAGTTACTGACAATCGGCAGGTTAATGACTATCAGGGCAGTTGATGGTGCTCATGTGTTGTATGGTAGTACAACAAAATGTCTCTGACCTCAAGCCCAGCTGGCATCATTTTTGAACTGGAACCTGTTGAGGCAGAAGTGATTGGGGATTTCTCCTGCCCCTTTTTATTTTACAAACTCCAGGAAGTGTCTTTTTTTTATTTAACTTTTAATTTGGTTCAGTAAATGGAATGAAATGAAAAAAAAATTATAATAACAGAAATACGAATGAAAAAAGAAAAACAGCCAAAGTGAAACATAACATTTTTCCTGCACCACCCTGACATACACACAGGAGGAATTTACATCAGAGAGCATGATGCCACTAGGAAGCACTTCATGGGGTCAAAATACTGGGGGGGAAACAGGGAGGTAGAAAGGGCAATTAGAAAGGCAAAAATAGCTCAAACAGAAGAACATGTTGTCAAATCATAAAGATCGGAGCATGAAACTTTCTTTAGAGAGGAGAAGGACTAGAGTAGTGGTTATAGTAATGGGTTAAGAATCAGAGAAACTAAGTTCAAATACCACTTCCCTCATTGGTGTTCCTTGTATCCTTGGGCATTGCTAGCTACCTACTAAGACTGTGCATTCTTTAGGGAAGGCACTAATTGTAACTGAATTACTAAAAATGCTGCAAGCCACCTTGAGCATTATTTGGAAAGACACACTAAAGTCCAAATTATTATTAAAGTTACAGTATATAAGAGAAAAGAGGAAAATCAAAATGTAATAGAAAGAATTACAGGGGCAGATGGGTTTAATGAAGAGGAGGATCAGAAGAAAGCAGAAGGTGATTTATTAAAGGCAAAGGCATAGAAACATAGAAATGATGGCAGAAAAGGACCAAATGGTCCATCCAGTCTGCCCAGCAAGCCTTTTAAGGCAGTAACTGTCACTCTGTACAGGTTACTCCAATGTTTCTCTTAAGGATAGTAGCTGTAGCTTCTTGTAGTTATCTCCGAGGTTTATGGTACCTATAAAAATTGCAGCTAGCAACATTTTTTTACTGGGTGATGAGCTTTATTGAAAATTCACAGTATTGCTTGACATGCTTTGCTTATGGACTTGGCCATAGAAGCAGTCCTGTGCTTTTGCCCTTATATCTGCATATCAGCCCATAGCATAGAAGTTGAGCCCTCTTGGTTATTTCAGTATCCTATTCCCAATTTCCCCTGCCACTGAAGTGAGGAGAAATGATGCAGTTGCATTAGGATCATTGAGGTATATTGGTTAAGAGCAGTGATCTCCATTCCTTCTAGTAACATGCGTGTGGCTGCGTGCGCATGTTATAAAATCGGGCGTCTTAAAATCCAGCCCTATGTATCTCTAAAGGCTAGAGGATAGAAATGAGAAATGCATGCAGAGGGATAGCTTGCTGGTGTAGCAGTTACTAGAAGGAATGGAGATCACTACCCTTAACCAATAGTGACAGTTACTGCCTTAAAAGGCTTGCTGGGCAGACTGGATGGACCATTTGGTCCTTTTCTGCCATCATTTCTATGTTTCTATGTCTTTGCCTTTAATAAATCACCTTCTGCTTTCTTCTGATCCTCCTCTTCATTAAACCCATCTGCCCCTGTAATTCTTTCTATTACAATTTGATTTTCCTCTCTTGAGATATGGACTCCAGAACTGAACACAGTACTCCAAGTAAGGCTTCACCTGTTGCAGATCTTAGTATCATCCACAAATAGACAAACTTTTCCTTCTTTCCCTTCTGTAATGTCACTCACAAAGATATTGAACAGAACTGGTCACAACACCAATCCCTGTGGAATTCCACTTAACAGTTTTCTCTTCAGAGTAGATTCAATTTCTTTATTTAGATATTTTATATATCGTCATTCCATTACATGCTGTCTCCTATCAGTCAACCAGTTTGTAATCCATGCCACTACCTTGGTGTCCACTCCCAAACTTCTCATTTTATTCACAATCCTCCTATGTGGGATCATATCAAAAGTTTTGCTGAAATCCAAGTAGATCACATCAAACACTTTTCCCGATCCAATTTTCTAGTCACCCGATCAAACAAATCAATCTGATTTTTCTGACAGTACCATCCCCTGGTGAATCCTTGCTGTCTTGGTTCCAGTAACCCATCAGATTATATAAAGTTCACTATCTTTTCTTTCAGAAGAGTCTCCATTAATTTTCCCACCATCGAGGTGAGGCTAACCGGCCTATAGTTTCTAACTTCCTCTCTGCTATCACTCTTGTGAAACGGGACTACATCCGCTCTTCTCCAATCCTGTGGCATCACTCCTGTTTCCAGGGATCTATTGAACAGGTCCTTCAGTGGGCCTGATAGCACATCTCTGAGCTCTCTCAGTATCCTGGAGTGTATCTTATCTGGTCCCATGGTCTTGTCCACCTTCAGTTTGCTTAGCTCCTCCCATACATTCTCTTCTGTAAACAGAGTTTCATTTAAGCCATATGGGATTTAATAGTGATAAAACACCCTTTTCAGCATCATTAAATGGTGGTAATGTTGATTACAGAGGTGCATGTTGCTTCTTTGAGGGATTTCTGTCTATTGAGAGTGGGGTGCTACTACCTATGGAGGGACATAGGGTTTACTGATTATGCAGGTGTGTTACTGTCTGTATGAAAGGGGGAGGTACTTTACTCGCATTGGGGATTGCTAGCCATCAGAGGATTACTGACTTTATAGACTATGCAGGTGGGGGGGAGGGGGAGGGTAGAGAAGGCATATTAATGCCTATCAGCAGGATTACTCACAATACATGGAGGGTTACTGCCTATCAGAGGGGTTATTCACTATGCAGAGCATGTTATTTCCAATCAAGGAGGTTACTGATAATCAGGAGGATTACTAACAATCAGGGAACCTGAGAGTGCTCATATATTCTATTGCCAGTGCTAATTTTGAGCCAGGATCTGGAGGAGCAGAAGCCACTGGAGACTGCTTCTTCCCCTTTCTACTTTACAGACCACAGGAAGGTGGTAAAAGACTTCAGAGGGTATGGGGGACATATGGGGAAGGTCCAATTATGAAGTGGGGGTTACATTATTTTTTTGGTACCAGGAACGGTAGGGGGCAGGTTTTTCCTTTTTCTTTTTTTTATATGTAATATTTATTTTGTTTACTAAATGAAACAAAATGAAATAAACATTAAACTAATCAAAAGGCAAATAAAAAAAATGTCCCTGCACACCCCTAATACACCTCAGCTCCCTTACAGTTACACCTGGAGCAATTGATAACACAGAGCATATTCATGAAAAATAAACTCATGTAACCATAACATATTGTTTTCAATTTTTATGGCTATTTTTTTGGTGAGGAGTGTTATATTCATCCTGTTGGGATGGGTATGAGGAGGACTGTGGGTTGGAAATTGCTCTTTTCTTCAGACTCTAGATCTTTCTCTGACAGGAGCTTCTGCTAGCTCGTCATGGTAAAGCTATAAAGGAAAAATGGCAATTAAAAATTCTTCCCCAAGGGACTTCTAATTAATGTAAATTATTGTAGTGAAGATGCAAAGTAAGACTGAAAGCAGCACATACTGTTCACATTCAGAAAGGCCATCAGTTCCAATCCTGGGTATACCCGAATATGTACACCCACTGTACACTCTGGACTGGATGAGTCAAGCTTTTTAGAAACATAGAAACATAACAGCAGAAAAGCACCATATGGCCCATCTAATCTGCCCATCCTTCCAATTTATCTAGCCCTTACAATTTCCATCGATCTCTCAGAGATCCCCTGCAATTATTCCATGCTTTCCTGAATTCAGATCCCACATGGTGCTTTTCCACCTTCACTGGGAGGCCATTCTATGCATCTCCTACCCTCTCTATAAAGAAATATTTCCTAAGATTACTCCTAAGTCCATCTCCTTTCACCTTCCTCACATGACCCCTTGTTCTAGAGTCTCCTTTCCATTGAAAGAGGCCAGCCTCCTATGCATGGAAACCTTGGAGGTATTTAAATGTCTCTATCATATCTCCCCTATCTCGCCTTTCCTCTAGGATATACATGTTTAGATCATTAAGTTTATCCCCATATGCTGTAGAATAAAGAACACATCATTTTATTAGTCATCCTCTGCACTGACTCCAACTGGTTTATATCCTTTTGAAGATGCAGCCTCCAGAATTGTACACTGTATTCCAAATATAGTCTCACCAGGGGCAATATCACCTCTCTTTTTCTGCTGACCATTCCTCTCCCTTATACAGCTAAGCATCTTTCTAGTTTTGACATTGCTTTATCTACCTGTTCAGCCACCTTAAGATCATCAGAACTATTCACTCCCAGATTCAGCTTTTCTTTGGTGCTTAGAATTTTGCCTCCAATTCTGTACATCTCTCTTTGACTTTTTGCAGCCTAAATGTATTATGCTGCATTTTTTAGCAATAATCTTAGCTGCCAGTCTCTAGACTATGCCTTGAGCTATGTAGATCATTCCTCATGATTTCCACATCTTCCTGGTGTCTACCTTGTTGCATATTTTGGTATCATCAGCAAAAAGAGAAACCTTTTTAATAGTCCTTCTGCTATGCTGCTCATGAAAATGTTGAAAATAACCAGTCCCTGAGGCACACCACTAGTAACATCCCCCTCCTCAGAGTAAATTTTATTTATCACTACCCTTTATAACCTTCCACTCAGTCAGTTTCTAACCCAGTCAATCACTCGAGGTTCCATACCAAGGGAGCTCAATTTATATATTTATTTCTTCTGTGTTGAAACCAAACCATATCAAAGGCCTTACTGAAATTCAATTACATTATATTTAGCACTCTTCCTTGAGCCAACTCTTTGATCACCCAATCAAAAAAATTGATCACATTTGTTTGACAAGATTTATCTCTAGTAAAACCATGTTACCTCAAATCATGCCATCCATTGGATTCCAGAAACTGCATTTTGCTTTGTTTTAGCAATGATTCCCATTAATTTGCTCACCACAGAAGTCAGACTAACTGGCCTCCTCCTTACTCCCACATTTTGTGAACAGAAAACACATTTTTCCCTCTCCAGTCCTCCAGAACTACTCCTGAAACTAAAGAAGCATTGAAAAGGTCAGCCAGTGTAGCTACCAGTACTTCTCTAAGTTCCCTCAATACCCCATCTGGCCCAATCACCTTATCTACTTTAATATTAGTTAGCTCCTCATGAACATACTGTTCTGAAAATTGATTGAGATTTGCCTCACTTGTAATCTTATTTGTGTTTGTTTTATGTGGTTCTGCTACAGGCCCTTCCACAGTGAACACTGAACAAAAATATTTGTAAAGCAGTTTAGCTTTTTCCTCATCACCCTCTAATATTCCTCCCCTTCACCTCTGAGTCTCACAATGCCACTATTGCGCTTACTTCTATCAATAACATATTAAAAAAAAAGTATTTTCCCCCATTTTACCATATTTTCTATTTTTTCTTCTATTTGAATATTTGCATTCCTGACTACTTTTCCAGCTTCTCTTAGCTTTTCCAGATATTATTACTAGGGGTGGGAAGGGGGAAATATTTTGTTTCATTTTTTTGTTTCATTTTGGGGGGTTGTTTTCCCATGAATTTCATTTCATGGAATAGTTATTTTCTTTCTTTAGTTTTCAAAACAACTAAATAAATATGGAACCTCCCCAAAAATGGAGAAAAATAAAGAAATGGGGCCTCCTGTGCCCACTACCCATCCTTCCTTTCCATCCAAAAAAATACCAGCATCAGGATCCTCCCTGGCACCCACTTAGCCATTCTGGGGGGATCTGCAGATTCGGCCTAGGTCCAGATCCAGGCTTTGCACAGGGCCTAGTTGAGGTTGTAGCTACCTACCGTGTAGGGCCTAGGTTGTGGTAGGTGTCAGGTCCAGTTGTCCAGGGCTGATGTAAGGGTATGGGCACCCTAGGAAACCCTTGCGCTGTCCCCCACCGGTTGTGCCCCTTGACCTGTTTTGGCCCTGACTGTGTGCTTCTCAGGGCCACGAGCAGCACGCTGCTCACGGCCCTGACTCTATTTTTCTTTGCCGTAAGCAGAATAGGCCCCGTTTGCAGCAACACGTGGCTGCTCTTCGGCACCCCCTATGGCTCAGTGCCCTAGACGACTGCCAAAGCTCGACTAATAGACGCGCCGGCCCTGCAGTTGTCAGGTCAGTTCCAGGCCTCCAAACCAAGGCAAGGATCAGGTATGGAGGCCGGGTTCCAATGCTGGGGACTCGGTCCAGACCCAGACCTGATGCCAGGGCCTGGACCTAACCCAGGCCTGATGCTGGGGCCCAGCCTGGAGGCTGGGTCTTGACACCTGGGTCTCAGCCTAGGCCAGGGCTTGGACACAGGCCTGATGCCGGAGCCTGGTCTGGAGACCCATAACAATAGCACCTCTCCTTTCAAAGCAATTTTGTGAATATCCTTCATTAAAGCTCTAGCCAGCTCTTCTCTCTTGATAAAGGTCTATATATTACACTAATATAAATAGATATTACATTCCCTCTGTCCAAATTAACCCACAGCGCCTCCTCCTTACCTCATAAGTCCTGCAATTCTGTTGCTTTAATATTATTTTTTTATATATATTATCCCACGCGTCCTCCCTTCCTGCCTATCCGGTGAAGGTACATGATCAACCTAAACTAAACAAAGCCACATTACATAAAAATAAGATGGGAAAATATCAAATAAATAGCTGGAAAGAGAGAGCTACAAAGAAGGGCAAAGATACAAAATGCAACAAAGCAATAGGATAGTTAGTAGTAATTTGACAAAAGCAGTCACTCTTCACCTATGCATCATGTGCATTTGATTTACACGAAACATGCGCTAACCCTCCCCCCCCAACAAAAAAATATTGAATAGAAAGGACAACAAAAACACAAAATCAGAAAGCACAGATGTGTGAGAAATGATCATGCAGTGAAAACAAACCTGAACTAAGCTGGACACGTTTGTAAAACAATAAAATTGTATCTGCCGCACCACCATGACAGACACACACAGATTGCACATATAACTGCTGCTATTTATCATTCCTAATGCACTACTGACGTATGAAGCATTATACAAATACACAAAAGAGACTGTCTCTGCTCTATGGAGCTCACAATCCAGTCAAGACAAACATACATGACAAACAAAAGTCTATGGACGTTTTGTTTTTTTTTTTGTAGAGAAATGGTTAGGATTTAAAGCATCCTAAAAAACATGAGTGTTTACACTGGATTTGAATAAGGCCAGAAAATCAGCATTACAAACTGACTCAAAAAGCCTATTTCAGGTATATGGTACATCAATGTAGAAAGCGCAGTCAGCAGTTGGTAGTAGAGGAGAAGGGCACAGATGACTTGCCTGATGAATGGAAGCACAGATAACTCGTCTGATAATGGAGTTCATGAGGAAGGATGTAGAGACAGCAAAGAGACAATAGGTAATGAGGAACTGCAGAGTAAATGCATTTATAGGCAAATAAAAGAATCTTGAAGTGTATGTGGAAACAGATGGGGCACCAATGAACTGACTCGAGGAGTGAGATTACCTGGTCAAAGTTCAACTGAAGGAAGGTAAGTCAGGCAACTGAATTTTGCAGTCATTGCCATATTTAAAAATTTCGCACCAATATGCAGAGAGCCATGGTGGTGCCTATTTGAAGTTATGCCAGCACATGGTCCTAAAGCAAGCAGATGCAGGCTCCACTCTGGCCTGGATATTTGGCAATTTCAAAATCTTATGCCCATGGCAGTTGCCTATGTTGCCTATGATTGAATCCATGCTTGATTCTAGTGAGGAAAGATGGCTCAGTGGGAGGCTATCAAAGAGCATATTGCAATAATCTAAGTGGGAGGTAGTAAGAGTGTGGATGCCTGCTTTGGCTGCATACTCAGAAAGGAAGGGATGGATTTTACTGAAGTTATAAAGGAACAAATGACTTGCTTTATCAAGGTTTTGGATTTGAGTAGAGAATGAGAGGCATAAACGATTAGAGATGTGAATCGTGTCCTCGATCGTCTTAACGATCGATTTCGGCTGGGAGGGGGAGGGAATCGTATTGTTGCCGTTTGGGTGTGTAAACTATCGTGAAAAATCGTTAAAATTGTGAGCCGGCACACTAAACCCCCCTAAAACCCACCCCGACCCTTTAAATTAAATCCCCCACCCTCCCGAACCCCCCCCAAATGCTTTAAATTACCTGGGGATCGGTGGTGGTCCAGAACGGCGGCGGTCCGGAACGGCCCCCTCAATAGAATCGTGTTGTCTTCAGCCGGCGCCATTTTTCAAAATGGCCGCCGCAAAATGGCGGCGGCCATAGACAAAAACGATTCGACGGAGGAGGTCGTTCCGGACCCCCGCTGGACTTTTGGCAAGTCTTGTGGGGGTCAGGAGGCCCCCCCAAGCTGGCCAAAAGTTTCCTGGGAGTCCAGCGGGGTTCCGGGAGCGATTTCTCGCCGCGAATCGTTTTCGTACGGAAAATGGCGCCGGCAGGAGATCGACTGCAGGAGGTCGTTCAGCGGGGGTTTCCGGACCGCCGCTGAACGACCTCCTGCACTCGATCTCCTGCCGGCGCCATTTTCCGTACGAAAACGATTCGCGGCGAGAAATCGCTCCCGGAACCCCGCTGGACTCCCAGGAAACTTTTGGCCAGCTTGGGGGGGCCTCCTGACCCCCACAAGACTTGCCAAAAGTCCAGCGGGGGTCCTGAACGACCTCCTCCGTCGAATCGTTTTTTGTCTATGGCCGCCGCCATTTTGCGGCGGCCATTTTCAAAATGGCGCCGGCTGAAGACAACACGATTCTATTGAGGGGGCCGTTCCGGACCGCCGCCGTTCTGGACCACCGCCGGATCCCCAGGTAATTTAAAGCATTGGGGGGGGGGGTTCGGGAGGGTGGGGGATTTCATTTAAAGGGTCGGGGGGGGGTTTTAGGGGGGTTTTAGTGTGCCGGTTTTTCCTGCCCTCCCCCTTCCCCCGATTTACGATTTTTTAACGATAAATCGGGGGAATTGGTATTGTATCGTGGCCCTAACGATTTTTTGACGATTTAAAATATATCGGACGATATTTTAAATCGTCAAAAAACGATTCACATCCCTATAAACGATAATTCCAAGGTTGCAGGCTGAGGGAGAAGATAACAACATACAAATTTGCTATACCGGTTCAGACTGAGGGTCCATCAAGCCCAGCATCCCTTTTCCAACAGTGGCCAATATAGGATACAAGTACCTGGCAAGTACCCAAACAGTAAATAAATCCTATGCTACTAAAGCCAGTAATAAGCAGTGGCTATTTCCTAAGTCAATTTGATTAATAGCAGTTTATGGACTTCTCCTCCAGGATCTTGTCCAAATCTTTTTTAAACCAAGGTACACTGTCTTAACCACATCCTCTAGCAATGAATTCCAGAGCTTAATTGTGCACTGAGTGAAAAAGAATTTTCTCTGATTTGTTTTAAGTATGCTACTTGCTATCTTCATGGGCTTCCCCTAGTCTTTGTATTAACATAAAAAACTGCTTCAAATTGACTCATTCTAGAACTCTCATGATTTTATAGACGTCTAGCATGTCCCCTCTCAGCTTTCTCTTCTCTAAGCTGAACAGCCCTAATCTCTTTAGCTTTTCCTCATAGAGGAGCCATGAGAGTGCCATCCACAGAATTAGAAGAACAGGGAAGTAGGGAGGCAGGTTTGGGGGAAAAAGACAATGAGTTCCATCTTGTCCATGATAAGTTTAAGGTGGCAGTGGAACATCCAGTTGGAGATGTTTAAAAGCAGACAGATGTAGGACTGGATTATGATTTGAAATTCCAATGTAGAGCAGTAGATCTGGGAGTTATCAGTATAAAAGTGTCCCTGAAAGCCATGACAGCGCAGGTGAAAAGAGAAAAAAGACAAAGTCTTGAAGTACAATTGCTGATAGCAGAATAGCTGTGCAAGAAGAATCACCAGAGGATACAGTAAAACAGAATGGGAGAAGTAAGAAGAAAACCAAGACAGAACAGACTCCCTAAATTCAATGGAGTACAATGTATCAAGGAGTAGTCGATGATCAATGGTGTCAAAAGCAGTGGACAACTCAAGGAAGATGAAGATCGAGTAAAGGCCCATAGACTTCACCATGAAGAGGTCACTGAAGACTTTGATGAGAATAGTTTCTGTGGAATGTAAAAAGCTAAAGCAAACTGGAGTAGATCTATATTTTTAAAGTACAGTCTAATCACCATTTTAAGGAAGATGGAACAGTCTCAGAGGCAAGTGATTGAGGATGGGACAGAAGGAGGGAGTAATTGGGAAGAGATAGAACTGAGAAGCTGGGAGTGGTTGGGGTCAGAGGAACAAATAGTGAGAGCATAACTTTCAAAATTGCCCTTGTGTGCCCATATACACATGTAAATGGATTTGGGCTATGCGTTCAGATAAACCACATCTTCAAAACAAAACAAATAGGGCCAATTTGTTTCTTATTTGGGGCCTCAGAAAAATTGAGTGGACCCCATGAACTAAATTCTATCAATTTTATTAGTTAAAAAAAAATTCTCCCATCGGGCCTATGCCTAGGCCCAAGGCCGAGTCTCTTGTCTAGGGAATAAGCTGAGGCCCAAAGCAAGGGCTGCAAGCTATGCCCGAGCACAATGCCAGTGCCTCAGCCTAGATCTAGGCCCAGAGCTGGAGCCTTGCCTAGGCATAGGCCCAGACCTAACACCAGGGCCTCAACTCAGACTGGAATACAGGCCTAGGTCCAAAAGCTTTTATTGGAGTCAGGAAATTTCTTGAGCCTCACTTACCTAATCCAACAGGAATATGACTAGAAAGACCCATGGGGGCCAGGTCTGGAGAATAGGTCCTAATGCCCGGGCCTCAAACCAGACCCAGACTCAACATAGGGTCCTGGTCCAGAGATGGGTCCTGATTCCTGGGCCTTAGCCTATGCCAGAGCCCAGACCCAGGCATGATGAAGGGCCTGGTCCAGAGCCTGGGTCCCAACGCTTGAGCTTTGGCATAGGCCTCGAGCTAGGCCCAGTTCCAATGCCAGGGAACAGCCCAAAGGCCAGGTCCTTATGCCAAGGCCCGGTCTGGAGGCCAGGCCCCATGTCTGGGATGTGGCCCAGGCCCAGGCCCAGGCCCAGGCCCAGGCCCTGAGCTTGGAATCCTGGCCTCAGAGTCTTCCTTCTTCTTTCTTCTGTCCTCTTTCTTCTTGAAATGATACCATCTGCTGGGGATGTGCCGTAATTAATTAACTCCGGTGCATCTTCTTCTGAAGAGGGTACCATTTTGCTGTATGTCAGTTAATTGTACTGCCATATAGTAAAATTGTGCTGTAATTAATTTTCCTCCTGGCCTGGTCTTGACACTGGGCTGAGGTTCTGGCGTTGAGGCTCTGGCATTGAGCCTGGGCCTGAGCAAGGGGCATTGTGAACCATTCTCTGGACTGGGGTCTGACATTGGGCCTGAGTCCAGACTTTGGTCTAGGTTGAGGCCCAGGCATTGAGGTTGAGCCCCATTGTAAAGCCTAGGCCTTGACTGAGGCCCAGGTGTCACATCCTAGTATCTGGAGTAGGTCCGGGCATTGGACCTGGGTCTGGGTTCTGGCATATTTCCAGGCCCAGGCATCAGGACCCGGGTCCAGGATCTGGACTAGGTTAAGGTCCAGGTGACAAGATTCGGCCTCTGGATTAGACCCTGGCATCAGGCCTGGGTCCTAGTTCTAGCCTGAGCTAAGGCCTAGATGTTGGGACCTGTTCTGAGGCGAAGATATCGAGACTCAGTCTCTGGAACAGTCCCTGACATCGAGCCTGTGCCTGGGTTTTGATCTAGGCCCATGTGTTGGGACAAGGCCTCGGCCTTACATATAATCTAGGTCAAGGTCAAGGGAACCTGCCATGGTATAAGCCTATGCAAGGCCAAGGCTTTGGCCTAGGCTGAGGCATTGGTATCAGGCCTCCAAATAGACAACCGGCGCCATCTTGTGCTCCTACCATGTGACAGGGGCCGACCAATGGCACCGGTAGCCCCTGTGACATAGTAAGGGCAAAGGCTATCAGCGCCAGTTTGAATACCGGCAGCCGACAGCCCGAGTGCAGGAGATCTCTCCAGGACCCCTGCTGGACCACCAGGGGCTTTTGGCAAGTCTTTGGGGGGGTCAGGAGGGTGGGGGTTTATTCGTTAGTGATACGTTGTATTCGTGGGGGTTCGCCATACGTTTTGTGACTGCCACGAATACAACGAATATGGCATATACGTTGCGGATTGCCAATACGTTGCAAACGAATGCACACCCCTAATACTTAGGGATGGTAACTTTTAAACCAGTGTGCAACGCATATGTGGACGCGTGCATTGGTCCATGCCCAGGGATGTGGACATTTTATAACATATGTTTTGATATGTTAACCGATATGATTTGATAGTCTTTCAAGAATGTCGGTATATAAAAATTCTAAATAAATAAATATGTGCATTTATGCATGCATGTTATAAAATAGCCTGACCAGGCGCACATTTGAGCACAATTTTAAGTGGATGCGCACCGATGTGTGCAAATACTGCTTCTACTGCTTAAGTGGCAGGATTTTAAAAGACATGCGTGCTGATGCCATTACCAGTTTTCCCAGTTCATTCCCAGTTCACCCAGGTAATGAGTAGGACTTCCAAACACCTGTAGTTTAATAGTCTCCCTTCTCCCCTGTTAGCCCCGACCCTTATAACCGCACCGATCTGTCTATTTATGTTTATTTTATAACTTACATGTCATCCAGAGCAGAAGTAAAGTTACATGACAGGGCACCCAGGTGTGCACCTGCGTGCGTAAGTATTTATGTGCAAATGCCCATGCCCCACCCATACCATACCCACACCCCACCCCTTTTTTTGAACATTTCATTTGTGTGCATAGCGGCAAGTACGTGCATATTTAGGTGGCTAGTAAAATCTGCTCAGCACTTGCTGGCCCGACTTGTGCACATATCTACCGGATTTGGAGTGCGCCGGGCTTTTAAAATTCACCTTACGATTTGGTACGCATAGAGAATTTACACAAAGGGGAGATAATTGTCAAGGGAGTTACATTTGTAAAAGTAATGTTCTATCTCAGCAACTTTCAAAAGCCATATTATACACGTGTAAAATGCAAGTAAATCCTATGGACAATTCAATGGCATACTGTATTTTGAAGCAATTTTCAAAATCCCACTTACATGGGTAAAGTGCATTTACACATGTAAAACCCAGTTTTAAGCACATAAAATTCTTTTGAAAATGACCTTCATATGTTCTAAAATCAAAAGTATATGTGTTCCAAGCCCACTCAGTCTCCATCCCTTGGAATGACACTCCTCTATGCCTGTAAAAGTATGGACATACAGGGGTCGATTTTAAAAGGAGCGCACGTGTGCATCCATGGGTGCGCAATTCCCGGTGCGCACATGGACGCGCTGATTTTATAACATGCACGTGCTGGCGCACGCATGTTATAAAATCTGGTGGCCATGTGCACAGACGCACCGGATTTTAAAATCTGTGTGTGCATGTGCGGGCAGCGCTCGCAGGGGGTGAATGTATGGGAATTACACACGGCAACGTGAGTAGGGCTTCACCAGTTCCCTCCAAATAAGGAGCGGACTGGGAGGGAACTTCCCTATACCCCTACCTAACCTTCCTACCTTTTCCCTCTCCTCCCTGACCCCTAACCCCTACCTTTCAGTTTTTTTTTGTTTTTCTACTTACTTCAACTTCCCAGTTGAAGTAATCTCCACGTGCCGGCTGGCTGCTGGCGCTCGCATCCCCGGGGCAGCGACAAATGGCGCTGTCCCAGCCTGCCCCCCATATCGCCCCTTTTTCAAGGCCCACCACGTATGCACGTATCAGGACCTATGCATGTCGCTGGGCACTTTTGAAAATGAGTGCGGTGTGTGCAGGGCCGGGCCACATGCGTAAGTCCCTATTTTTTCACACGCAGCCCTCTTTGAAAATTGCCCTCCTTATGAACAAAATCCCCTAAAACAAACACAGATATCCATTTCTAATGAATCCTTCAGGAAAGAACATTTAATGCTAGCATAGGCACTATCCATCTGAAATTATGGTTTAATTGACTTACATTTTTTTACTTCTTGCTAATTAGCATGTTAAAATAAAAATTAAGAATTTTCTTACGAGAATATTTCTCTTCAGGTAGACCTTAGGCTATAAAAGTTCCCTTGACAAAATGAGAACATTTATATTTCCTATTGCTACTGTTCCATGATTTATTTGTTATATATGTTCACAACATGAATTCAAAACATCCCTTTCATATATTCAGCTACTGTACAGTGGAAATGCACCAAGACTCCAGATGATTATTTCAGAAACTGGCATTATTAGATGATGTACAGACACGGAAAGTAAAACTAACCCAATGAATGTATAATCGACATATATACCAGAAAACAGGGGTAAATGAAATTACATAATACAGCCTTAAATAATTTTTATTACACACAATTATTTTTTACAAAAAGCTATTTTTACAAAAAGCTATATTAACTGTATACAACAAATGTTTAAAAAATGTATAAGCGTTGCCCAGAGAATGTAATTGAAAGTATGCACTTCATGCACATTTTGATTGGCGTTTTTACAAATTTGTTGTATGTACAGTTATAGCGTTTTATAAAAATAGCTTTTTCTAGAAAAAAATAATTGTATGTAATAACAATTATTTAAGGTTGGATTATTAGATGATGCCTATTCTATTGTCTAGGGATGTCAGTTCCAAAGTCACTGTGATCTTGGCAGTCCTTTGCAGTTAAAATATTTTCCTTTCACTAATCTAATCTAATTTAATCTTCAATTTCTTGCATGCTTTTTCCACAGAGAAGTGCATTTTCAAAGCTGTTTCTGCTTGTAAATCCATGCTTTACACATGGAAATAGTTTAGTTATAAAATTGTGTATATTTTTATTGTAAATTGCTTAGAATGTTGTACAATTTGGCTATTCATAAGTTTTAATAAACTGTAACCTGGTGTCAAGTGTGGGGGTAAGGTGTGAGATAAGTGCAGATGTGTGTGAAAGTATGTGTGGATTACAGATGAGTGAGGGTGTATGAAGTAGATATATGGGTGTATATATGTGGCTGTGTATGTGTTTGCTGGGATGTGTGGGGGGGCTTTGTATGTGGCAGGTGTCTTGATTGGAGTTTTACTTGTGGTTGGTAGTATATGTGTGATGATGGTATGGGTTCTTGAGAGAGTGGCAGGTGATTGCGGTGCGAGTATGTTGATGTGTGTTCATATAGGCATATGTGTGGGGGTAGAAGTGTGCAAGTAGTGGGTTTTGGGTTTGTAGGAATGGTTGGTATGGGGAGATAAAAATATGTATGCAATGATTTTGGGTGTAGGGGGTTTGGCTCAAAGGTCTTTGGAGTAAGTGTGGGGGTGGGAGTTTGTGATAGATATAAGTGGGATGTGGTGGGATGTATGTATGTTTTTGTGTGTGGATGTATGTGTGTGTGTGTGTGTTTGTGTGTGGTGGGTGGGGGAGTGCATTTGTGAGGTATGTATGTGTGTTGTAGAATTGTGTGGGTTATGTGTAGGTATATTTTGTAATTCTTTTCCTTTATTATCTTCCCATATTTATTTTAATTATTCTGTATATAAATTTGACAGCACATATAAACTTGTTATTACCAATAAAGTTAACTGAATCTGGTGTGTGCATGGATGTGAGGGAGTACTTGAAGGTGACTGCCATTTTCGAAATATGGCGACTGCCATTTTCGAAATACCTATGAACACTACCCTTGAAAAAGGACTAGCAAAAAGAACCAGCAGTCCAAAACACGGCCCCGTGTCAGGTTACTAGCTTTTGTTGGGAGATGATGGACCGTCATGAATTCATTGAAAGATTGATACAACTAAGCTAAGTATTTTATCACTTGGAGTTTTAATAGCATAAAAAAATTCTCAAAAAAAAATGATTTTTGTGGGACTTTTCTTTTAAATGACCTATGATTAAGAATAAGGCTGAGTCTTAAAAGCGCAAGCTAATACGATGATGCCTAGTATGATGGTCTTGCTACAATAAATGTACTTGCATTGTAGAGTGAGCGTATAAATTTATCACATATGGATAAGTGTTGGTGTAGTCACACAATTTGTTCACGTTAACCAGCAGATCCAACCATATAACATTTAATTTCACCTACTGACTTTATTAATAGTATCTGGATGGGCATGGGTGCCTGTGCCTCCTCAGTTTTGTCTCAGGTGCCCAATCCTAGCAGCAGGATCATGTCCCATCTGAGTCAGCCCCTTAAAGATGCATGAGTTAGAGAGCCTCAAGACATTGGAATCACTTCCAGTCCATGATCCCCTGCACTTTTAAAGAGGCTAACTTGAAGGGGAAACAACATTGTTCTTGGGCTAGTCATGTAATAGTTTAAAGTCATCAAAGTTTTTCTATTTACTTTTAGAAGGTAATTATTTATCCCATTACTCCACTCAGCCTTAAAAAATGAAAGAAAGCCTGGGCTGGGTGGAAGCCTATTTACATAATTTCTGTTCTGTAGCCTGAGAGATTAACCCTTGTTTAAAGTAGCTGTCTTAACCACAGAGGGAGAGTGAGAAACATCAGAGACAGGGCAGGGAGAAAGTGAAGAGACTGTATATTTAGGTTATTTTATTTTTGTATTTTGTTTATTGATTTTTGTTTTATTTTTATACTGTATGTGTGCTAGGATTGTATATTGTGTATATTGTATTATATTATTGTTATGTACATCACTTTGAGTAATTTAATGGTAAAATCTGGAAAGCGATTCATGAATTTTAATAAATAAAATACTGTATATAAATAAACAGGAGAAGCAGAGTGTTGCCAGAAATTAAAAAGATTTTGTAGCCACTGAATATGAAAACCAACATAGGATAGGGTAAAGGATGGGAGGAACAGGGGGCTGGCCACAGTGACCCCCCCCCCCCATGTTGACCTTGGTTCCCCCTATAAATTCAGTTATGGCTATACCCCTGGTGTGGGGATGAGTGTAGGGGGTTGTGATGAGGGTCTGTTTGGGTGAAGTTTGTGGGGTGGGTGTCTGTAGTGGGTGTGTGGAAGTGCGGGCATAGCAGACCTACCAAATCTCTTACACTGAGCAGGAGTCTTCCTTTTCAAAAGAGAGGAAAACTTCCACCCAGTGCCAGAGACTTGAGAAGCAGGTGTTAGCAGCTCCTGGACTGCGGTGTCACATTGCCGAGCCAACCTCAAACCATGGAGAAGGACTGACAGGAACAGTGCAAGGGTGTTAGCAGCCTCCTCCCACTCCCCCAGTCTCACTCTCTCCATACATGCAATTAAAAAATTATGCATTTATAATAGATTTTTACACAAAAAAGGACAAAGTACAGTCTTTTGAAGTAAAAATATTACTTAGGGCAGCATGCATATTACATTTACATGCACTGCTGTGATGCCAACCAGAAAACCGTGCAAAGAAGACACTTGGAACTTATACAGTATTATAACTATTGTAATGCTTGTTGGGTGTGGGCTTGGACATCAGAAAGTCAAGAATAAATGGAATTACAATTACAATATAGTAAACCTTCCATATCAAAAAAGCACTAAATGCCAGCACTCAAACATTAACAATCCTACTTATGAGAAGGCAATACTATAAATATTACAGCAGGCCCTAAAACAACAATACACCTCCTATTAGGAAAACAGAAGAAGCCAGGCTGATATAGATCCCTACACAGAAACTACATGCCAGAAGGATAACTCACCTTGGTCCAACATGTAGAACACAAACAGACCCTCACCAAATGCAAAATAGAGACACCAAAAATTATAAATAGAAACATTCAGACAGAAACTGAAGTGGAAATCACAACAAACCAGACTCTATATGCAATGATACAATGGAAAAAACAGAAATATCAATATTCTTCATAAAATATGAACAATAAAATAAAGAAATATAAATCATTAATCAGAACAGCAAAATCATACTTGTAAGAATATTTCAAAATAGCTGACAAATAGAACAAAAATTAAAAACTCAGAAACATTTTCCAAACACCAATAAAATATTTCGGTACAGGAGACAATAATTAAAACTAATAAGGATAAAAATAATTACCCTCTCTTATACTTGGGAATGTTTGATTTTCAGATGCCCTTTGATTGTCATAGATTAATAAGGGGTTAAGAAGGAGGTGTTGCACGTAATTTTCATCTCTCTTTCTCACCCACCCACACATGCTTTCAGTCACACACACATCTCTTGCCATTCATGCTTTCAGTCACATACACATGCTCTCTCCACACATGCTGTCAATCTCACTCACAACATGTTCTCACACTCGTGCATTCATTTACACTCACACATACTCTCAATTACAAACACAGCCAGGCTATTTCATTCACAGCAAACTCTTCCTCCTTCAGCACCCAGAGACAAATGGGACTTTTGTTCTATTTTCCAGCTGCTGATGTTCCTTCTCCTGCTCTGGGCTGTGGGGGCTTCCTATGTGCTGTCTCTTTATGTATTTTTTAAATTTATATTCTGTCTTTCAAACACTTCAGAGTGGATTACATTCAGGTACTGTAGGTATTTCACTATCCCCACAGGGCTCACAATCTAAAGTTTATTCCTGAGGCAATAGAAGTGAAGTGACTTACCCAAGGTCACAAGGAGTTGAGTGGGATTTGAACCCCGGCTTCTAGCCTGCTGTCTAACCACTAGGGTACACCTCTTGTTCCTGTAGGCTGATTCTCCTCCTCTTGATCGCAGGGGACAGCAGTTGCTGCTGCTGCTGCTCATCCTGAAGGTGCGTCGCTCTGCTGCTTCTTTCTTTCTGCTCGATGTCTACTGGTTGCTTCTTCATCGATCACACATGGTTTGGGCCTACTGCTAGGTAGGCCTCCTGCTCTTCTCTGAGGTGCCAGCCGATGCTCTAAAGTGCTTGTTCCCACTCCTACTTCTAGCGCGTGGCTCTGCTACACTTCTTCCTCTTCGGAACACCAACACTGATGGGAAGGAGAAGATACCCTTCTTGTACTGCCCCCAGAATGGTGGCACTCTAGGCGGCCACCTATTTTGCTTAGTGCTTCCACCAGCCCTGACCATACCGCAGCAGAGCCACAGCTCAGTTTCTTTTGTACTGGCATTGCAAGCAACTTCCAATCTAGAGAGATCAACAGCTGGAAGTGCTGGCACATGAGATTTGAAGTTGCTCAAAGAGCTATCACAGAAGAAACCAAATGATGGCCTGCAGCTGGATTGGCTTAGATTTCTGCTGCAGGGGTACAGGCAAGCCATAGAGGGAGGAGATGCTGGGGAAGGGGAGAAGTTGCAAGCTGCAGGGAGAGCAGAAACTGGGGAAAGGGGAGCAAGTACCAAGGGGAGCAGATGCTGAGGAAGGGGAGGGGAAATGGCAGAGGGGACCAGATGCTGAGAAGGGGGGGGGGTAAGCAATGGGGGAGTTAATGCTGGGGAAGGGGGCCAGTCAAAATGGAGGCAGAAGCTAGGGAAGGGGAGCAAGCAGTAGGGGAGGAGCACATGTCGAGAAAGAAGAACACGTGATAGAGGTGGAAGAGAGAGATGCTGGTGAAGAGGGGGGACCAGATGCTAAGGAAGGGTGAGAGCAGGAGGCGGGTAATAGATGTTAGAAAAGTTGGATAAAGAGGCAGGGGTCAGATGGAGGGGAATTAGGGGTAGATTTTCAAAAACGGCACGTTCGTGTACTTTTGTTGGCGCTCCAGGCGCCAACAAAAGTACGCGGGATTTTAGTAGATACGCGCGTATCCGCTAAAATCCTGGATCGGCGTGCGCAAGGCTGCCTATTCTGTGTAGCCGGTGCGCGCCGAGCCGCGCAGTCTGCCGCCGTTCCCTCCAAGGCCGCTCCGAAATCGGAGCGGCCTCGGAGGGAATTCGCTAACGCCCTCCCCTCACCTTCCCCTCCCTTCCTCTACCTAACCCACCCCCCCGGCCCTGTCTAAACCCCCCCCTACCTTTGTTGGGGGATTTACGCCTCCCAGAGGGAGAAGTAAATCCCCGCGCACCAGCGGGCCGCTGGCGCGCCTAGACGCAACCCAGGGGCGGATCCGGAGGGCGCGGCCACGCCCCCGGACCACCCCGGGCCAAAACCACGCCCCTGGGCCCGCCCCCGAAACGCTGCGTCACACCCCGAAAACGGCGCGCCGCTCGTCCCCGCCCCCGACACGCCCCCTCGGAAAACCCCAGGACTTATGCGAGTCCCGGGGCTCTGCGCGCGCCGGTAGGCCTATTGAACATAGGCGCACCGGCGAGCAGGGCTCTTAAAATCCGCCCCTAAGTGTGGAGAGGGTGGCAGAGGGTGGAGAAGATAGAGGCAGAAGACAGATGAGGAAGAAAGGAGAAGGCAGTCTCAGATGATGGGTAAGAAGGGACAAAATGCAGTGGCACATGCTGGGAAATAAGGGAGGGGTACATACTGGGGGATGTGGGAAGGCAGGGGATTGATACTGAGCAGAAGGGAGAAAGGCAGGGAGTAGTTGCTGGGGCAAAAAGGAGTAGGATGGATGTTGGGTAAGATGGAACTGAAAGTTTGATGGAGGCAATGGATGAGGGATGATGTGAAAGGAAGACAAAGGAATGGAAGAATAGGAGACAGAAAAATGAAATGAAGGGATGGGGAGGCATGGGGGCTGATGATAAGGAAGAGGATGCTTTGGAAAAGGAAAGAGAAGATGCTGGAGCACAGGGAGCAGATGCAGATGAGGGAAAGAAATGGAGGGTTGTTGAAGGCAAAGGCTAAGAAATGTAGAGGATGTGAAAGGAGAAATTACAGGGAGGAGGGACGAGGTGGAAAAACAGGAGGAGGTGGAGGCAGTGGGAGATAAAAGAAAGGAATGAAAATATATAGGAAGATATAGAAGAGGGGTAGGCGATGGGGATTTGCATTTGATTGAAACAAAACAGGAACTTTTAACACACTTTCCCATTTCATTTAGATTTGTTTTTAAAATGAAAAATGAATGAAATTTTGTTCATTAAAAAAGAAATCATTCATGCTGCTAAGAAAAAGAAACACTCCCAGGCCTCCCACTATCCCCAGACCATCTTATCCTATAGCTGAACATTTCTTCAAGAGCCTTGAGTAATCCACGGTCACTTCTGCCCTGCTTCTGCTGCTATTGGAAATTCTGCAGGCAGACTGAGAGTTCGTTTTTGCCAAACAAAATGCCACTGGCCTGCTCAGATCAGTCCTGCCCAGGGACGAAATTTACAGTTACAGGGTAAGAGGGTCATGGCGGGGAAGAGAAATGGGGAAAGGCCTGGAACTGTTTTGTTTTTTTTTTACTTGTATTTAGTTTTTCTTTTTTTGTGTAAGTTGTTTGATTTCATTTGTTTATTTATCATATCTGCAGCCTTTGACTGAGTTAACCATTCAATACTGATTGACTGCCTCACCGAAATCGAATTAAAGGAAAAAACACTGCAATGGTTCTCATCGTATCTATCACAAAGGACATACCAGGTATCAATTAACGACACCCTATCTAAGAAAATTAACCTTGACACAGGAGTTCCCCAAGGCTCCACACTTTTTGCACGCTATTCAGCATTTATCTTCTCCCGATATGCCACTTCCTCTCTAACATTAAGCTGAATCACTTCATATATGCTGATGACATCCAAATACTCATCCCAATTCGAAACTCTCTGGAAGACACAAAAATCAGCCAACTGCCTCACAAAAATAAAGCAATTGCTAAATAACATGAGACTCATACTAAACATTGACAAGACTGAAATAATCATGATGGATAGAAAAAACAATCCCACGCACATGCCACCTCTCAACATAATGAACAACAACACAGCAATCTCCCCCATCACCCACGCACCTGGAGTCATAATTGACAAGGAACTTTCCTTCAAGAACCACATCTCCACAAAAATCAAAGAAGGATATCACAAACTCCTAACTCTACGACACCTAAAACCATTCGTATCACCCAATGATTTCCGAACAGTACTCTGACTTCTCATTGTCTCCAACCTCGATTACTGCAACTCTCTATTAGTCAACTTACCTCTCACCACCATCCGACCTCTCCAAATCCTACAAAATACAGCTGCCAGAATACTCACAAGAACAAGAAAATTCGATCATATTACTCCAACCCTCATTTCACTACACTGGCTCCCAATAAAATACAGGATTGACTACAAAATACTATCCATAATTCACAAAATAATATATGAAAAACAAACAAACTGGCTCAGCACATCCATAAAACTCCACACACCAAATAGAAACCTCTGATCAGCGAACAAAGGCCTACTAAAAATACCACCAACATGTCACAAACTCATTTCAACTCAGAAGAGAGCCATATCCCTCGGAAGCCCTGAATTATGGAACTCCCTCCCAATGGACTTGAGAACACAACAAAATTTTAAAACCTTCAAAAAAGAGCTAAAAGCCTGGATGTTTACAAAAGCCTATCAAAACTCCTACTGACTCTATACTTAATCGTCTTTACCAGATTAGATCAGACGACACCAGAATAACTCTGTGAATAAATATATACCTTAATCTCTAATAGCCATGTAAACAAATTTACTATTGTAGAAATTGACCCTTTGTAAACCGTTGTGATGGCGAAACCGAACAACGGTATATAAAACTCAACAAATAAATATTTTTTATTTTAAAGAAATGAAAATAAGCAAATCAAAATAAAATATGAACAAATATAAAAAAACCCTGAAAAAATGCCTGTGCTGAGAAAACTGAACGACATGAAAAAAGATATGAAGTGAAAGAGAAAAGATGGCAAAGAAGGGGAGAGAGATGGAAGCCAAGAAGAGAAATGGGAATGGAAGACACAGAGTATGGATGATTAGAACATAAGAATTTCCATGCTCAGGCCAACCATCAAGCTCAGCATTCTGTCTCTAACAGTGGCCAGTTCAAGTCACAAGTACCTGGCAGATCCCCAATACTTGATCTATTTCTTGTATCTCACTGCCAAAAATAAGTGCTAGCTTTCCCAAGTCTACCTGGCAAATAACTGTTTATGGACTATTCCTTAATGAATTGACTTGACCTCATCCTTCGGCAACAGATTCCATAGCTTGACTATGCGCTGAGTGGAAATATATTTCCTACAATTGTTTTAAATTTGCCAGCTGTTAGTTTCATGGAGTGTTGCCTAGTACTAGTGATGTTTAAAAGGATAAATAACCATTCCCTATTTATCCATTCCACCTCACTCATGATTTGATAAATCTCATTTATATCCCCTTTCAGTTATTTCTTTTCCAAGCCCTAATCAGTTTAACCTTTCTCCATAAGGGAGCTTTTCCATTGCTTGTATTATTTTTGTCACTGTTCTCTGTACCTTTTCTATGTCTGCTATGTTTGTTTTTTTTGAGATGAGGTGACCAGAACTACATACAATACTCAAGGTGCAGTCACACTTTGGATCTCTATAAAGCCATTATGATATTCTCAGTTTTGTTCTCTAATCCTTTGCAAATAATTCTTCTTGCCTTTTAGAGTGCCATCACACACCGCGCCGAAAAAATTATTATCCACAAGTCCTCCAAGATCCTTTTCCTGGGTGGTGACTTCTAACATGGAATCAAGCATCCTGGACCTGTAGTTGGGATTATTTTTTCTTGTGTACTTTTCTTTGCACTTACCTACATTAAATTGCATCTGCCATTTAGAAGCTCAGTCTCCTAATCTTACAATATACTTCTGCAGTTCTTCACAATCCCCTGCTGTTTTAAGGTCTCAAGACAATGTTATGTCACCTGCAAATCTGATCACTTCACTTGTCATTCCTTTCTCCAGAACATTAATAAACATACAAAATAAAATAGGCCCAAGACAGACTCCTGGGGTGCTTCATTTGGAAAACTATTTAGTCCTACCCTCTGTTTCCTGTCTTTTATTCAGTTACCAATCCACAACAGGACACTGCCTCTGATCCCCTTACTTCCCAACTTCCTGAGGAGTCTCTCATGAGGGATTTTGTCAAATGCCTTCTGAAAATCCAAATACAGTACATCAACTGAGTCACCTTTTTCTACTTGTTTATTTATACCCTCAAAAAAAACTAGTAAACTGGTAAGGCAAGACTTCCCTTTGGAAAAAACCATATTGACTCTCCCCCACTAAACCTTGTCTATTTATGTAGTCAGTAATTTTGTTTTTAAATATAGTGTCTACCATTTTGCACATTACCAACATCAGGCTCACTGATCTATAGTTTTCCAGGTCAGCCTTGGAGCCATTTTTTAATATTGGTGTCATATTAGCTACCATCCAGTTTTCTGGTACCATGCTGTTTTAAATAATGGATTGCAAATCACCAGAAAAAGGTCTGCAAATTCTTTTTTGAGTTCCTTTTGATCTCTGGGGTGAATACCATCTTTTCACAGTGATTTGTTATTCTTTACCTTTTAATCTGAGTTATTATATCCTCCAGTTTCACAATGATGCCATCTACTTTCTCAGAGACATCACCATCAAAAATGTTTCCAGTGTGGATATGACAGAGGCAAAGAATTAATTTAGTTTTTGTTTTTTTTTGCAATGTTCTTATCCTTTCTTTTCACCCACATTACCCCTAGGTCACTCACTCCCTCACTGGCTTTTTGCCTCAAATGTACTTTTAAAAAAATTTTATTACTTGTTTTTACCTCTATGGCAAGCTTTTTTTCGAATTCTCTCTTAGCCTGCTTAATTCCTTTTTTACTTCTAAATTTGCAGTTCTTATGCACATCCCGATTTTTCTCATTTGGATCTGCTTTCCATTTTTGGCTTTAATTGCCTCTTTCACCTCACTATTAATCCATGCCAGCAGTCATTTGGTTTTCCTTCAAACTTTTTAAATGCACAGAATAAATCTTGTCTGTGCCTCACGAATGGTAATTTAAAAAAGTGTTCACAGTTCTTGAAAGTTTTTAACCTTGTAGATTGCTCTTTTCAGTTTTTTCTAACAAATTACCTATTTTTATAGTTTTTCCTTAGTATTTCCTTAGTTTTTCCTTAGTATTCAGCTTCCAGTGAGTAAGTCAAATTTAATTACATTCTTATCATTGTTGCTAAGCAGCTCCACCACTTTTATCTGTTACACTATGGGGGTCATTTACTAAAACGATCACGCACAAAAAGGGACTTTTCATACTCGAAAAGTCCCTTTTCGCATGTGATCACTAAATGTGGGCGGCATCAAGACAGGAAGAGGAGGAGTCGGGGCGGCACTGGGGCGGATGCCGTGAAGACAGCGCTGACGGTGAAATGGTAAGCTTCCGTATTGCTGCCTATTTTGCGTCGAATAACTACCCCCTTTCACCGCTCCCCCCCCCCCCACACACACACATCCACATTCTTTCAGCAACACAAGCAAACAGAAACAGGGAAAAATATCTCAAGTAGTTGGCGACAAATAGCACCAGAAGGTGCTTTTAAAGCCATCTCCAATACATCTCCAAAATCAAAAACACACTCTTGGCACATACCTTGCACATTCCTATACCTTCATACCCACCAACACAAACCCACACCCTCATATATATGCCCCACGTGTGACAAAGGGGTCATAGCCACACACCCCTCTCATACACATACTCAACCCCAACTCCCCATAATCTCTCAGTCACCTCCCAACTGCAACACACTCACACCACTCCATATACTGCACACACACACAGTCACAACTCTGCATATCTCTACCTCTACCCACCTGCTCCGTGCTTCCTTACCACAAACACATGCCCACTCCTACACACCTCATACATTCCTAAATACCTACTATACATATACACATTCCACAACCCGCATACTCATACACATAACTACACCTTTTATGGTGTAGTTATTCGGTGAGACACCGGCAGCGATCGCACTGCGGAGGTGCGATCGCTGCCGGCTATCGCAGGACAGCCCCCCCCCCATTTCACCCCCCGCCCCCCTGTACCGCAGTATTCAGAGAGCCTGGTGGTGTTAGTAAATCCAGGCCTATGTCCTGTATTCCACTGAGAGCTAGGTCTAAAATAATTCCCCTCTCATTGAATCCATGACCAACTGTTGCATGAAACAGTCATTGATGGCATCTAGAAGCTCCCTTACAAGTTCTAATGTGACATTTACCCAAACAATATTCAGGTAATTGAAGTCTCCCATTATTGTGTTGCCCATTTTACTAGCCAGTCTAATTTCTTTTAGCGTTGTACACTCTGTTTTGTCATCCTGGCCAGGTGGGTGGTGTGACATTTACTCAAACAATATTCAGGTAATTGAAGTCTCCCATTATTGTGTTGCTCATTTTACTAGCCAGTCTAATTTCTGTTAGTGTTGTACCCTCTGTTTTGTTATCCTAGCCAGGTGGCGTATATACCCACTACTATACTCTTCCATTTTAATTTTGGAATTTCTATCCGTAAGTATTCCTGAGTGCAGTTTGTTTCTTGCAAAGTTGTTATCCCACTTGACTCTGTGTCATCGTTAGCACATAGTGCCATCTATCCATACATTTTATCTGCCCTTTGATGTTGATAGAATTTGTACACTGGTATCAAAGAGTCCCATTGGTTATCCTTCTTCGATCAGGTCTCTGAGATGCCTATTATGTCTACATCTTCCTTTAATGCCATACATTGCTATTCTCCACTGTGTCCAATCTTATTTCTCAGACTTCTGGCATTTGCAGATATACATTTTAAAGTAATTTTATTTCAATACATACTAGTCAATACATGAGGACTACTGTTAACTTCTTAGATTATAATCTATTTTTCTTAACTCAGGGAATTAGAATATGTGCTCAATCGTTCAGGCTCTTGCCCTATACAGGGCTACAACCACTCTCATGGTAACAATGGCACTCAGGTTTTACTTCATTTACCAATTCCCATTAAGTACTCCTTTTAATTTTATTTAAATTGTCTCATAATTAGATATTACTTATCTTTCCACGTTCATTCCGATGCTTAACACCATACCGTGAAAACGTCTCAACTCCACTTCCCGTGACTTAAAATTGCCTCAAAGACAAAGCACGATCCACTCTATTGTGACTGTTAAAAACTCCGACCTCCCAACATTGCAATGTTTCGGCGGCTCGTCTCGCCTGCTTCAGGGGATTCTTCTCTTTTAGCTGTCCTTGCACGGCTCCTCCCCACAGTACAACACCAACGGCGTCAGACGTTCTGCTGTATGCACTCCCTCTGGACAGAGGTTTACTCAGGTCTTACTTTCCTATATATGTTTTTGCTTAAAAGTCAATTACTTTAAACAAAATATACTTCAAAAACAATCTCATATGCTGATTAACATTGCAAGTATATTACAATTAGCCCTTTTAGCTAATCTCCCTTCTTGTTTCTTATAATACTTGCCCATATCATATTTTCATGCAAACACAAGTAACTAGTAGCCCAGGAGCCAGCAATCTCACTTTCTCAAATTAAGGGGGTTATTTTCGAAGCCACGATAGGCCCTTATCACGTGTGTTAGGGCCTTATCACAGCAGCAAGAATTAAATTAGGGGGAGGGGAGGAGTCGGGGCAGAGTTAGGGAGGGAATTATGGTAATCGGTGGCAGCAATGCTGCTGACGATAATGTTTCCAACATTATCGTCGGCAGTAGTGCAGGGAATAGCTCCACCTTTTAGGGTGGCACTATGCCCGCGAAACCACAGCACCGTGGTGCAGCCGGCTACAGGCTATCACTCGACTGCCCCCTCCTTTGGCCCTGTCCCCCCTGTAGCGCAGGGTTCATCATTCCGCACGGAATGATGAATCCTGACCTAAGAAAGTTAGCTTTGCAAACTAACAATTCTAACACTGGCAAACAAATACTATATTTTATTAACCCAGAATAGAGGGAGAGAGAGAAAGGACCTGTGGTGGAGAAGAGAAAAAAACCAAGAGAATACTGGGGATGGTGGGGAGGGAGACAGTTGGCAGAAGAAGAGCCTTAGGATGGAAGGGATGATAAAAAGAGAACCCTGGATTTGATAGGGGTGAGGGTAGCAGGGAGGGATCTAGGGTGATAAGAGAGGAGGAAGGGAATCAGAATTGAAGGAAAGAGTATAGAAGATGGGGAGGAGAAATGGAGAAAGAAGATGAAGCAGGAAGGGAGAAGAAAGCAGAAAGAGAAGAGAAGAGAGAGGAAATGTGAAAATATTCACAAAGAGAAAAAGAAGAAAGAGTAGGAGAACAAACATTTCATTTCATGTATACTGCAACTATCAGTATTACAAAAGCTGCCCAAGATGATTTACAACAAGAATAGAAACAAAAACAGTTTTAAAAAGAAATTCACCAACCAATCCCATCCCATCTCTCCCTATTACAAAATTTTAAAAAGGTAAAACAAAGAGGGACAAGAAAGAGCAAAAGAAAGGGAAAGAGAAAAAAAGAAAAGAAAAAAGGAGGGGAATACAAATAGAGATAAGGATGCCAGAAAGAATGAGGAGGCAAAAATGAATCTATGAGAAGATGGAGAACAAGAAGAGATAGAAGAGATAGAAGGAAAGAACTAAAACTGCAGACATACAGGTTGGAAAATTATTTTAATTTTGGCAAGGATTTCCTACAATTTTCTTCCTGTCTAGGTAGATAGTCTAAGGCAAGGGGCTCCCAGAGGTAGGTCAATGATTGTTACCTGTTCTTCTAATCATCGTTGTTGTCCCTGGTGTAAACAAAGTTATTTTCTGGAAGGATTGGGGGTTGGGAGGAGAGGGTCTGTGCTATACTGCACTAAGTCACATGCTGAAAATCTCACTCTTGGTACCCCTAGCAACTCTGAAGAATGAGTATGCGGGTTGTGGAATGTGTATATGTATAGTAGGTATTTAGGAATGTATGAGGTGTGTAGGAGTGGGCATGTGTTTGTGGTAAGGAAGCACGGAGCAGGTGGGTAGAGGTAGAGGTATGCAGAGTTGTGACTGTGTGTGTGTGCAGTATATGGAGTGGTGTGAGTGTGTTGCAGTTAGGAGGTGACTGAGAGATTATGGGGAGTTGGGGTTGAGTATGTGTATGAGAGGGGTGTGTGGCTATGACCCCTTTGTCACACGTGGGGCATATATATGAGGGTGTGGGTTTGTGTTGGTGGGTATGAAGGTATAGGAATGTGCAAGGTATGTGCCAAGAGTGTGTTTTTGATTTTGGAGATGTATTGGAGATGGCTTTAAAAGCACCTTCTGGTGCTATTTGTCGCCAACTACTTGAGATATTTTTCCCTGTTTCTGTTTGCTTGTGTTGCTGAAAGAATGTGGATGTGTGTGTGTGTGTGGGGGGGGGGGGGGAGCGGTGAAAGGGGGTGGAAGATTTTAGAATGGAGTGATGATCAACTTGCCACAGCTCTCATAGCAAAAGGGATGTCTTTAAGAGGCTCAGTTATCTGAAAATACTGACCTCAATGTTTCTGGTTTGAAAACATGACAGAGATATTCACATTTTCTACTGGAATGCCAAATTTAGTGAATTTCCATCCCTTTTTTGGGATGGATGGATGGACAAATGGACATTGATCTTTTTTTTTTATAATTCTTTCCAACATTTCATTTGTTGAAAAGCAGAAAAAGGAAAGTGCCAATCTTTGATTGAAAAGCATTGGTATTAAAGAAAGACAAAGTAGAAGAAATAAAAAACAATGATTATCTTTTGCCAAAAATAATCATTTAAAATAGCTTAGCCCCAGCAATACTGTCTGGCAAAAAGGTGCACTGCAAGATGTCTGTAGCCCATCCTGGGATTTGAACTAGGAGTTTCAGGATAGTAGGGCGAGCACTTAAGCTATTTAGCCATAGGAATGAGAAATGGGGTCAGTGCAGGGATAGGCAACATTGGTCATGGAATGCCTTAAACAAGTCTGGTTTTCAGGATGTCCATAATGAATATGCATGAGGTATATTTGCATGCACTGTTACCATTGTATGTAAATGTATCCCATATTTATTCATTGTGGATATCATAAAAAACAAATTTTGGGGGCCACTCCAGGACTGGAGCTGCCTACCATTGGTTTAGAGCCATGTGAAGTACTTTATGGGAGGAGACACCATATTGGATTAAGGCATAAAATATGGTTGCAAAAAGAAACATACATACATGGGCATAGCCAAATTAATTTAATTCAGAAGTCCTTCTCTGGTCTCAGGAAGGGCCATAATTGGGAAGGGCCAATATTGTTTTAATAATTGTCTTAACTGCTATAGGAAGAATAGTTAAGCTCTGCATGAGTCTTCTGGTTGAGCCAGAGTTAGCCATGCTCAGTAGCTGAAGGAGACTAATCACTATCAGAAGATCCTGTTCATATTGACTCAGAAATCTCTTTTACTGAGTAGAGGAAGAGAAGGGAAAGTACTTTAGATGTATAATGCTTTAATTGTGGCATTTCTTTTTTTGAAGAGTTGCGTTCAGTGTGGGAAATGAAGAGATAGTTAAATGAGTGAGTGTACATTTACATCATTTAGAGGGCAATTATCAAGGTCAATTCTCTGGGTAAAATAGTATTTTACCTGCAGAAATGGAGGCTTTACAAATTTCTCCCCCTTTCATACCCTGGTTACTGTGGGGAAAAATACCTGGTCACCCTGGCAATAAAAGGATGGGGTTAGGCTGTGGAGAGTTAGGCAGAGAGTACATTCAGAACTTTCATTTTGAAAGTCCTGTATTTGTATTCTGTGTGCAGATTTGCACCTACTTCAAGGAGGTGCAAATGTATGCAGGTGCAGGCCATGGGTGCAATGTACTTGCGGACATGAAAATTCTGTTGGAAGTCTCAAAATTCTCTTGGAATTGTTTTGTTGAATCTTTGATCCTTTGTGTTTCCCTTGAGCCTGGACACTTAAGTGTCCAGGAAATAAAGTTGATTGTGTTTATTCAATTTGCTAACTCATGCTGAGTCATTGGGCCCATTTATCTACCAGCCACAAGCTGACACACCCTCCTTGGCTGGAAACATGGTGCAACATTTAGACATCATAATGGCATTATATCAAGAATGCAGTTTGAAAGAGGCTATCATCTGTAACTTAGTTGTGCATCTTAATGTTAAAATCAAGGTAGCTTAAGCAGGCAGGTTATATAATACAATTTAAAAAATAAATTCTGCATGCCTAGTCATCTTTTTGTACTGTAAGCCATTTTCAAAGACATTTACTTAAATAAATAGGAAAAATAAATTGATTGAAATTGCCTTTCTCCAAAGCAGCCAAAAGTATATGGCACAGGAAAAAAAAAGAGGAGGTCCTATGGGCATGTTTAAGTTAAGGGCAGAAAACAGCACATGTACACTCAATTTTCAAAAGTATGCATACTCTTTTATGCCCACACTGTTGCGATCTAGCGACCAGGTTCTTACCTGCTGCCTCGTGAGATGGGACCTTTTAACGGTCCAACCATGGGGAGATCCAGCCCGCCCCCTTTGGTGATGTCAGACGCCAGCGACTACTTAAGGCCGGCGTCTGCCCTGTGGAGGTTGCTTAGCAACGAAGTTACTCAGTGTTTGAGTGTTTTGTGCTGTTACTGCTGTTTCTGTTGTTTTTGTTCTGCTGTTTCAATTCCTGCTGATCCTGATTCTGCTGATCCAGATCCTGCTGAGCCTGACCTTAATCCTGGTCTTGCTGCTCCTGATCCTGATCCTGATCCTGCTGTTCCAGATCCCACTCCACTTCAGGATTTCTCTCGGTTAGTTCTTTGGTTTCTGACTTTGGCTCTGTCACTGATTCTCCGTGTCTGCCGCCTGCCTCGACCCTTGGCTTGTCTTCTCGTCTCGTCTCATCTCGTTCCTTCTCCTAAGTCCCAGCGGTCCGGGTCCTCACGAGCTCCTCTCGGGGGGATCTTGGGCTTCCAGGGTGAAGACTTCCATTCATATCTGTCTTGGTTCCGCCTCCCGGCCTGTGTCATGTCCAAGGAATTTGCTCTTCCCATCTGCGCACTCTGCTAGGCCGGCCAAGGGTCCACCGTTCTGTCCGCAACACACACACTCCCACTCTCACAAATAGCAGGTATAAAGTATGCAGATACAGCACTTTAAGCACACATAATATGCCCGTGCTAATTGTCAAGGAGAAACAACATGGTAGTTGTTCTTTCAAAATATGTTTAAAGTACATGTTTTAAAAATGCCTGCATAGTTTACGAAAAGAAGGGTTAGATTTGGTTGCAAAGGTCTTAAAATGTCATCCACTTTTTAAAAAATGTATTTTATTTCAAAGTGTGAGAATTGCTCTATAAAACTCTACTTGGACAGTTTTGTGGACTTATCTGGCAAGCAAATGGTGGGGAAAAGAAAATGTGCTCCTCCCCTACTGCCTATGTCTTACTTCTTCCTGATTCAGAGGCAGCAGAATGCTTTCTTGGTTGGGTGGGGGGGGGGGGGGGCAACCAAGCACTGCCCATGCCCCACTCCTAGCTCCGCCCCAGCTTCACTCCTACTCCCACTGCCTATTTCTTACTCTTGGTTTACAGTTAATATCGTTCTTTCTTACACACATTCTTCGCATACATCATAGAATATAATTATTCAATCCTAGACCGCCCAATAAAATGCACGATGTTAGAAAACCAGACTTAGTGCTATAGAAGAAAACGTCAAAAGCAGCATTACTAACAGAAGTGACATTACTAAGAGGCTATTGTGTATGGAGAGAAAGAAAGTTTATCATTAAGTACCAAGAGATAAAAGTACCAAGGGCCAGAGACCAAGCAAATGTTGCCTAAATATACAGAAACTGTCCCAATTATTTGGGCACCACTAACCTGATTAAAATACTTCCAAGCTCACCTTGCCTATATATATATTACACTGTACAAGCTTCAGAAAGAAGTTTGGAACAATGCAAGTGTTAAGAAGAGCACTAAGAGTAAATTTGAGATTCAGAAATCATACCCAAGATATTGTACCCTGGCTTACGAGTGAATATCATTCTTGCCATTGTTTGTACAAGACAAAACCAATATAAATCTTGTATCTCCAGTTCTGAAAATGTATACCCCAACACCACCCCCCTCCTCCCCCACACACATACACCTATAACAATGGAAGAGACCAAGATATTTACCTTACACCTCACTAACTATACAAAAAAAGTTGGTGTCATCTAAGTAACAAAAACACAAAGTTCCTCCACTACCAGGCATTTTGTGAAATAATACAAAATCCTGCAAAAAACATTCAGCACATATGTAGCAAACCTGCTATTTCACAGCAGCATTAACTCACAGGAATTAAAAAACAACAACCCAAGCTAAGGAAAAGCAGAACTGCAAATATTATACTGGGCCCTATATCACTAGTACCTTCTACTGGGAAAACAAAACAAGCTGGCTTGCTACATATCCCTCCAGAGAACTTACATGCTAGCAGAATCCCTCACCTCAGTTTCACACACAACACAGATAGACCCTTAGCAAATACAGAATAAGGAACCACAAATTAGAAACAGAAATACACAGACAAAAATAGGAATCCCTAAGAAGTCAGACACTGTATGCAGTGCAAGACTGGATAAACAGAAAAAAAAATGTTTCCTCCTATTTTGAGTAATAAACAAAGATAGAGGTGATTCCCATTCCCAAAGCTAACATATTTCAATCACTAAATTGAAATAAACATTTTTTTTCCTACTTCTGTTGTCTGGACATTTCGGGCCCTAACGAAGTACCCATCCCCCTAAGGAATGATGACAGGATCACAGAAGTAGATATTGAGCCAAGAAGTAGCTTAGATGCTAAGCTGGATAAATTTATCTGGCTAAGTTAGCCTGTATATTCAGTGATGCAGCTATGAGCTGAAATTACCTGGCTATTCTAAAGTTAGCCTGATAAGTTTATTCAGCTAACTTTAGGACAGGTCTATTGGCCAACCAGAGTTACCTGGATACATTATCCAGCTAAATCAGCTCCTCCCTAGAATGCCCTCATCCTGCCCGACACTTATCCAGCTAAAAACTTATCCGGATAAGTACTTATCCAGTAAGTGGTGACTGCTAATCCCCTGGGAGATATTCAGCTGCCTCCACTTGGCCGGATAAGTCCATACTTATTCGGATAAGTTGTGCTGAATAGTGCCCTTACTCACCCAAGCCTTAGTCCAGCGCCCCCTCCCCTGGACCACATTTGCTCCCCCAGCCCCATCAGTCTCTCACCAGTTTTTATCTCCCCGCCCTCACAGTCTCATCAGTTTCTCTCCCCTCCTCTCTTACCCTTCCACTCCCCAAGTCTCATTAGTCCCCATAGGTTTGTCTCATCCCTTCCCTCTCTCCCCAGCTCCATCACTTCCCTCTCTCCCCAGCTCCATCACTCCATCAGATTCTCTCCTCCTCTCTTCCCCCAGCCCTACTAGTTTTCTTCTTCCCTTATCCTCTCCAGCTCTATCAGTTTTTTTCTTCCCTCTCCCTCCCCACCAGTTTCTCTCTTTCTTCCCTCCAGCTCTTTCAGTGTCTCTTTAACTTCCCCCTCCCCAGCTTCTTATGTGCTCTTGGTCCAACCTCACCCAGCCCTTTCAGTTTTGCTTTTCCCTCATGTCTTACTGCTGTCACTATCTGCCATCTGCTGCTGTTCCTGGACTGCCCCATCTGCACGTCTGAGCTTTCCCCGTTGCTTCCCTCGGTGTGTGCAGCCAGTGAGCATGTGCCAAACTCATGGGCAGCACTTCCTGTAGGCTGACCTAGTCCATCGCAAGGTCATCCTACAGGAAGAGCTGCCAGCACAAACTAACAGTTGCGGGGGGATTAGCAGCATGAGCTCTTGCTGCTCCTCTCCAGGTGCGAAGCATGCGCGGCAACACACAAGGTCTCCAGGATGGGAACTGAAAAAAGTTGGATGGGCCAGGGCCTGGATAATCCACCCCATTCTGATGCCTATGTCCTGATTCCTAACAACACTCTCTTCCCATACTATCTCCACCTCTGTTCTACTCTCTTTTTTCTTTCTTTCTCCAAACTTTTCATAATTAGTTGCTAACCACTTACCTACATCTCGCTCATTCACTTCTAGGCTTAAATAGTCTCTACTATGCTCCATAATCCCACTTACACCTGCAACAAAGATTAAACAGTACACAGACTAACAAAATTAAACCAACAAGCTATTTCACATGAAAGATTCACTCCAGCACACAAGTAAACGACTATGTGAAACAAAAAGCAAAAACAGTAAATGACAGATAATAACATAACCAGTAATCGCAATGAATCAGCTATCCCATTCCTTTCCTCTCAACAACTAGATGGCATCCAGTGCCTATGTCCAGAGTTCCTCTCCATCAACCAGCAGTAACAACCAAAGTTTGAGTGAAGAAGGAGGAAATGAGTCTGAAAACCATCAATAAGCAAAATAAACACAGGTTCAGCAATCACACAAAATGTATCCTCTGGGTATAATTTGTACTAAAAATGTGTTAAGTTAATTTACTAGCATTATGCGTTAATACTCTTTATTAGCACAAATGTGCTATGTTTGTGAGCTTACTACATTGGTAGTAAACCTAATGATTATTGTGCTTACTTAAAAATATGTGGTTGTTATTTTTTAGTGCATAGTGTGTTTTTTATACATTAAATCCTCTATCAGTAGCTAATTGTGCCCAAGCTTAGCACACAAACATACGTAACACAGGTGAAAGTACACACCAAAAACATTTTGTAGTTGTAGACAAAAGTGTACACTGGCAGAAAAACAGTTGTAAGATATGATGCCAATTCGGAAATAGCAGAAATAGCCATCTTGTTACTTTTACCTTTGTGAGGTGAAGAGAAGACTCAAATATAGCATTCAAAATGTTGCTATCCACTAGTATCCAGTATAAACTTAATGATCGATGCTATGGATCCATTCCTGTGTATACCGTAGATCTTTGTGCCTTAGTTTTAGAATTGTAAGAGTGGCAGGAGGGATTGTGGCCTCTTTCTCCAACAGGATTCATTTCAGAGAAGGCGCAGGCTGTCCTGCATTTTAGTCTGAGGCTCACACAGTGGGGGTGATTGGACTATCTCTGCCCTAGGCACAACATATGCTACTTCCCATCACTTTAATAGGCATTAGTTCCGCAGACAGCCCTGGTCAAATGTACATTATTCACAATCCCTTTAATGCAAATATGCAACACTGGGAGAGGAAATATGTCACAAAGAGAGAATCGGCCACTGCTGTTCCCTTTTATTTTAATTCCTTCAAATTGTCTAATTTTTTTTTAATAGCAAACTATAAATTAGATTTTACATTTGTTATTAGGTTTTAGCAGCAGATAAGGGCTTGATCTATAAAGACATTAAAAAATTATCTTATTTGCAAATCAGAGGTAAACTAGAGTTGTCAATTTTTTTTCCTTGCTAATATCTTTTTATGGGGAAACAAAAAAATGTAATTGAGCCACAGCTCTATTTGAACTATCACATTAGGGTGTCACTATGATCATTTGTAATTACCATTGGGCTACATTTAAAAGTGCAAATGTTACTTATAGGACTGAATGTGGTATTTAGTGTTCTGCACAGAAAACAGCACTGTTTAGCATAAAATAAAATGCAATGAATTTAGATTAAGAGACTAAAGTAATAAGTAGAGCCTTAAAATAAATACACATACAGGTCAATTTACTAAAGATCATGCTAAATCATTTTTAAAGTGCACAAGGCTTTTTTAATGCATGTGAAAATTACAGTTTATATGCTATTTTTTGGCATCAATTTTCAAAGGGAGTTAGGAGTCTAAATTGTCCCTCTTGAAAACTGGCTAAGGCTGAGTTCCCAAATGTAAGTGTTAGATTCACTAGGGACAATTTTCAAAAGTGTTTAGGCTCCTAACTTTTGGAGTTAAGCTACTAAATTGTCCCTTTTGAAATTTTTACTAGGGCTTGATCCCTAAATTTAGGCTCCTTTTTTCACTAAGTACCTCAATTTAGAAGCCTAAAAAGTAGGTGTCTATGAGGGCAGAGTTAAGGTAGGGAGAGAAAGTTAGGAGCTAAGTACTGATTTTCAGATCTAGGCAGCTAATTTAGGTGCCTAAATCTAGGGAAATGAATAATAGGCATAAATTTAAATCCTTAAAGGTAAATTTTCAAAGATTTATTTGCATAAAAAAGGCCATATAACCATATATGTAGCCCCATCATGCATAATTCATATTTTAAAAAGTGGTCACATATGCATATATAAATACATAAGTTAAAGTACATGCTCATAAATGAGGCATGTTAGGGCCTATCAGGGTGTGCTTAGTATGTACACACACTGCCACTAACTGCCTCCTTTTAGGCACTTACCGGCACCACTCAATGACGTCAGCCCCTCTCGCAAACATGTTCTGGGAATACAGATGAGCAGCAAGGAGCCGGAGAGATGTCCTTCAGGCTGCTTTTAAATCTTAAGTCTGATGATCTGCCTTCACTCTAATTAGCTAATTTTAAACATTGTGGGGTAGATTTTTAAAAACTGCGCGATCGCGTACTTTTGTTTGCGCAGCAGGCGCAAACAAAAGTACGCTGGATTTTATAAGATACACGCGTAGCCGCGCGTATCCTCTAAAATCCTGGATCGGCGCACGCAAGGCTGCCGAATTTGGGCAGCCGGCGCGCGCCGAGCCGCGCAGCCTTGCCTCCGTTCCCTCCAAGGCCGCTCCGAAATCGGAGCGGCCTCGGAGGGAACTCTCTTTCGCCCTCCCCTCACCTTCCCCTCCCTTCCTCTACCTAACCCACCCCCCAGGCCCTATCTAACCCCCCCCCCCCTACCTTCATCCATGGATTTACGCCTCCCGGAGGGAGATGTAAATCCACGCGCGCCAGTGGCCTGCTGGCGTGCCGAGACCCGACCCGGGGGCGGTTCTGGAGGGCGCGGCCACGCCCCCGGAACGCCCTGGCCCGAAACCACACCCCCGGGCCCGCCCCGAAACGCTGTGTCCCGCCCCCAAAACACCGCGTCGTTCGGCCCCCGCCCCTGACACGCCCCAACACGCCCCCATCCAAAAACCCCGGGACCTACGCGCGTCCCGGGGTTCTGCGCGCGCCGGCGGCCTATGGAAAATAGGCGCGCCGGCGCGCAAGGCCCTGCTCGCGTAAATCCGCCCGGATTTACGCGAGCAGGGCTTTTAAAATCCGCCCTTGTCTTACTATATTTAACTCCACAAGTCTCTTGACCAATATATTTGTCATGATCAGATTGAAAGATCTATCGAGCAGGGATTGCTGAGCATTATGGGGTAGATTTTTAAAAACTGCGCGATCGCGTACTTTTGTTTGCACAGCAGGCGCAAACAAAAGTACGCTGGATTTTATAAGATACGCGCATAGCCACGCGTATGCTCTAAAATCCTGGATCGGCGCGCGCAAGGCTGCCGATTTTGGGCAGCTGGCGCGCGCCGAGCCACGCAGCCTGACTCCGTTCCCTCCGAGGCCGCTCCGAAATCGGAGCGGCCTCGGAGGGAACTCTCTTTCGCCCTCCACTCACCTTCCCCTCCCTTCCTCTACCTAACCCACCCCCCCGGCCCTATCTAAACGCCCCCCCCTACCTTTATCCATGGATTTACACCTCCCGGAGGGAGACGTAAATCCACGCGCGCCAGCGGCCTGCTGGCGTGCCGAGACCCAACCCGGGGGTGGTTCCGGAGGGCGCAGCCACGCCCCGGAATGCCCTGGCCTGAAACCACGCCCCCGGGCCCGCCCCCGGGCCCGCCATGTCCCGCCCCCAAAACGCCGCATCATTCGGCCCCGCCCCTGACACGCCCCCGACACGCCCCCGTCCAAAAACCCCGGGACCTACGCGCGTCCCGGGGTTCTGCGCGCGCCGGCCGCCTATGGAAAATAGGCGCGCCGGCGCGCAAGGCCCTGCTCGCATAAATCTGGGCGGATTTATGTGAGCAGGGCTTTTAAAATCCGCCCGTATGTGTTGTTTGTACAGTGCTACATTTGTCAAGAAGCACTACAGAAATGTTAAGTAGTAGTAGCCTAGTAGTAGTGATAGTATATTAACTTGCAATGCTAACCTTTATCTGCTTGCTTATTTACACCTTCAAAAAATCCAGAGGGCAATATGCAGCACTACTTAGCCAGATAAGTTAGGATTTATCTGGCTAAATCGTTGTGGCAGAATATCTGGCCCTGCTGAATGGTTCCACTTAGCCAGATAACTAGTTATCTTTATATATTTATTTATTTTAAATTGTTTTTACATTCAATGGTTGTCAAAGTAGTTTACATTGTTCTATAACATACATAATAAAATTATAAAAATCAGATTAAAATGAAGAAATAATACAATAACAACAAATTCATAGTATTGACAAAACAAACCAAAAGGGACAAAAAGAAAATTCTGTGCCAAATGATGGTAGTAATACGGTGATTATTATTATATAGAATGCCGATGCAAGGGGTATTTAAGGGGTAAATAAAGCATCAAAGGCACTCCTAAAGAGGAAGGTTTTCAAACTCTTTATAGTTCGTGATTTGTCTCAAGTTGTCAGGGATAGCATTCTAGATTTGGGGGCTGGCGACAGAAAAAGCACGTCTTCTTGTGATGTTTAATCTGACAACTCTAATTGTGGGTACTTGTAGTAATTTTTGTGCATGGAACGTAAATTCCTGTTCGGTTGATATATTTGAAGTTATGTACTTAACCAAGTGGATAAGAACGTAAGAACATAAGAAATTGCCAGGATGGGTCATTATGTAACAAATTATGAATAATGGAAAGGATTTTGTATCTTATTCTGTAATGGATGGGTAGCCAATGTAATGACTGTAGTGTAGGAGAAATATTATCTCTGTGAGATTTGCCAGTTAGAATACGAGCTGCTGAATTCTGTACTAATTGTAATGGACGGATAGCTAAATGATTGGATAAGTGGCAGGCGTGATGAAGGCATTCCAGGGAGTAGTTGAACAAATTAGCTAGCTTATCCAGCTAAGGGTCCGATGCAATAAATTTGTGTAAAAAGCGGGCGCTGAACAGTCAGCGCCCACTTTCTTAACATGCCCACTTTCTTAACATGCAATATTTAAATTAGGGGGTCACATTAACAAGGAAGCGTGACCCTAGCGCATCCTTGCTAATGAGAACCCAATCAGTTTTTGTGACTTGGCCATCTGCCGGCAAGGAAAACCGAAGCCAAGTTTATTGGCATCAGTTTTCGTGACTCGGCCGTCCGCTGGTAAGGAAAACCGATGCCAATAAACTCAGAGTCAGTTTTTGTGATGGCTGTCCACCGATAAGGAAAACCAATGCTAAGGGTTCAGGAAGCGAAAGCTTGTCAGTCGAGCATCCATTTCCTGAACCCGACTGTCTATTTTTTTATTTAAACTTTTTTTGTTTCTTGAATTTTTCATCCTACTTAATATCACAACGATATTAAGTAGGAGGCAGTACAGAAAAGCAGTTTTTTCTGCTTTTCTGTACTTGTTTTAGATGCGCTCAGCTATCAACGCCTGTTCCAGGCAGGTGTTAATAGATGACAGTTAAATGTGTGTCCGAGATGCACATTTTTTTTTTTGCATTGGGAGTGAATGCCTAATAATCTCATTCACATGCATTTGCATGTAATGAGTGCTATTAGATTTACTCCGCGTTGGATGTGCGCTAACCCCCTTATTGCATTAGGGGTTTCAATATGCGCTAACCCCCTTATTGCATTAGGGGATTGATTAGTGCCTATTCTACCCATGTTTGACAGCAGGTTAACAGTGTGCTCGGCTGAGCGCACTGTTAACCTGTATTGCATTGGCCCCTAAGTCTGGTTGGCTCCAAGGGCTGTCCTAAAGTTAGTAGATAAACTTATCTGGCTAACTTTAAGATAGCTGGAATGGTGCAGCCTCACCACAGATTATATATGGTGGCTAGCTAGCCAAGTTGCACAGCAGCTTATCACAACATGCATTATCTTTATCACACCCATTATTAGGGATGTGAATCGTTTTCCATATCGTCTTAACGATAGAAATCGTGTGGCAGGGCAAGAAAATCGTCTTAGGCACGATTTTTTAGTTAAAAAATCGTTAAAAATCGTTTTTTCCGATTAGTGCGCACTAACTCGAGTTAGTGCGCACTAACGGGAGTTAGTGCGCACTAACTGGGAGTTAGTGCGCACTAACTGAAAATGATACAATTTGACACTTTTCAGGTCAGTTAAGGTCAGTTTAGGAATGAATATGTATTCCTATTGGCTGCCCTCTTATTTATTCATGTTACCAAGTTTCCTACTGACAGTATATGGGGGATGGGAAATGGAAACAGTTGGTAGCTTGACAAAACAAGTAATGTGATCAGTCAATGTGACTAGAACTTGTGCCCTAACCCTGATACCAGGGGTATTGTGATCTTCCTGCACACAGTGCCCTATCCCTATTAATACCAGGAGTGTTGTGATCTTCCTGCACACAGTGCCCTATCCCTAATACCAGGGGTGTTGTGATCTTCCTGCACACAGTGCCCTATTCCTGATACTGGGGGTGTTGTGATCTTCCTGCACACAGTGCCCTATTCCTGATACCGGGGGTGTTGTGATCTTCTTGCACACATCCCGATATCAGGGATAGGGCACTGCATGCAGGAAGATCACAACACTCCTGGTATTAATAGGGATAGGGCACTGCATGCAGGAAGATCACAACACTCCTGGTATTAATAGGGATAGGGCACTGCATGCAGGAAGATCACAACACCCCTGGTATCAGGGATAGGGCACTGTGTGCAGGAAGATCACAATACCCCGGAGGAGTGAGGGTCAGGCAGCTCCCCCCTGTCTGTGAAGCCAGCCTCTCACTAGTAATGCAGGGAGGAAGCTGTCTCAGACTTCACCATCCTCCCCCCCCCCCTTACCCACACACCATTCACTAGCTGGGACATGGGGGAAGTCAGGAGTGAGGGTCAGGCAGCTCCCCCCTGTCTGTGAAGCCAGCCTCTCACTAGTAATGCAGGGAGGGAGCTGTCTCAGACTTCACCATCCACCCCCCCCCCCCTCACCCACACACCATTCACTAGCTGGGACATGGGGGAAGTCAGGAGTGAGGGACAGGCAGCTCCCCCCTGTCTGTGAAGCCAGCCTCTCACTAGTAATGCAGGGAGGGAGCTGTCTCAGACTTCACCATCCTCCCCCCCCCCCCTCACCCACACACCATTCACTAGCTGGGACATGGGGGAAGTCAGGAGTGAGGGTCAGGCAGCTCCCCCCTGTCTGTGAAGCCAGCCTCTCACTAGTAATGCAGGGAGGGAGCTGTCTCAGACTTCACCATCCTCCCCCCCCTCACCCACACACCATTCACTAGCTGGGACATGGGGGAAGTCAGGAGTGAGGGTCAGGCAGCTCCCCCCTGTCTGCGAAGCCAGCCTCTCACTAGTAATGCAGGGAGGGAGCTGTCTCAGACTTCACCATCCTCCCCCCCCCCTCACCCACACACCATTCACTAGCTGGGACATGGGGGAAGTCAGGAGTGAGGGTCAGGCAGCTCCCCCCTGTCTGTGAAGCCAGCCTCTCACTAGTAATGCAGGGAGGGAGCTGTCTCAGACTTCACCATCCACCCCCCCCCTCACCCACACACCATTCACTAGCTGGGACATGGGGGAAGTCAGGAGTGAGGGACAGGCAGCTCCCCCCTGTCTGTGAAGCCAGCCTCTCACTAGTAATGCAGGGAGGGAGCTGTCTCAGACTTCACCATCCTCCCCCCCCCCCCTCACCCACACACCATTCACTAGCTGGGACATGGGGGAAGTCAGGAGTGAGGGTCAGGCAGCTCCCCCCTGTCTGTGAAGCCAGCCTCTCACTAGTAATGCAGGGAGGGAGCTGTCTCAGACTTCACCATCCTCCCCCCCCCCTCACCCACACACCATTCACTAGCTGGGACATGGGGGAAGTCAGGAGTGAGGGTCAGGCAGCTGCCCCCTGTCTGCGAAGCCAGCCTCTCACTAGTAATGCAGGGAGGGAGCTGTCTCAGACTTCACCATCCTCCCCCCCCCCCCCTCCCCCACACACCATTCACTAGCTGGGACATGGGGGAAGTCAGGAGTGAGGGTCAGGCAGCTCCCCCCTGTCTGTGAAGCCAGCCTCTCACTAGTAATGCAGGGAGGGAGCTGTCTCAGACTGGTATCAGGGTTAGGGCACAGTGTGCAGGAAGATCACAACACTCCTGGTATTAATAGGGATAGGGCACTGTAAGAGATGACTGTAGTAGATTGAATAAAGATCTGATGTTTCTGCTCTCCTCACACCAAACAAAAACAACACACAAGCAGAGAAGCCCTTCTTACAAAGCTGAGCTAGTGAGTTAAGTAGGAGGAAAAGTAAACATACTGGTGCCAGTGTGGCTACTTAAAAAATACACTTACCAACAATCAATTACATATATTTGAACTGTGTACAGTTCCAGCCAGGACCACCTTTCTAAAATGCACAGTGATTGGCAAATTCAACATGCACTAGCATTTCAGGTGCCTGCTTACAAAAATAATAAACAAACAAGTTCTAGTCACGTGAGTGCTGATCATTACATTACTTTTTTTGTCAAGCTTCCAACTGTTTCCATTTCACATCCCCCCAACCATATTGGTAACATCAATAGATAAGAGCACAGCCAGCCAATAGGAATACATACATACATATTCATTCCTAAGTGACCTTTACTGACCTGGGAAGTGTGAACACTTTGTTTCATTTTCTGTTGGTGTTCGTTAGTTTCCAGTTCCATTTCCCATCCCCCCAACCATCACCTCAGTGGTAACCTTGGTAATATCAATAGATAAGAGGGCAGCCAGCCAATAGGAACACATATTCATTCCTAACTGACCTTCAGTGACCTGGAAAGTGTTTATTTGTATCATTTTCAGTTAGTGCGCACTAAATTGAGTTAGTGCGCACTAACGGGGAGTTAGTGCGCACTAACTCGAGTTAGTGCGCACTAACACGATTTAACGATTTTTAACGATAAATCGTTAGAATTTCTATTGTATCGTGTTCTATAACGATTTAAGACGATATAAACATTATCGGACGATAATTTTAATCGTTGAAAAACGATTCACATCCCTACCCATTATACTTGTATTGCATTTTGGACTGCTGAGAGAGAAAGAGAGCAAGAGAGAGTGAGAGAATGAGCCTCTTTATAAAGCTCTCATATAAGTAAACTATTTATACCACTGTAAGAAGGCAACTAGTAACTCAGGGTGAGGTTTTGGTGGTGGACATGGTTTTGGGGGGCAGTTTAACATGCACAGTCAGAGATATGAACAGCACAGTAGACATCAGTGAAGATTTTAGGTGATTTGGAGAGGTGAAAGGTCCACAAAATGAGATTTGTACATTGTACTCTTGACCTAGCTTGATAGCAGCTAGGCAGAGAGTGTATCAAACTAGGTTGAGAGTACAATGTACAAATGAACAGCACAGTTACCAGAGAGTACATTGTACAAATCTCATTTTTTATACCTTTCATCACTCCAAATCACATAAAATCTTTACTGATGGTAACTGTGCTGTTCCTACCTCTGACTGTGCATGTTAAACTGTCCCCCAAAAACCTAGCCCACCACAAAAACCCTCACTCTGAGTTCAGAATACCCCCTCTTACAGTGAATTAAAAAGTTGACTAATATGTGTGCCTAACCAGAGGCACCTTCTCTCTCTCTCTCTCTTTCTCTCTCTCTCTCTTTCTTTCTTTCTCTCTCTCTCTCCTTTCCCTGCTCAAATCCCGTTTTGGCCATAATGCACAGTATAATGCCAGGAAAAAGGTGTAACTAAATTAAATGCGTTATGCTATTACACACAACATTAAATGGACAAGTGCAAGGTGTTGCATATAGGGAAAAATAACCCTTGCTGTAGTTGCCCGATGTGAGGTTCCATGAAAAAGATCTGGGCATCACAGTGTATAATACATTGAAATTTTGGCTCAGTGTGCTGCAGCAGTCAAAAAAGCAAACTGAATTGTAGGAACCACGACATAGACTGTGGATATCTAGCCTGAGTTGCTGTTGATGCTACCTGAGGGGGAAACCCCCCGCAGGTCCCCAACGTCAGGAGGCGAGGTCGGGGGAAGACAGGGCCCAGCTAGAGCTTTGCCAGTACCAGCCCACGTCCCCCGCAGGGGTACTGGGGCCGGCTGGTCTTAGGTGGGCCCCTGTGGAGATACACCGGCATAAGGTCCGAGGGTCCTAGGGTGTAGCTGGAGCGAGGTTTGAAGAGAGATGTTTGGCTGGCAAGGAAAGGGCCAGCCCAAGGTCCAGGTGCTGGCAGCCAGCCAGTGAGGTGCAGACCTGACTGAGGTCCGATAGATGTCAGCTAGCAGGCCAGGTGAGAATCAGTCTGAGGGCCCGAGGCTGGTGGCCAGCAGGCAAGGTAAGGATCAGTCTGAGGGCCCAAGGCTGGTGGATAGCAGGCAAGGTGAAGGCCAGGCCAAAGGCCAATGGCTGGTGGTTAGCAGACAAGGTGAGGTCCAGTCTGAGGTCCAAAGGCAGGTGGAAAACAGGCAAGGTAAAGTCCGATCTGAGATCCAGAAGCCAGGGAGGTCTGTCCAAGGGGAAAGGTACTAGGAGTAAGGAACAGGAGTCAGGTACTGGAACAGGAGTCAGGTACAGGAACAGGAGTCCTTCCAGAAGTAGCACAGGATCCCAAGAGGAAGCAACGCAGGAGATTCATTGCCAAGCCATCTGGGTACAGCGTGGAGGAGCCTTAAATAGGCCCAAGATGATGATGTCATCCTCCGGGGCGGGCACAGGTTTCCCATCACAGGCTCTTTAAATTGCGGCTGGTGCCGCACAGGCCTAAGGGGAACCCCGGGTGGGGCTGGAAGCTGACAGCATCCTGTGCGCCGGTGAGGATGAGGAGGTCCTGGCGTCCGAGAGTGCGAGCAGGATAGAACAGGGAATGCAGGCTGCGGCAGCCAAAGACAAAGGCATGGCAGGGAGGTGTCACTGGGCAGATGGAGCTGGCTTAGGGGTTCCGCGGATGGTGAGTGCAACAGTACCCCCTCCTCTAGGCCCCTCCCTGGGGGTTTTGGCTTCCTATGATGGGAGCGATGGAACTGCCTGATCAAGTCCTTAACAAGTATATTGGCAGCAGGCTCCCAGGAGTGCTCTTCTGGGGCAAAGCCCTCCCAGGCTAGCAGATATTGCCACATCCGGCCACTTTTCCTTACATCCAGGATGTCGCGTACCTGGTAGGTGGAATCATCCTCAGCGGCTAACGGTTGAGGCATGGATAGAGGTGACAATGGCCAAGACAGCATCAGAGGTTTTAAGAGGGAGGTGTGAAAAGAATTGTGGATCCTTAGGGATGGAGGTAGACGCAGCTGGTAGGTGAGGTGATGGGTCCCAGTCGACGGAGCACTGGGAAGGGTCCAATATAGCATGGAGCTAAATGCATGGATGGAAGTTTGAAGCGGATATATCGGGTGCTGAGCCAGATCCTCTCGCTGGGTTTGAACTGTGGGGCAGGTCTTCGGTAGGCATCAGCGGTCTTCTTGGTTCTCCGACTGGCCTCCTGGAGGAGGAGTTGAGTGCGCTCTTATAGATAGTGCAGTTCCCGAGCCATCAGCTGGGCTGCTGGAGAGGGTATAGTCAGAGGCATGGGCAGTGGATGGAGAGGTTGCCTGCCATAGGCCAGCTGAAAACTTGAGGATTTGGTTGCTGATTACAAATAGGAGTTCAACGCGAAAGCCGCACAAGGAAGAAGAGAGGCCCAGTGGTTCTGTTGTAGGTTGACGTAGCTGAGGAGGAACTACTTTAAAGTCCGATTGGTCCTCTCAGCCTGACCATTGGCTTGTGGGTGGTACGCTATCGTGAAATCTAGTGTGATGTCGAGAGCCCACCAGTATTTGTCTGTAAATTGGGTTCCACGGTCCGACACCACATGTTTCAGAGGCCATGGAGATGGAAGATGTGCAGTACAAAATGTTGTGCGAACTGCAGAATGGAGGGAAGACTGGGCAGGGCGATGAAGTGCGCCATTTTAGAGAAGCGGTCAACCACTATCCAGATGAGCAGCATGCCTTCAGAAGGTGGTAGATCCACGATGAAGTCCAAGGCGATGTGTGATCACGGTTCTGTGGAATCTGGTAGTGGTTGTAACAATCTCCAGGGTGGACCCATCAGGGGCTTCTGCTTGGCATAGCCCTGACATGAATCTACGTAATCTTGAACATCCACCCTCATTGTGGGCCACAAGTAATATAATTGAACAGAGGCAAGGTTGCGAGCTCATCCGGAATGTCCTGAGGTGCGGGAGTCGTGGGCCCAGTGTAGGATTTTGTAGCGGATCCTGCAAGGGATCACAGTCTTCCCCAGAGGCACGGTAGTGGTGGCAGAAAGGAGGACCCGTGCAGGGTGTATGATATGTCAGGGAGGTTCATCGACATCTTCAGCGATGAAGGCATGGGAAAGGGCGTCTGCTTTGACATTCTTGGCCGCAAGACAGTAGCAAAGAGTGAAGTTGAAGCGGGTGAAGAAGAGAACCCAGCAGGCCTGATGAGGTGTAGGTACTCTAGATTCTTATGGTCCGTATATACGGTGATGGGGTACTGTGACCCTTCTAGTCAGAGGCGCCATTCTTTGAAGGCGAACTTGATCACCAGGAGTTCTTTATCGCCGATCCTGTAGTTCCTCTGAAGAAAACTGTTTGGAGAAAAAGGAGCATGGGTGGAGGGTGTCGGTGGAAGATTTCTGGATGAGTACCGCCCCTATTCCCTCAGAGAAAGCGTCAACTTCTACCATGAAGGGGTGTAGTGGATCGGGGTGCTGGAGACATGGTTCCTGGAGAAAAGCGGCCTTTAAGCGTTGGAAGGCAGTTACGGCTTCCGGAGGCCACTGCTTGGGATTTGCGCTCTTGTGAGTCAGGGCAGTGAGCGGAGCTGCCAACTTGGAGTAATTGTGGATAAAGATACGGTAATAGTTAGCGAACCCAAAAAATGGTTGTACAGCCTGTAGGCCCGTAAGCTGTGGCCAATCCTGGATACTCTTGAGTTTCTCCGGATCCATCCAGAATCCATACTGGGAGACTATGTATCCTAGAAAGGGTAGGCTTTCCTCTCGAAGGATCATTTCTCAAGTTTGGCAAATAGTTGATGGTCTCAGAGACTTTGGAGCACCTGGGTGATGTCTAGGTGATGGGTCTGGAGATCCACGGAGAAGACTAAAGTGTTGTCCAAATAGACGACTATGCATTTGTACAGCAAGTCACGGAAGACCTCGTTCATCATATTTTGGAAGACAGCCGGGGCATTGCAGAGTCTGAATGACATACTAAGTACTCATAGTGCCCGTTGTGAGTGTTGAAGAGCGTCTTCTACTCATCGTCTTCCCGGATGCGAATCAGGTTGTAGGCCCCACGAAGGTCAAGTTTGGAGAAGATCTGAGCAGCTTGCAGGTGTTCGAACAACTCCGCAATAAGAGGCAGAGGATAGTATGCTTTTAGGTGATGGTGTTCAAGCCCCTGTAATCAATAAAGGGGCGGAGTGACCCGCCTTTCTTGGCCACAAAAAAGAAGCCAGCCCCTATGGGGGATGTGGATTTGTGAATGAACCTCTTGGCCAAATTCTCCCGCACATACTCGGACATGGCCTTGGTCTCAACGAGGGATAGTGGATAGACTCGGCCCCGAGGGGGTTCTGTGTAAGGCAGGAGGTTGATGGTACAGTCGCATTGGCGGTGCGGTGGTACAGTATCTGCTTCTTGCTTGGAAAAGACCTGTGCATAGGAGGCATGGTGGGGCGGCAGTCCGGTAGGAAGAAGCGCTGTGGAGAGGCAGCGTTGGGAAGTAGATGGCTTCAGGCATGAAGTATGGCAGGAGGGACCCCACTGAGATAATTGCAAGGATGCCCAGTCAAATTGTGGGGAATGCTTCCGTAACCAGGGCAAGCTGAGCACAATGGGATGGATGGCCCTGTCGATGACGTGAAAAACTAGAGTTTCTACATGAAGGGCACCGGAATGGTGGTATTGGTGACTTTGCCCAGCAGGGGCTCCCCGGAAATAGAGGAGAGTACGAGAGGCACCGGAACAAGGCAGGTTGGAATCCGGAGGTGTTGGACCAGCTGTTTGAGGATGAAATTGCCCCCTGACCTGAAATCCACCAGAGCCAGGGTATGGAAATCATGCTTGTCCACAATGAGGGATACCGGAAGAGTGAGTGGGGGATCCGGAGATATCAGGCCTAGGAGCAGTCCCCCAAAATGACCTAGGCTCAAACATTTCACGAACATACTGGGCATTGAGCCAGGAGGTGTGCAGCCTCTCCACAGTATATGCAAAGCCCGGAGCGACAGCGCTGGAGGTGTTCCTCGGGGGTCAATCAACCATAGCCCAACTGCAGGGCTCTTCGGACTAACAGGGTTAGTGCAAGCTAACATTTTTTTGATAGTGCATGCTAAATCCGAAAACAAATTTTTCCCTAAATTTCGGGAAAAATTCCTTCGGGTTTTGAGCTCCCCGAACCAGGACGAATGCACATCCCTAGTCTTAATGGACCCAGAAGCATGCTTGGGAGAGGGCGAATGCTGGGGAATCCAGGTGGTCTGTGAAGGTTTCTTAGAAGCATGTAGCTCCCGGGACCACTCCTGGAGTCTGCGATCTATGCGACTGGCCAGATCTATGACAGTGTCCAGAGATGAGGGCAGCTCATGGGCCACCAGCTCATCCTTAATCCGGTAGGCCAGGCCATCCAAGAAGACTGAGCGTAGGCAGTCCTCGCCCTAGTGAAGTTCCGATGCCAAGGTGCGAAACTCAATAACATAGTCTGTTAGGGAACGGGACCCTTGCCGTAAGTGCAGTAACGAGGAACTGGAAAAGGACTGCCACCCAGGATCATCGAAGACTGTGCACCTCCTGGCTCAATGCCCGGTATGTCCGGGAAATGTTCGAGCACCTTGAATACTGTGTACAATTCCGATCGCCGCATCTCAAAAAAGATATAGTTGCAATTGAGAAGGTACAGGGAAGGGCAACCAAAATGATAAAGGGGATGGAACAGCTCCCCTATGAGGAAAGGCTGAAGAGGTTAGGGCTGTTCAGCTTGAAGAAGAGATGGCTGAGGGGGGATATGATAGAGGTCTTTAAGATCATGAGACGTCTTGAACGAGTAGATGTGACTGTTATTTACACTTTCGAATAATAGAAGGACTAGGGCGCATTCCATGAAGTTAGCAAGTAGCACATTTAAGACTAATCGGAGAAAATTCTTTTTCACTCAACGCACAATAAATCTCTGGAATTTCTTGCCAGAGGATGTGGTTAGTGCAGTTAGTGTAGCTGGGTTCAAAAAAGGTTTGGATAAGTTCTTGGAGGAGAAGTCCATTAACGGCTATTAATCAAGTTTACTTAGGGAATAGCCACTGCTATTAATTGCATCAGTAGCATGGGATGTTCTTAGTGTTTGGGTAATTGCCAGGTTCTTGTGGCCTGGTTTGGCCTCTGTTGGAAACAGGATGCTGGGCTTGATGGACCCTAGGTCTGACCCAGCATGGCAATTCCTTATGGTCTTATGGAAAATAGAGTTAGAAACCCCTGTAGATTTTGCAACACTGGATTGGTGCGCTCCCAGAGGGGAGAAGCCCAGGCCAGGGCCTTACAATCCAAAAGGGAGAGGATATAAGTGGTCTTGGTGAGGACATCAGGAAAAAGACAAAAAAGACTGGAGACAAAAGTGCATGTGGCACTGGTTCAAGAAGCCACAGCAGTACTGGGGGTCCCCGGTGAAATGTGGAGGCACCAGGACAGGCAAGACTGGTCTTGCAGTCAGCGAGGGGGCAGGGAGGCCCTCAACTGAAGGATCCAATGCACCTGGGTGAACTGTGGAATCCAGGTATTGACCAAGCCGTTTCACTGCCAAGGCGAGGGACTCCAAAACCTTCTGCTGCTCCAGGATCTTTTGGGCTAAGCCCAGTATGGCCTGCAGGGCAGAGGCCCCCTCCAGGACCATGGGCTTGGCAATCTGTAGGAACCACGACATAGACTGTGGATCCCTAGCCTGAGTTGATGTTGATGCTACCTGAGGGGGAAACCCCCGCAGGTCCCCAATGTTAGGAGGCGAGGCCGGAGGAAGACAGGGGCCAAATGGAGCTTCACCAATACTAACCCATTCCCCTGCAGTTTGAGCCCTTGGGTATCGGGGCCGGCTGGTCTTAGGTGGGCCCCTGTGGAATTACACTGGCATAAGGTCCGAGAGTCCTAGGGTGTAGCTGGAGTGAGGTTCAAAGAGACTTGGTTGGCTAGCAAGGAAAGGGCCAGCCCAAGGTACGGGTACCGGCAACCAGCCAGTGAGGTGCAGATCTGACCAAGGTCCGATGGCTGGCAGCTAGAAGGCCAGGTGAGGATCAGTCTGAGGGCCTGAGGCTGGTGGCTAGAAGCAAGGTGAGGATCGGTCCGAGGACTCAAGGCTGGTATCTAGCAGGCAAGGTGAAGGCCAGGCCGAAGACCAATGGCTGGTGGGTAGCAGGCAAGGTGAGGCCGGTCCAAGGTCCAAAGGTAGGCAGCTAACAAGCAAGGTGAAGTCCAATCCAAGGTCCAAAGGCAGGTGGAAAACAGGCAAGGTGAAGTCGGATAGGAAGCCAGGGAGATCCATCCAAGGGGAAAGGTGCTAGGAGCAAGGAGCAGGAGTGAAGTACTGGAACAGGAGTCAGGTACTGGAACAGGAGTCCTTCCAGAAGTAGTGCAGGATCCCAAGAGGAAGCAACGCAGGAGACTCATTGCCAAGCTGTGTGGGTACGGCATGGAGGAGCCTTAAATAAGCCCAAGATGATGACATCATCATCCAGGGTGGGTGCAGTTTTCCTGCCGCTGGCCCTTTAAATTGTGGCCGGCACCGCTCGCGCATGCCTAGGGGGAACCCCGGGTGGAGCTGGAAGATGGCGGTGTCCCATGTGCCGGCGAGGCTGAGGAGGCCCCAGCGTCCGAGAGTGTGAGTGGGATCGAAAAGGGATGGCAGGCTGCAGCAGCCAAAGACCCAGGAATGGCAGGGAGGCATCGTCGGGCAGATGGAGCCGGCCTAGGGGTTCTGTGAAATGTGAGTGCAACAAGAATGTTAGAAATTATTAGGAAGGGACTGGTGAATAAAACAGAAAATGTCTGCATCGCTCCATGGTGAGACTGCACCTTGAGTACTGTGTACAGTTCTGATCACCGCATCTCAAAAAAGATATAGTTGCACTGGAGAAGGTACAGAGAAGGGTGACCAAAATGATAAAGGGGACGGAACAGCTCCCCTATGAGGAAAGACTAAAGTTAGAGCTGTTCAGCTTGGAGAAGAGATAGAGGTCTTTAAAATTATGAGAGGTCTTGAATGAGTAGATGTGAATCGGTTATTTTCACTTTCAGATAGTAGAAGGACTAGGGGGCATGCCATGAAGCTAGCAAGTAGAACATTTAAAACTAATCGCAGGAAAGTTTTGTCACTCAACGTACAATTAAGCTCTGGAATTTATTGCCAGAGGATTTGGTTGGTGCAGTTACTGTAGCTGGGTTTAAAAAAGGTTTGGATAAGTTCTTGTAGTAGAAGTCCATTAATTGTGATTAATCAAGTTAAATTAGGGAATGGCCTCTGCTACTACTGGCATTAGTAGCATGGGATCTTCTTAGTGTTTGGGTACTTGCCAGGTTCTTGTAGCCTGGTCTGGCCTCTGTTGGAAACAGGATGTTGGGCTTGATGGAACCTTGGTCTGAGCCAGCATGGCAATTTCTTATGTTTTTATGTTCTTAAGTGCCCCTCATTTCTGTTTATTCTGCCCAAACTCCTCCCACTTGAGTAAATCTTTAAAATTTGCATACACATCTCACGATGCGTTATTTATTGCATACATTATGACGTTATCGCTGAATATACCTGGGGACATTCTAGTTAGGTGGATAAGTTATATCTGTCCAACTTTTGGATAAATTTATCAGGAAAATGTTAAGATAGCTGGGTATATTCAGAGGCATGGCTGCATTGTTGAATATTCAGCACTAATTAGCCTAAGTTTTGTTGTGCGTCCCGGCCATGTGAGTGCTGCGACTGGGACTGCTCACCTCGCTCTACCCTCCACTACTTCCGGTCTTGCCGCTGCCGCCAGCTCCCGGCATCCCCAACGCTCAATGCGGCCTTCTCCGGCTTCCTCCACACCACAGGCCTCACAGCGAAGCTCCCGCTGGGGCTCCGTGTCTTCGGCTGCCTTGGCCACACCCCTAGACGCGCGCGGCCGACGTCCTCGGATTTTTTTTTTTGTTTTAATCTTTTTTATTGAAGCAAGCAAAATAGTACAATAACATCAATGTCAGCTTTTCATAACAAGTATAATGCCAACTAATAAAGAGGCATGAAATAAAAACAAAAAATTGCTTCAATGGTTATGCATAATGAATAGTATATAATGAACGTCATAAAATTTGAAACAAACATTATATTAACATTATATTAACATTATATTTAACCCAATCTCCCACCCACCCCTCCTGGCAACAAATGGGAGCGAAAAAAGAGCAGCAAACTATAATCCTGAGAGTTGAAAAACTGGTGATGTCGCCAAAGTGATGGTGATGATTAAAATGCCACATAGAAATGGTAGCACAGAGAGAGAGAGAGAGAGACATGAAGGAATGAATGTCTACACGCTGAGGGGATAACAGCTACAGAGAGGCTGGATCCTGTGTGGCTCTCTCTTTGATGAGTAGGAGCGAAGGAAAGAGTGAAGGAAGATGTATCCCTCTTAGCTCTGTGCCTCCAGCCATGCCACATAAGGTTCCCATATCTGAAGAAAAGATTTCATTCTATCTTTATGGACTGCTGTGAGACGTGCCAGCTGATATGTATTATAAAGTCTATTTTGTACTATAGCAAGACTTGGTGTGTTGCGTTATTTCCAATGGACTGCGAGTTCAGTTCTCGTGGTAATAAAAACCTGTTGTGCTAACTTCTAAGCCTCTTTATTTAATGAGTGAATGGGTATGTGCAAAAGAACATACCAGGGACAGACAAGGAAAGTCTGCTTGAGGAGAGAAGTGAGCCAAGAAATAAGCATGGGCCAAAAACTTTGTAAGGCTGGGCATGTCCACCAAATAAGATAATAAATACCCACATTCTCTCCAGCAGTCCTCAGGTATTAAGGGGGCAAATTTGTGAACTGTAGCCGGTACATAGTGCCATCTATAGAGCATCTTGTAACAGTTTTCTTGTATACTAGCTGAAATAGAGCATTTATGCGATGCTGTGAAGACAAGATCCCACTCCTCTGCTTCGAGCTGTCGCTCAAAATCGAAATTCCAAGCCCTTTGCTGCCGAAAAAGACCCTGAGGTCTACCATTTAATAAAGTATACATTTTTGAAATGAGACCACGCATGTTATGGGCATTAGTGCAGTAATTTTCGAACAGTGAGCTAGATGCGTGAAGTATGCCCTTATGTTTTGCTTTTGTGATAGAATAGTAGAGTTTTGCATAGAGTAAAAAGTTTGTGTCTTCCAAGTGATAACATGTGCTCACCTCTGCTCTAGTCATGAGTTTACCCTGTACTAATAGGTGTTCTAAGCGAGTTATGCCCGCCTCCACCCATATCGCAGCTCCCTCTATCTGTGTACTTGACAGAAGTGTATTACTGAAAAAGTGGGTCAATATGGTATACTGTTCCACTCCAACTAGTGTAGTTCTCCATTGTGCCCAGACCCTAAACATAGTCGCCAACGCGTATGGTGTGTATTAGGGATGTGAATCGTATTTCTGACGATTGAAAATATCGTACGGTATTTTCAAAGTCGTCAGAAATCGGGGGCTCCCCGAAACCAATAGGAAAACCCCACAAAATTGTTCGTGGGGTTCTCTTATCGTTTTGGGGGAGGGCGGGAAAAACGACACGCAAAAACAACCCCTAAACCCACCCGACCCTTTAAAACAGTTCCCTTAGCTTCCCCCCCAAAAAAAACCTTTTGAAATTACCTGGTGGTCCAGTGGGGGTCCCGAGAATGATCTCCCACTCTTGGGCAGTCGGCTGCCACTAATAAAAATGGCACCGATGGCCCTTTGCCCTTACCATGTGACAGGGTATCCATGCCATTAGCCGGCCCCTGTCTCATGGTAGGAGTAATGGACGGCCGGTGCCATCTTTAAAAATGGCGCAGGCCATCCAGTGCTCCTACCATGTGCTTCCTTGACTTGGCAACGTCTCTTGTAGTGCTGTTTAAGTCTCTTGCTTCAGTGAGTCTTCTTGCGCTTTGGATCCTTGTTCCTGGTTCCTGTCTCGTCTTGGTGTTCCTGGTTCCTGACTTCGGATTGGCTAGTGGTGATTCCTGGTGTGTGACTTCAGACTCGCAAGCGGCGATCCCTTGGTGTAAGACCTCGGACTGGTAAGCGACGACCCTCTGGCACTTGACCTCGGACTTCCTCTGGACCATCGTCTCCAAGGGCCCACATAAGTCCCAGCGGCCCGGGTCCCTATGGGCTCCTCCCGGGGGGGACCGTGGGCTTCCAGGGGTGAAGCTCCAGTTAGCCCTTGCACCGACATCGACTCCTTGACCTCTCAAAGGTCCACCTAATTCCCAGTGGCCCGGGTCTCTACGGGCTTCTTCCAGGGGGACCACGGGCTTCCAGTGGCAAAGACTCCATTACACTCCTAGACGTCACAACTCTTCGTCTGCTTCCATTGTCGCCTCAGTCTCCAGTGCCGAGGGTCAACTGGTCGCATCTTCTGCTCTGCCTTGCCACCCGACGGGAGAACCTACGGATTCACCACCTCAGATATTCCATCCTCCCGTCGGTCCAAGGGTTCACAAGCCTGAGTATAACAGACTGTCAAGTCCATGGACCTGGCGGATGCATCTGCCCGCCAGGCCATTCCTGGAATGGCCCAGTGCCTGAAGGATTAGCAAAAGACCCTGGATGCCCTTGCCTCTGCAGTGGAGGGCCTGAACCAGTGCATTGAAGTGTTAGGGCCCATGAACCCCACTCTGATGTTCCCGACTATGGCTCCGGGGGGCCGCTCTACTCGTCAGGGCCCCATGCAAGCCACCGTGGGCGATCTTGGGCAGGTAATTCCCATGCAACTCCTGGCGCCCTCTCGATACGCCAGAGACGCGAAGTTGTGTCGGGGATTCCTTAGCCAGTGCCAGGTCCGTTTTTCCTTGTTGCCTGCTCAATTTCCTAACGACCTGGTCAAAACCAGTTACATTATGTCCCTGCTTGACGGAAAGCCTTTGACCTGGGCCTGTCACCTATGGGAGAGAAGAGACCCAGTATTTGGAAACCTGAACCAGTTTCTGTTCGCTTTTCGACAGATATTTGATGAGCCTGTCCGTAAACCTACTGCTGTCTCAGAACTACTCCGGTTGCGACAGGTTACTTGGACAGTGGCCGAATACGCGACAGAGTTCTGCACCCTGGCCGCCGAGCTAAACTGGAGAGAGGATTGCCTCCACGGGATCTTCTTGGAGGGACTAGCCTCGTGCCTTCAGAATGAACTAGCAGTGAAGGAACTCCCGGACGATCTCAATGGCATGATAGATTTGGCCAATCGAGTGGATCGTTGCATGCAGCTTCACCTTCTGGAAGTAAAGGCAGGGAGGAGACCCTCGCCTTCCCCCAAGGGCACATCAGGAGCCCTTCGAAAATCGGCCAAGGAGCCCATGGATTTGGGCCAAGGGAGAGTTTCTCCACAAGAACGACGGTGGCGAATTAAAGAAGGACTTTGTTTTTATTGCGGCACAGCGGGCCAACAAATAGCCGCATGCCCAACACGGCAGGGAAACTCCTGGGCCTAGGATCTGAAGGAGGTCTCTTAAGAACATAAGAACATAAGAAAATGCCATACTGGGTCAGACCAAGGGTCCATCAAGCCCAGCATCCTGTTTCCAACAGTGGCCAATCCAGGCCATAAGAACCTGGCAAGTACCCAAAAACTAAGTCTATTCCATGTTACCATTGCTAATGGCAGTGGCTATTCTCTAAGTGAACTTAATAGCAGGTAATGGACTTCTCCTCCAAGAACTTATCCAATCCTTTTTTAAACACAGCTATACTAACTGCACTAACCACATCCTCTGGCAACAAATTCCAGAGTTTAGTTGTGCGTTGAGTAAAAAAAAACTTTCTCCGATTAGTTTTAAATGTGCCCCATGCTAACTTCATGGAGTGCCCCCTAGTCTTTCTACTATCCGAAAGAGTAAATAACCGATTCACATCTACCCGTTCTAGACCTCTCATGATTTTAAACACCTCTATCATATCCCCCCTCAGTCGTCTCTTCTCCAAGCTGAAAAGTCCTAACCTCTTTAGTCTTTCCTCATAGGGGAGTTGTTCCATTCCCCTTATCATTTTGGTAACCCTTCTCTGTACCTTCTCCATCGCAATTATATCTTTTTTGAGATGCGGTGACCAGAATTGTACACAGTATTCAAGGTGCGGTCTCACCATGGAGCGATACAGAGGCATTATGACATTTTCCGTTTTATTCACCATTCCTTTTCTAATAATTCCCAACATTCTGTTTGCTTTTCTGACTGCCGTAGCATACTGTACCGACAATTTCAATGTGTTATCCACTATGACACCTAGATCTCTTTCTTGGGTTGTAGCACCTAATATGGAACCCAACATTGTGTAATTATAGCATGGGTTATTTTTCCCTATATGCATCACCTTGCACTTATCCACATTAAATTTCATCTGCCATTTGGATGCCCAATTTTCCAGTCTCACAAGTTCTTCCTGCAATTTATCACAATCTGCTTGTGATTTAACTACTCTGAACAATTTTGTGTCATCTGCAAATTTGATTATCTCACTTGTCATATTTCTTTCCAGATCATTTATAAATATATTGAAAAGTAAGGGTCCCAATACAGATCCCTGAGGCACTCCACTGTGCACTCCCTTCCACTGAGAAAATTGCCCATTTAATCCTACTCTCTGTTTCCTGTATTTTAGCCAGTTTGCAATCCACGAAAGGACATCGCCACCTATCCCATGACTTTTTATTTTTCCTAGAAGCCTCTCATGAGGAACTTTGTCAAACGCCTTCTGAAAATCCAAGTATACTATATCTACCGGTTCACCTTTATCCACATGTTTATTAACTCCTTCAAAAAAAAGTGAATTAGATTTGTGAGGCAAGACTTGCCCTGGGTAAAGCCATGCTGACTTTGTTCCATTAAACCTTGTCTTTCTATATGTTCTGTGATTTTGATGTTTAGAACACTTTCCACTATTTTTCCTGGCACTGAAGTCAGGCTAACCGGTCTGTAGTTTCCCGGATCGCCCCTGGAGCCCTTTTTAAATATTTGGGTTATATTTGCTATCCTCCAGTCTTCAGGTACAATGGATGATTTTAATGATAGGTTACAAATTTTTACTAATAGGTCTGAAATTTCATTTTTTAGTTCCTTCAGAACTCTGGGGTGTATACCATCCGGTCCAGGTGATTTACTACTCTTCAGTTTGTCAATCAGGCCTACCATATCTTCTAGGTTCACCGTGATTTGATTCAGTCCATCTGAATCATTACCCATGAAAACCTTCTCCATTACGGTTACCTCTCCAACATCCTCTTCAGTAAACACCGAAGCAAAGAAATCATTTAATCTTTCCGCGATGGCCTTATCTTCTCTAAGTGCCCCTTTAACCGCTCGATCATCTAACGGTCCAACTGACCGATCATCTAACGGACCAACTGACCGAACCTCACTTGCACCTCCACTAATGCTACCAGTGGCGTTAACATCTGCGGACGGCGAGTTCCACACGTTAGCCTTGGTGGACTCCGGCGCCGGCGGCAATTTCATTATGAAGAGCCTGGTGGAGCACTTGAAGATCCCACAAGTCCGTCTTCCAGCTCCCTTGGTCATCTCCTCGATCCAAGGTAAACCTCTTCCGGAACGTGTGACACACACCACGGTTCCTGTTCAGTTGAGAGTTGGAATCTTTCATCAGGAGCGGATGCCATTCCATGTTTTGGAGTATTCCATACATCCTGTCATCCTGGGCCTTCCCTGGCTTCAGGAACACACTCCTCAGTTCGATTGGAAGACCTTGCAGCTATCCCACTGGGGGCCGAATTGTCACGGCAACTGCCTCCAATCAGTGATTCCAGTTTCATGCTTCATCACCTCCACCAGTCTTCAGGGCCTGCTGGCCTCCTATGCCTCATACGCGGATGTATTCTCAAAGCAAAAGGCCGAGATACTTCCACCTCATCGATCATTTGATTGCGCCATCAACCTCCTCCCTGGCACTGAGCTTCCTCGGGGGCACACCTATGCCCTCTCGCCTGCGGAGATGCAGGCCATGACAGAGTACATCAAAGAGAACCTGGAGAGGGGCTTCATTTGGAAGTCAACATCCCCAACGGGGGCTGGATTCTTCTTCGTTGGAAAGAAGGACGGAAGCCTTCGCCCTTGCATCGACTATCGGGGCCTGAATGCTATAACGGTCAAGAACCATTACTCCTTGCCCCTCATCTCTGAACTCTTCGATCGGCTGCAAGGTGCAAGGATCTTCTCCAAGTTGGATCTCCAAGGGGCCTACAACCTGATCCGAATTAAGGAGGGTGATGAATGGAAGACGGCCTACAACACCCGAGATGGCCACTATGAGTATTTAGTGATACCGTTCGGGCTCTGTAATGCTCCAGCGGTGTTCCAGAACACCATGGACAAGATACTCTGCGATCTCTTGTATCAGTGCGTGGTCGTGTACCTGGACGACATTTTCATATTTTCAGACTCTCTGACCGCTCACCGTCAGCACGTCATCCAAGTATTGCAACGCCTCAGAGAACATAGAATGTATGTGAAACTTAAAAAGTGCCTTTTTGAGCGGGAGTCCCTTCCCTTCCTGGGGTACATCATCTCCAGTGAGGGTTTCCGTATGGACCCCCAGAAGCTGAAAGCCATTCAGGAATGGCCGCAGCCATCCGGACTGAATGCACTCCAATGGTTTTTATGTTTCGCCAACTATTACTGATCTTTTATACCTCATTATGCGTCCATCATTGCCCCGATGACAGCCTTGACCCGGAAAGGCGTGGATCCCAAGAACTGGCCTTCAGGAGTGGAGGCTATCTTTCGTCGCCTCAAGGAGGCGTTCCTGCAACAACTGTGCCTTCACCATCCGGATCCGCAGCGGCCATTTGTCATCGAAGTGGGTGCGTCCTCAGAAGGCGTAGGGGCCGTTTTGAGTCAGACTTCCAAAAATTACAAGTTACGCCCATATGCCTTCCTCTCCCGTCAGTTCTCTCCGGCAGAGCGGAACTACACCATTGGCGACAAGGAGCTCTTAGCCATAAAGGTAGCCTTAGAAGAGTGGCGCCCATGGCTAGAGGGGGGACAACACCAGTTTACGGTCTACATGGACCATAAAAACCTGGAGTACCTGCATCAGGCACAACGACTCAACCCTTGACAGGCACGTTGGGCCTTATTCTTCACCCGATTCAATTTTATTCTATGCTACAGACCTGCCGAGAAGAACCACAAGGCTGATGCTTTATCGCGTGTATTTGAGTCTACAGAGACTTCTGACGACCCGCAGTTCATCATCGAGTCATCACGCATCCTACTGTCCAACACCACGACCATCCCTCCCGGGAAAACTCTGGTTCCGACGCACTTGCGGAAACAAGTCCTGGTGTGGGCTCACAATTCCCGCTGTTCCGGTCATCCAGGACAATCCTGGACCTTACAGACCCTGCGCCGATACTAAGGTCAACAAAGATGTCTGGGCTTACCTAAGAACATAAGAAGAACATAAGAAAATGCCATACTGGGTCAGACCAAGGGTCCATGAAGCCCAGCATCCTGTTTCCAACAGTGGCCAATCCAGGCCATAGGAACCTGACAAGTACCCAAAAACTAAGTCTATTCCATGTTACCATTGCTAATGGCACTGGCTACTCTCTAAGTGAACTTAATAGCAGGTAATGGACTTCTCGTCCAAGAACTTATCCAATCCTTTTTTAAACACCGCTATACTAACTGCACTAACCACATCCTCTGGCAACAAATTCCAGAGTTTAATTATGCGTTGAGTAAAAAAGAACTTTTCCCAATTAGTTTTAAATGTGCCACATGCTAACTTCATAGAGTGCCCCCTAGTCTTTCTATTATCCGAAAGAGTAAATAACCGATTCACATCTACCCATTCTAGACCTCTCATAATTTTAAACACCTCTATCATATCCCCCCTCAGCTGTCTCTTCTCCAAGCTGAAAAGTCCTAACCTCTTTAGTCTTTCCTCATAGGGGAGCTGTTCCATTCCCCTTATCATTTTGGTTAGGGATGTGAATCGGGCTTCGGACGATTGAAAATATCGTCGATATTTTCAAAATCGTCAGAAATCAGGGGTTCCCCTGAAAGATAGGAAAACCCCACGATATTGATCGTGGGGGTTCTCTTATCATTTTGGGGGAGGGCGGGAAAAATGGCACACAAAAATAACCCCTAAACCCACCCCAACCCTTTAAAACTAATCCCTTTGCTTCCCCCACCCTCCCGACCCCCCCAAAAAAAACATTTTACAGGAACCTGGTGGTCCAGTGGGGGTCCCAGCAGCGATCTCCCGCTCCCGGGCCATCAGCTGCCACTAATAAAAATGGCACCAATGGCCTTTGCCCTTACCATGTGACAGGGTATCTGTGCCATTGGCCGGCCCCTGTCACATGGAGGGAGCATTGGATGGCCGGCGCCATCTTTAAAGATAGCCAAGCGCAGGAAACTTGACTCAGACACACTCCGATGACATCATGTAGCTCTAGTATAAATAGTGAGGCCCTGTCCACAGGACCTTGCCTTGGCAATCGGGTCGAAACCATGGTGTACTAATTTGCCTATTCCATGTTTCAGTGTTTCTTTGTTCCAGTGTCTCCTTGTTCCAGTCTCCTTGTTCCAGCATCTCCGTGTGTTCCTGTGTCCTTATTCAGGTAGTACCTTCTCAAACTGATCTCTGGTACTGACCACTGCCTGCCTGACTACTCTCTTCATCTGCTGGAACTGACCCTCGCTTGCCTTGACTATGCTTGGACTGACCTTGGTATTGACCCCTGCTTTGGCTGACCACTTTTGGATGGATTCTCTGGCTTTGACCCTTGCCCTTTACTCGGACACTCTTTCTGGCCTTCCGTGACTACCAGACCAACCTGCTTGGATTCCATCCACAGCCTTCACCTGACTAGACCCGCAAGCGCTGCCTGTCTTGCCCGGAGAGCCTTCCTGAACTGTTACCTCCCTGAGGTCTCTGGAGCTTCCAGTTCGGGTCTAGTCCATCCTCTCTGCATCAGCCGTGCACCCTTGCTCATGGTGGGCACACCCCTTCGCTACCTCTCCAGGAGACCATCTGAGGCCTACCTAAGTCCAGGCAGTCTGGGTACCCAAGGGCTCAACCTGCGGAAACCCTGGACTGTTATTGGTGAAGCTCCAGCTAGCCTCTGTTTCCTCGTGTGCTCCGCCTCCTGGTGGCAGGAGCTCTCTGGGTGTGACCAGAGGGCCGAACCAATCCTGCACCAGGCCAAGGGTCCACCTCCAGTGCAATATTTGTTACTTTTCCTTTTTACATATATAGAAACATAGAAATGACAGCAGAAGAAGACCAAACGGCCCATCCAGTCTGCCCAGCAAGCTTTCACAGTTATTTTTCTCATACTTATCTGTTACTTTGACTGCTGAGGTCATGGCCCTTATTGGTAACTTTTTTGGTTCTAATTTCCTTCCACCCCTGCCATTGATGTAGAGAGCAGTGCTGGACCTGCATAAAAGTGAAGTATCAAGCCTAATTGGTTAGGGGTAGTAACCGCTGCAATAAGCAAGCTACTCCCACACTTATTTGTTTACCCAGACTAGGCAATTCAGTCCTTGTTGGTAGTTGTCTGAATGTACATCCTCTTATTTTCATTCCCCCCTGCCGTTGAAGCAGTGAGCTATGCTATATATGTATTCAAAGTGAAGTATCAGGCTTAATTGGTTTGGGGTAGTAACCGCCACAACAAGCAAGCTACTCCCATGTTTATTTGTGAATGCAAATCCTTTGTCCCTCATTTCCTCTTGCCATTGAAGCATAGAACAATATTGGAGTTGTATTAACCGTGTGTATGTTTATTGAATAAGGGTATTAATCACCATCATTCCCACAAGCCACCCCCATGCCTCTTCTCTTCATTCATATCTTCAAGACTTTATGAATCCACAGTGATAGTCCCACGCCCCTTTGAAATCCTTCACATTTTTAGTCTTCACCACGTCCTCCGGAAGGGCATTCCAGGCATCCACCACCCTCTCCGTGAAGAAATACTTCCTGACATTGGTTCTGAGTCTTCTTCCCTGGAGTTTTAAATCGTGACCCCTGGTTCTGCTGATTTTTTTGCAACGGAAAAGGTTTGTCATTGACTTTTGTTCATTAAAACCTTTCAAGTATCTTCATCCATGTTTCCAGATGTAGACCATTTTTAGGAGGCAATTTTGCAAATTGTGCAGGTAGATGTATATTTTTTGGATTATTTTACTGGTGGTTTTTGCACCGGTTCTCAAAGAGGTATTATGGGTATACTTTCCTTTTGAAAATTGCCCAAGGATAACGCACCTGCTTTTCCTGTGTAGGCGTTTACCAGCCAAAACAGTGTGCATAGTTCTTAAATTGCAAAACTATACATGCTGCTGTCACCACTGGTCTAAAACCACTTTAGGGACACCTCCATGAAAATCTGGGTAAAAGTTGGCTTACTTTATCTGAATTCTAAATAAACAATTTTCAAATAGTCCTGTTACCTGGATAAATAGACATTTACACTGGTAAATGGATTTGGAAACTTGCACTCAGAATATCATCCCCGAGACTTCCCCCATCTCTTTTGCTGTTTATCATTCTGCCCATCAATTCCTACTGGAATTACTGAGTGCATGGCCTGCAAATCTTATTTTACTTTTGATCCGATCTTATAGGATTCTTCCACCTCCCACCATCTCATGGAGATTTTCATTTGAGATTAAGTCCTTCCAGCTCATCTTTAGAAATCTTCAAATGCTTTGTATTTTCTTTATGACCTCTTTACCATAAGTTTATGTTTCACCTCTTTACACTATCACTGAAAAGATGTTTGCATGCAGTAACCTTTTCTTTAGCTTTACATCAAAGCAACCATGACTAGCCCGGACTTGCCTTTGCCTCCATCACAAAGACCCAGTACACAATTAATACACATATACTACTTGTCTGAGTGAAAAATATAAATAAAAGAATGTGTTTCTCTAGCGGGGAGGAAGGGAAATGCATTGGGACTCTGCTCATTCACTAAATTTATGTTTAACTTGGGTGGGAGGGAGAGGAATCAAACCCTACCACATCTTGTTTCTCTTTTTTTTTTTTTTTACAATATTCAATAGCCCATTGAGCAGCGAAGTTACCCGAATGACTGACACTGAATATTTGGCTAAGGTTATTCAGGTAAAGTTATCCAGGTATTGGATAAGTCCTCTGCTTGCTGGCTTACTAAATGTTGACCTGTAAGTTGTTTCCCTCCCCCTACCCCGAATAGGCACAAAATTGGAAAAAAAAAAGTCTCATTAAATCAAGCCCTTTCTGTAATCACCTGAAATTAGACTGAATGTTATAGAGATCTGAAAAGTTTTCAAAGAAAGCACAATACTTTCGCTGATCATTTTCATACATATAATTTGAATTTGTCCAAGACAAAGACATCACGATCTGCTTTATTGAAAGGCTTTTCTTGGCATATCCATTAATGTGTCAAACAGAAGTAATACACAACATGTTACAGATATCTGGAAAGGTAGGTGCAATGACTGCTGATGGAATGAAATCTGTGCAATCCCTAATTAAATATTTCTGCATAAACACAACAGAACCATTAGAACATGTGCATTAAATCAATGATATAGAAATATGAATAGTTCATCTAATCATAACTCAATATGTGCATGTTTTATAATTGTATCCTCAAAAAATGAGAAAGAATAAAATATACTTGAAAGAATACAAACTCTATGACATCAAATGGCTGTATAACCTCCACTTCCCCTTAAACCATACACTGCATGACCAGCACTTACTATTACATGCAGGAATCATGTATGGCACATAGAAGTACAGTCCATATAAATATGCAACAAATCTGCAGGGCTTACCTGCACAAAATGGACAATGCATCCATGCTGTGTGTGAAATGAACATGCAATACAGGGAGAGAGCTCCTGAATTTTCACTTGCAGACACACACGAAAAGTCATTATAGAAAAAGCTGCACAGACCACTCTTATGAACATGATATTATGTATTACAGTTTCCCCTCTAATGGGAAGTACCTTCCTGGGCTCTCCTACAGCAAACCTGGGGTCTGGGTGTCAGGTCATTTACCCTTTTCAGGAACCAGGTCATTGCTTGTTCTACGTTAATCTGAAAAGATTAAGCATGGAAATACATTTCATTTTTCAGATATTAATATCTCAAACTTTGTTTCATATTTTACATATGTGATCTCTGATCATATACTGACAACATTAATCATGCACAAATATGTTACTTCCAACTACTTTTCCCTACCCTTTCTATTTAGCTTCAATGCACATCCAATATATTTTGACAGAGACACAAACAGGAGCAAATAAGAGGACTCTGCAGTGTCTCTTCAAGGTTGATACTGCCACTCTGGATTACCAGGTTGGGAGCAGTCATAGTCCCCAGACAATCAGGCAAGTTGACCCTGTCACTGACAGCAATGCTTCAGATCGGTCAGGCAATGCTGAAAATTATATATTGGGTACAGCATAAGCAGCCTGTATGTAACCATGAGGGCAAACGCTCTCAAGTGATTTAAAGGGCCCTTGGTGTTTCACCTGATGAGGTGAGAAATTATTTCAATAATGGGCTACTTCTCTATAAGAAGGGAAAGATGTGTGATCTGACAATGTACACACTTTCAGGCTAATTTTAAAACAAATATGCGTGCACCCATACATGCACATATTGGCACGCGAGTTGAGGTATGCTGCAATTTTAAATTGTGTGCATACTTGCGAGCGTATATTTTAAAATACACCTCCCATGTGTAAATATGTGCCTAATCTTAAGAGATTGCTTGAGAAAATGTACTTCACATATTTTTCCTAGGACTTTGCTGGCTTTTACATGCATATGTGGCTGGATTTTAAAACATGCTCGCAAAAGGGACAACCCAGTTTTTCCAGATAGTCCACCAGTTTGCTCAGTTAATATTGAGGTTTTCAAGACCGCTCTGGTTCTTCATCCTGCACTCCCCCAGTTGACTCAAACCCCTCAACCTGTCCTGTAAGTACTAAACCTCTGGAGCAGCAGTAAATTTACGCGGATAACAAGCCATGCGCTGCAGTTCCCAGTTTTAAAATATGGAGTTACATGCGTAACTATTGGCTCCACCCTGGAATGCCCATGCTCCGCCCATGCCCTGCCCCTTTTCCTCCCTCATATTTTTTATGCACACATGGGTACACGTGTGTACTTTGTGGTTCTTTTAACATCCATGTTGCTCGCGTGCGGCCCACATATGCATGTATGAAGGCATTTTTGAGCAAGCAATGCTTTTTAAAGTTGACCTCTTACCCTTTCAGCGATGGAATCATTGTAAATGTGAATGTGTGTGACTAAGTGGTAAATTTTCAAAAGGTTAGCTGGGATCCAGATGGGTAGAAATAGGAGTTACAAAGATAGAATGGTTGAATCCAGCTAAGCATATTTTCAGCTTGCTCAAAGAATATGTGTAGTTTTGCAACTTGTTCTTTTTGTAGTATTAAAAAGGTGCAACTTGATCAGGGTGGAATCTACAAGTGTGCATTTAATTTTAAGACATGTCTACATACTGCTAATGAGCATACTTTATGCTCTCATTTGATATGATGTAAGGCAGGGAGGAAAACTCTGGTCCTCAAGGTTGCAAACTGATTGGGTTTTCAGGATATCCCTAATAAATATGCATAAGAATGATTTACATGCACACTGCCTCAGATCTATTTCACACTTAATTATTAGGGTTATCCTAAAAACCAGACCAGTTTATTGTCCTCGAGGATTGGAATTGCCCATCTCTGATGTACAGTATGTACAGTATGTATGTTTGATCCACTTAACAACTTGATCTTCAAATCCATTTATGCAATATTTTGTGTCTGATGATCTGGTTGCTTGGGATGCATAATATGCAGGAGTGTGGGTTGCAATGCATGCACATAATTTGTCTATTAGATATTTATCCTCATGTGTTTTGAGGGCAATTTTAAAAATGATTTACATAGGTAAATAGCGTTTTATCTGCATATATCAGCTATCTTAAAATTTCCCACCCTCAAGTTGGCAAAAAGTGTGTGTGTGTTTCCCCTCTGTGCATGCACTTTTAGCCATATTGAGATAAGGTATTCCTGGGAGCATGTTTTGGTCAGGGAAGGATAGATGCATATCAAAGCTACACACATACTTTCTAAACAAAAATCTACATGCATAAAAAGGAGGTGGAAGTGACCACACATGCTTTGTATTCATGGCAAGTTTAAAAGCAAAAGTATGTGTGTACTTTTGCTTTGAAAATTGGACAGGATTGGTGCCAGTTATGTGTGTATGCCAGACTGGATGGAAGATTAGAAAAGATATACAAGGAGCAGCAAAACTGAAGCATGGCAGGGACACCTCCCCTTCCACATCCCTATCAATGCAATTCAAATCTTCTCTTCCTTGACCTCGGATTCTATCCCCTAGAACCTGGAACCTCCCTTCCTTCCTACCTACCTTTCTCCCCAGATCCTGAAACATACACTTATTCCCTACTCCTTTCTTCCCTTACTCAATCCTAGAACCTCCTTCCCTCTCCCTTCTCTTCCCCATCTCAGATTCTTGATTTCCCCAATCCTTTTCCTCACTCTTTCCCATCTTCCACCCTCTCCATCCCCAGTCTTGTCTTCCTCTCCACCCCCTATCCCCAGTCCTCTTTGCTTCCTATACTCCTCCTCCCCTTTCCCCAGTAATTCTCACTACCTGCTCTCCCCATCCCCCCTTTCCTTCTCCTCTCCACATTCTTGAGATCTTTTCTCTCTACAGATGCTTGAGATCTTTTTTCCCTCAACCAATAAAACAAATTACACAAGCAAGGTTGGAAAATGACTTCCATTTTATATTATAAAAGATGGAAATGTTTTCCAATGCGCTTCAGAATTTTCTTATTTTTTTTGCCACAGAATCTATCCCTGACCTACCACAGGAAACTGTGGGGTTGCATCAGACCTTCTTCTGCTCCCTGTTGTTTGAACTTATGGTGGTGGTGGTAATGATGGTGGTGGGGAGGGGTTGCAATTGTAGGAACAGTGCCTAGAGGTGGCAAAACCCTAAAACCCGTCACTGGCTGTACCATAAATTAGCAAGAAGCGATCCTAATGTGCTTATATGGCATTGCCTTCTTCTGAATGAGAGATGTTCCTGAGGATGCTCTTGTCATCCTATCCAGAATGCTAGTCTTTACACATTCCTCAACCCCTCCCCCCGATAGTTTGCTATGCATTTTGCAATGTATATTTGTGAGTACATGCTGTTCTAGGAGGAGTGCAGTGCATAATTCAGCTCAGACTTGTTGAAAGCTGTAATGTGGTGTTTGGGAAGGGAATGTTTTTCCTTGATACAAGGTGCTACTGTCAAAGCAGTGAAGACTAGATAACCCATAAAGTATTCACAAGACCCTCTTTTATTCTTTTTCCTGATTTCAACATTCATGTAACATCTCCCTTACTCCTACATTCTTTGCTACTATCTTATAAATATGTTATTTTTCCATCAGGAATAATAAATCTTTTTTTTTTTTGCACCATTTCTTTTTTCCCCCCATTGTTTCGTATAGTGTTGAACTGTGTAAGTGGTTTAAAGCATACTTAAATGAGGCATTGTGATGACTGAAGTCTGGCCAAGTATGTTTGGCTTCTTGCCTTTAATTCAAACTGACATCCTAGTGGGAGCATGCTCAGTGGATTTTCTCTACCAGATCCCACATATTGTTGTCATCAGGAGGGAAAGTCTACATAAGATCAGGAAAGAGATAGCGGGGATTGTGTATCTTCTAATACAGTTTGATTTCCTAAGCTTTTTTTCTGATAGGCACAGAATGGAGAAAATGCTTTAGTAAATCAGGTACACAAATAGCTCTGAGATCTCCTTGGATCTTTCATTCATGAAAGCTCACGGTCTCAGTGTCTTAGCAGAAGTATGTTGCTTGTTCCTTTGCAGGTTGTGATAATTTGAAAACTACATATGTCCTTTCCTTTTTATCTATTCTCCCAAAAGATTAAATTCAACTGCATCTTTGAATAAAGCTTTTGCTTCTCCAATAAATGTTAATAGAAATTAGACTACAAAGCAGCACAGTAGAAGAAACAGTATGTGAATTCACTTTAAGAAAACTTCACTAGGACATTTTCAGTCATGAGAAAGTGGGTGACTAAAACCAACTAACTTTAAGAACCCATTGCTTTCTCTGCCTTTTATAAGTGCTAGAAAGCAATCAAAAGCAATAGAACTTATATTATTTCTGTCAGTGGCCCTTTTTCATAAAATACAGCAAAAACAATCTCTGGAAGAAGGAAGCAACATACTGAGCAACAAGCCTCAATCGCAGGAAGTTCATTTTTTTCCCTTGGCTTGCAGCCCAATGCCATCAGAACTAATTAAAAACAGAGCCACGCTAGTATGAGGTTCAGTGTTCGGGTTTTACAATAACAGAGCAGCAAACCAGAGGGATGTCTAATGAGAATAGTTTGAGAGTTTGTTTTCTAGCATTGGGCAACAATGTCAATTACTAGAACTGCAGCTTAGGGCTAGCACACATGCTGAGAAGCAGAAGAATGTTATTGCAGTACAGATTGAGCTGCTACTTTGATACATGGGATATGCACATCACTTGCATCCTAGTGCAGCAACTTGGCTCTTGACTAAAGAGGAAGAGTCTGATGTCACCTTGCACTTCTTGTCAGAGGCTAGATCAAATGTAACAAGATGAGGGCATTCCTCTTGTTCACTAGATGCACCCTACTTAAAACAAAACAAAACAAAACAGAAAAGTCTATCTAATTGCAAGATCCTGGAATTGTTTATGTAGACAATATTAAAGTAACTACTTTCTGGTTAGACAGCAACAAATCAGAGTTCAGTCCCTACTGAAATTTTTCTTAAGTACTACCTTGAATTCACTGCATCCGTAATATGGGGTGACAGGCTAGGAAACACTGCTAAAGTTATTTAGAAAAATTACCATTTCAATATTGCAGGATTTATACAATTCATTTGTAAATAATTTGTATTTATTTATTTCCAGGCTTTTTTATACCACACTCATACAGAAAAAAAACTGCTCAGAGCGGTTTACAACATCATAAATGCAATACAAAATCTTAATAATATTCAGAAGACATAAAAGCTAAGCAGAGTTACCAGACCTATTTTGTTCTTGGGTAGAGCTATGCTTTTACTTTCTTACTAAATGAAAAATAATTAGTGTCCAACCTAAGGGGTTATTTTCAAAGCTACGTTATGGGCTTTTCACATGTGTTAAGGTGTTTTTCGCATGCGAAAAGCACCATAACGCATGGTGTGATGCTAATTTAGAAATGGGGTGGAGTTTGGGGCAGGATTTCTGGCCAAGTGTGCCAGCTTCACAATTTGTGAAGCCATATTGCACAGTTTTAACACGGCAAACAACTACACCTTTTTCATTTGCGTTAACCTGTGTGATATGGCTTTATCACACTTTGTGATGTTTTCGCACATAGCATTTCTAGTCTTTTAAGCTACCTACCACTGGAGGGAGGGGGGAGGAGAGAGAGAGAGAGCGAGAGAGAGAGAGAGAGAGAAAGCACCTAGCTATAGTAGTTAGGTCTTTATACCTCTATAGGAGGCCCACCTAGTTACTTGAGGTGAGGTTTAGGTATTAGTGTAGGGGTTAGGGGACAGTTTGACATTCAGAGTGAGATGTACAAACAGAATAGTGCACTCTTGTGAAGATTTGATGTCATTTGGAGTGAGGAAACTCACCCAAAGATGAGATTTGTGCAATGTTCTCTCAACCTAGCTTGCTCTCTTTCTCTCTCTCCCCCCAGTGGTCCTATGTAGGAATTACAACAATTGTGGCACTTACCGCAAAGTGTGAAAGTTATTGCACTCTGTGGTAATACCTATGCGAAGCACTAAGAAAGTGCACTTTGCGATAAAACATCATAAAATAAACCATAAAACACGCCCCTCTTACTATCGCATGAGATAGTTTGACGAATCTAGCCCCTAATGTTACCTGGATTTATCAAGTCCTATGTTATTTATTTACTTACTTATTTACTTATTAACCTGCATGTTAGTTATTAACTGTTTAACCATATTATATACTTTTCTGTTTCTCAAATTAATTATGTTCAATGTAAACCGCTAAATGTTCAATGTAAACTGCTAAATGTTCAATGTAAACCGCTAAATGAAGCGATAGTTACGGTTCCTTAGCGATAGTTACGGTTCCTTGTAAAACGGGGTGATATGTATACTATACAGGAACTCTGGTATATAAACTCTTTAAATAAATAAATAAATAATGTCTAATGGTGCTGAGTTCCAAATCATAGGCTCACTCACTGAAAACATCCTATAATAATGGCAAATTTCATGTTGGTCTTTTTTTTTTTTTTTTTTTAATTGTACTTTTGGCCTGGCAGTTTCCTCTTTCTACTTTGCACTTTCATTTTAATTGGAATTACCCTGTATTGGACATCAGTGCCATGACCCTTCATTTGAACATAAGAACTTAAGAATTTCCATGCCAGGTGAGACCAAAGTCCATCAAGACCAGCATCCTTTCTCAGACAGTAGCCATGACCAGTCCAGAACAAATACCTGGATGATCCCATAAAGTAGATTTCATTCCTGTTACCCACTGCCAGGGATGGCTAATAATGTGTTATGAACTTTACTTCCAGGAACTTGTTCTAACCTTTTTTAAACCCTGCTATACTAGACACCTTGATTGCATCTTCTGGCAACTGATTCCACAGCTTCATAGTGCACTGTGTATAAAGTAATTTGTATGATTTTGGAATCTTCAGGTTGTCAGTTTCATGGAGTGCTCCCTTGTTTTAGTATTATTTGAAAGGGTAATCATCCTTTATTTACCTATTCCACTCCACTCATGATTTTATAACTTTCTATCATGTCCCGTCTCAGTCATCTCTTTTCCAGGCTAAAGAGCTCTAATCTATATATCCTCTCAGTACAGTTATTCCATCCCTTTTATCATTTTTGTTACCCTCCTCGGCACATTTTCTAGTTCCGCTATGTCTTTCTGGAGATAGAGGCAATCAGAATTGCACACAATACTCGTGATGTGATCACACCATGGCTCAATACAGAGGCAATATGATATTTTTCATTTTATTCTCCATTCCTTTTGTATCATTCCTAACATTCCATTTGCTTTTTTGATCGTCATGGCACACTGAGCCAAGGATTTCAATGTATTGTTTACAAGGATTCTAAGGTCCTTATCCTGGGTAGTGTTTACCTATACAAAACCCAGCATCATGTACCTGTAGATGGGATTATTTTTTCCTATGATTATCACTTTTCACTTCTCCACTTTAAATTTCATCTGCCATTTAGTTTCCCAGCCTCCTGGTCTCACAAGGTCCTTCTGAGGCTCCTAACAATCACCTGTTATTTTAACAAATTTGAGTAATTTTGTGTCATCTGCAAATTTGATCACCTCATTCATCATTCCCTTTTCCAGATCATTTATGAATATGTTAAACAGCACGGGTCCCAGTACTGATCTCTATGGTACCCCACTAACAACCTTTCTCTATCTGGAAAACTGACCATTTAGAATTATCCTCTGTTTCCAGCCTTTTAAACAGTTCCCAATCCACAACAGAACTCTGCCTCCTGTACAATGACTTTGTACTTTCCTAAGGAGTCTCTCATGGAGGACTTTTACAAATACCTTTTGAGAATAAAATATAGGGATGTGCAATCATTTAGGACGAATTAGGCAATTTCACTTATCTACATACAAATATGTTGATTCCATATCATAATAATCCAAAAACATGGACAGTAATTGAATTTAGCCATCATAATTTGTTCTCCAGAAGGAGAAAATCCACATTGCTAACACATCTGCATTCATTTTAACTAACAGATTCGAACTCTTTTGTACCGCAATGTTAAACATTATATGCACGGTTAAGCAGAAATTCCTTAAAAGACATTTTACATTTCTTGACATCTTCCAAAGATCTCAGGTCAAAAGGAATGAGGTTCCATTGAGTGGGTGCAGCAATCGAGAAAGAAACATTTAAACAAAAAAGCCCTCATAAAAAAAACCCAAAAAAGATAAATGGGGCCTCCTGAGGCCTCCCAAGCCCCCTACTCATTCCTTCCACCTGAAAAAATGCTGGGGCTAGGATCCTTCTACTGTTTGTGATTTTAATTGTCAGCAACACTGCAACTGCTGCTGCTCCAAGCCACTTTTTGTACCTTTGGGTGGTTCCTCTTCTGCTCCAGCTTTCAAAGTTCTTTCCAAATACCCTTTTCTTACTGTACTTTCAACTATTGGTCTTAATCTGCAATCCAATGCTTTGCACCCTTGCTATAGCACTCATGTAGCCTTTGGGCCCTTCTCTTGTCTTCTCTTGGTACCTTAGGCTTTTGGTATCATTCTTCTTCTTGCCTCAGCCCTTGCTGTACATCTTGGGGCTTTGCTGCCATTCTTCCCCTATGAAGAAAGGCTAAAGAGGTTATGATTCTTCAGCTTGGAGAAGAGATTGCTGAGGGAAGATATGGTAGAAGTCTAAAAAATAATGAGTGGAGTGGAACGAGTTAATGTGAATTGGTTGTTTACTCTTTCAAAAAGTACAAAGACTAGGGGACATACAATGAATTTACTAAGTTCATTTAAAACTAATAAAAACATTATATTTTTACTCAACACATCTTTTGGAATTCATTACCAAAATATGTGATGAATGCTGTTAGTGCAGCTACATTTGAAAAAAGGTTTGTAAACGTTGCTGGAGGAAAGTCCATAAACCATTATTAAGATGAAGTTGCAGAAATCCACTGCTTATCCCCAGCAGCATGGAATCCATCTACCCTTTGGGATCCTGCCAGGTCCTTGTGACCTGAATTTATAAATGCTGGAAACAGGATACTGGGCTTGATGGACATTTGGTCTGACCCAGTATGGATAATCTAATGTTCTTATGATGAACATTCATTTTAAACAAATGGGTAATACATAACAAATGTGTCCATATTCATTTCATTTATGGCACCTAGAAATGAATGGGGGGAGTGGCTCTCATGAATTAAACAAATATTCTTCATTCCATTAGTTTATGTTTCCCAGTCATTTCAATGGCCCAATAAAGTCTATGGCTGTGTTCTACTGAGAAAAAAAAGCCTGGTCAATATAGCTACCAGCTCTTGCCTGTGTGACCTGACCATCCTTCCAGAGCTTTGTCAGAGCCAAGGCAGGACAAGTTGTCAAAAAGACTAGCCAGATGACAAATCATGGTGCAGCATCTTTTTATCTAGCTTATAAAACATGCTATTTGGATCAAGTCACAGTGATGTCCTCTCACTATAAAGTCTGAGCATATGAAAGAAACATCATATATTTCATCTAGCTTTTAACAGAGAAGGATGTGTTAGGAGACGCTCTCTGTTAATTTAAAAAGTTTAACTTTTGATTTGGCACTGGTAAAAGACTGCTTCTAATCTTTTCTGTGCTATAGTAGTCTCAATCACTGTTCCAAGAAGAGAAGCAGGGCACTGCTGCTGATTATGATTTTTATTTCCCCTGGGAGAAGGTCAGGGTAGGAGATAATGTGGCAAATCTAGCAGTGCTAATGACATTTTTGTCTCTGGACATTGAGGTAAGCACAGCATACTCAGAGATTGAAGAGAAGACTCTTACCAGGCTGCCAATTGTTTTGGCTGTTCATGTTTAATAGATGTCTTTGTATATGAAGTCAATCTGTACTACTGCACAAAGCACAGCACAAATGTACTGTATATGTGTTGGTGTGGTGTGTGATATAGTTCCCCTTACAGAGTGTGGTACTGTGAATGGAGATACAGCTACATTATCAATAAATTCCTTTGTAATATCTAACCAAATTATATCATTTCAGGAAAAGAGAGAAGAGGGGATCTTGGCAGGGTTGGCAACTTTGGCAAAAACAGTAATAATAAAGGCAGTCCAGTACCTAAATTAAAAAAGGACTATTTTAGGTCCAGAATGGCAGGAAAGGAAGGTAGCCTAATGTAGAAAAAAATTGAAATTTGGAGAGTATGTACACTGTCCTATATTCCTTCCCCTCTTCTTTTGGAGTAGAGGGAAAATATGGTAGAGTCATTCAAGACCAGAATTAGCAGGGTATTGGAAGCATAAGTGCAAAGCTCAAAACCAGTAGCATGTTTTTCTTTAGATTCTGCTTCTGAGGCAGTGAATCCAGTATTTCAACCAAATGATTAAGAAGAAGAATATTTTCTGGGATTTTATGAATGAAAAGATATTGAAGAGCTAGTAGCTGAAGAAAATTTGGGAAGTTTAGAAAATAATTCTTAGCCTTCATTTCAGTGATAGGGGAGACAGTTGATATTGACAATGTTAAGATCAAATCCCTAGAATGCTCCTGGCATTTTTCCTCAGGGTCCACCCACTTCCTCAATTCCATTTCCAGCATCAGCCTCTGAGGATATAGAGAAGGGATCACAGAAAAATTACCTGATCTGGAGGCCTTTAAATTGAGGGAAGACCTTTGTTTTGCTCAGTGTATTCACTGTAGGAAAGATATCAGTTGAGGGAAGCAAGTGAGCATCTGACAAACACTAGCATACAGTATCATCTGCAGAAGCAGCATCCACTAGCATTGGCATCAGCTGAGGGTAGCAGAACAAAACTGGGGACCCCTTCTGCCACTCCAAGTAAAAACTAGAGGAAATGATTTGAAAAGGGGAAGACATTTCCTAAGTGATCCCACAGATCCTTTCAGCAATCAGGTGGCAGGCCAGCAGTCCCCAGTCATACTTCTGAAGCGGCAACACATCATAGAAGAAATAAGGTGTTGCTCTGTATCACTATCCATAGGCAAGAGGCAGGCAGCATCCAAAATAGCAATGATGAGCATTGGAAAATGATTGACCTGGATGACCAGCCCCTGCCTGTATTGGAGAAACATAGTAACATAGTAATGATGGCAGAAAAAGAGCAATTGGTCAATCCAGTCTGCTTAGAAAGTTTCTTACAGTAATAATTGCCACTTTGTGTAGGTTATCCCGATGTATCTGTTAAAGAATGGGTAGAAACTCCCAATCTGTGCAGGTTACCCACAAGCCTTATGTTAAGGTTGCGGATATTTACAATCAAAACCAAGCAACTGTCAAACCTATAACAAAATTACTACTAGTAACATTTTACGGCGTGAACAGCCTTCTTGATAATTCAGACAATGCTGCTCAACATGTTTTACTTTTGGACTTAGCTGAAGAAGCAGTCCTGTGTTTTCTTTTCCTAATGTCTGCGTATCAATATCCTGGACCATAAAAGTCGAGGCCCAACATTGGCTGTTGTCCAAGTCTAATTTCCTTTTTTCACTCTGCCAAAGTAGAGAGTGGTGTTGCAATCATGTCAAAAGCATGATCGCGAATCGGTTAAGGGCAGTAATACCCATGTCTTCTGTTAAGGTAGTAACTGCAGCTCCATGCAGGTTACCACCATGCACCCTTTTCTTCATTTCCAACCTCTAGTCTTTAGGGATCCACAGTGTTTATCACATGCATTTTTAAATTTGTTTACACTTTTCATCCTTACCACTTCTTCTGGAAGGGCATTCCAGGCAACCAGCACCCTCTTCATGAAGAAATATTTCCTATCTTGTTTCTGGGTGATCCCCCTGAAGTTTCATTTTGTGACCCCCTAGTTCTACTATTTGCTTTCCATCAGAAAATAATTGAGGATTGTGTATCATTAAAACCTTTCAGGTATCTGAGGATCTATATCATATCTCCCTTGCACTTTCTCTCTTCTGCGGTACACATATTTAGATCCTTCAGTCTCTCCTCATAATTCTTCCGATACAGACCCCACAGCATTTTGTTTGCCTTTCTCTGGATTGCCTCTATCCTGTCTCTATTCTTTTTGAGATACAATCTCCAGATCTGAACACAGTATTCCAGGTGAGGTCTTACTAAAGACCTGTACAAGAGCTTTATCATCTCATTTTTCTTACTGGTTATTCCTCTCTCTGTGCAGCCCAGCATTCTTCTGCCTTCAGCTATCACCTTGTTACATTGCTTCACTGCTTTCAGATCACGAGATACAGTCACTCCAAGGTCCCTTTCCCAGTTTTTGCACATTAGTCTTCCACCCCCAATTCCATGCATCTCCTTTGGATTACTGCACCCCAGATGCACGACTCTGCACTTCTTGGCATTGAATCCTAGTTGCTAAATATTCAACCACTCTTCAAACTTTCTTACATCATTTTTCATTCTCACTATTCCTTCTGCATGTCCACTCTGTTGCAGATTTTAGTATCAACCATAAATAGGCAAACTTTACTTTCTCTCTTCCACAATATCCCAAAGAAATTGAACAGAACCAGTCCCAGAACACTTAACACTGTTATCTCTTCAAAGTATGTTCTGTTTACTATTACACATCCTCTCCTGTTAGTCAACCAGTTTGTAATCCACTCAGTGACCTTGGCACCCATTTCCAAGCTTCTCATTTTATTCACAAGCCTCCAATCCGGTACTATATCAAAAACTTTGCTAAAATCCAAATAAATTACATTGAGTACTCATTTTTTATCCAATTCTCTAGTCACCCAATAAAAAAAAAATCAATCAGATTAATCTGACAGGACCTTCCTCTGATGAATCCATGTTGCCTTGGGTCCAGCAACCCATCAGTTTGTAGATAGAGAATATGGGGTTTAGTCATCTGTTGCATGTGTAAGCCCCAATTAAAAGTGCCTTCCAAACGTTCATTTAGAAGGAAGGTCATCCACACTGTACAACAGTGCTGTAGTCACATACAGGCAAAGCTGGCTAAGGCAGAGGGGAGATTCATGCATTTCACCACTGATATCTGGACCAGCATGAACACTATGCATTCTTACTTCTCCCTGATGGCAAAATGGTGGGACCTGGCTGAGGAAGCAACTCAGGAGGGGATAGAACATCATAGTGCAGATGGATTTTGCTGCATACCCAGTTAATGCATAGCACCCATACTTTGTGCAATATTCTAGCAGGCATAATAAAAATGTTGGAGGATTGGCAGCTAGACTGGAAAAGCAGGCATCTTCAGGCAAGTTTCTTTGTGACAGACTGTGGTTCAAATATGATAAAGCTAATAGAAAATGGGGCTTTCAGGATATCCATTGCTTGCACAAATTGCAGCACCTGGTAGTGAGTGATAATCTGAGGCCAGGGCCCAATGAAAAAGGAAATCCATTCCTGAAGAACCTAATAGAAAGGTGCAGAAAACTAGCAGGGCATTTTCATAGAAGCATGAAGGCAGGATAGATTCTCTATGAGAAGCAGGAAGAATTTGGGATGCCTCACAAGCAGCTGATTCAGAATGTCAGCACCTGCTGGAAATTCACCTATCTGATGGTACAAAGGTTAGTGGAGCAGCAGACAACTCTTCATGATCTTTCTCTGGAAACAGAAATGGATGTGCATTGCTCCCAGTAGCATCATGACTGGGTAATGATGAGGCAGCTGGTTCAAATCCTGAAGTCCTTCAAGAATGACATGGAGTTCCTGAGTTCAAGAAGTGCCAGCATAGACGGGGTCACCCCTATAGCAAATATTCTAGAGGAAACATTAGATGGCTTTTGTAAGTAACAGGGAATGGAAACAGAGGTATTGTAGTTTTTGGACTCCTTGCAGAAGTGAGTGCAAGAGAAACTGAAACCTCTCACAATCAATACTTACATGCTTGCTACACTTTGTGACCCATGGGTGAAATGGAGTCTTGCCTTCCAGTCCCAGTGTCTCACATTCATTAAGGAGATACTGGTATGTAGGATGTGTGAACAGGAGCACCACAGGCTAAAGCACAATGGGGATATAGCACAGGAGAGAGTGGCCACCTCAAAGACTACTGAAAGCAGGAGCTACACCCTGCCAGCTACCACTATACCCCACCTCAATACACCAAAGACATTTTCCCCACAAAGAACCATCTTCCCTGACAAAGGTTATAGCTAAAGTAGCTGGCAAGAGAGACCCTCAGCCCACCCCAGCAAAGGAAAACCCAGTACAAATTTAAGTGACATGCTATCTCACAGAGTCCATCGAGGACAGAGACCCATATTCACTGCAAAATTAGGCACACAAGTCCACAGTTTGGCTGGAGCTAGCCCAGGTGGTTCAGCAATATTTTTCCTAGCCAATCAACAGCATATCCAGGGAATATGTCTTATCCATGATAGGGGACATCATGAGCTCTCATTGCTGACACCACAATTGATGGAAAAGTTGGTCCATTTGAAAATCAATCTGCCTTTATTTGGGCTTCCAGAATTTCCATGCTAGTGGCAAGATGACCGAAAGCACTTTGAAGGTCTTTCTGCCAATTTATTACCTGCAATGCCCCAGATATATCACCAGAGGGGTCTTGCTGCCTCATGCTTTCCTGCTATGCTCTTTATATACTACCTTAAGAACATAAGAACATAAGAACATAAGAAATTGCCATGCTGGGTCAGACCAAGGGTCCATCAAGCCCAGCATCCTGTTTCCAACAGAGGCCAAACCAGGCCACAAGAACCTGGCAATTACCCAAACACCTAGAAGATCCCATGCTACTGATGCAATTAATAGCAGTGACTATTCCCTAAGTAAACTTGATTAATAGCAGTTAATGGACTTCTCTTCCAAGAACTTATCCAAACCTTTTTTGAACCCAGCTACACTAACTGCACTAACCACATCCTCTGGCAACAAATTCCAGAGATTTATTGTGCGTTGAGTGAAAAAGAATTTTCTCCGATTAGTCTTAAATGTGCTACTTGCTAACTTCATGGAATGCCCCCTAGTCCTTCTATTATTCGAAAGTGTAAATAACCGAGTCACATCTACTCGTTCAAGACCTCTCATGATCTTAAAGACCTCTATGATATCCCCCCTCAGCCGTCTCTTCTCCAAGCTGAACAGCCCTAACCTCTTCAGCCTTTCCTCATAGGGGAGCTGTTCCATCCCCTTTATCATTTTGGTTGCCCTTCTCTGTACCTTCTCCATTGCAACTATATCTTTTTTGAGATACGGCGACCAGAATTGTACACAGTATTCAAGGTGTGGTCTCACCATGGAGCGATATAGAGGCATTATGACATTTTCCGTTTTATTAACCATTCCCTTCCTAATAATTCCTAACATTTTATTTGCTTTTTTGACTGCTGCAGCACACTGAGCTGACAATTTCAATGTATTATCTACTATGACGCCTAGATCTCTTTCTTGGGTGGTAGCTCCTAATATGGAACCTAACATCGTGTAACTACAGCTAGGGTTATTTTTCCCTATATGCAACACCTTGCACTTGTCCACATTAAATTTCATCTGCCATTTGGATGCCCAATCTTCCAGTCTTGCAAGGTCCTCCTGTAATGTATCACAGTCTGCTTGTGATTTAACTACTCTGAATAATTTTGTATCATCTGCAAATTTGATAACATCACTCATCGTATTCCTTTCCAGATCATTGATATATATATTGAAAAGCACCGGTCCAAGTACAGATCCCTGAGGCACTCCACTGTTTACCCTTTTCCACTGAGAAAATTGACCATTTAGTCCTACTCTCTGTTTCCTGTCTTTTAACCAGTTTGTAATCCACGAAAGGACATCGCCTCCTATCCCATGACTTTTTAGTTTTCGTAGAAGCCTCTCATGAGGGACTTTGTCAAACGCCTTCTGAAAATCCAAATACACTACATCTACCGGTTCACCTTTATCCACATGTTTATTAACCCCTTCAAAAAAATGAAGCAGATTTGTTAGGCAAGACTTCCCTTGGGTAAATCCATGTTGACTGTGTCCCATTAAATCATGTCTTTCTATATGCTCTACAATTTTGATCTTGAGGATAGTTTCCACTATTTTTCCCAGCACTGAAGTTAGGCTCACTGGTCTATAGTTACCCGGATCACCCCTGGAGCCTTTTTTAAATATTGGGGTTACATTGGCCACCCTCCAGTCTTCAGATACAATGGATGATTTTAATGTTAGGTTACAAATTTTAACTAATAGGTCAGAAATTTCATTTTTGAGTTCCTTTAGTACCCTGGGATGCATACCATCCGGTCCAGGTGACTTGCTACTCTTTAGTTTGTCAATCTGGCCTACTACATCTTCCAGGTTGACAGTGATTTCGTTCAGTTCGTCTGACTCATCACCCCTGAAAACCAACTCCGGAACTGGTATCTCCCCAACATCCTCACTAGTAAACACGGAAGCAAAGAATTCATTTAGTCTTTCTGCAATGGCCTTATCTTCCCTAAGAGCCCCTTTAACCCCTCGGTACCTTAGGGTTCTTGCTGCCACATCCCATTCTGCTATGCCTCTTATATACCACTTTAGGGATCTTACCACTAATCTGCCTACATCCCATGCCCTAGATGAACCACTGTAATGTTTTTGCTGCTACTGCTATGCCTACCTTTCATGCCCCCGTTGTACCATTTTAGGGGTGTTGTTGCCACATGCCTACCTACCATGCCCCTTGTGTACTACCTTAGGTGTCTTTCTGCTACCACTCTGCCTATCTGCCATGTCTCTTATATACCACATTAGGGGTCTTGATACCTGTTGTGATGGATGACACACGGAAGAGATGTTGTGATGGATGACACACGGAAGAAGACACGTCAGGCAGAGTTCTCGGGAAGGCACCCCGAATGCAGTCCGAGTGCTCTTTTTATTATACAGAGTTTACAGAATTCCACAGCATATTCAGCATACTATTGGTTATACTGCTACGTGCTAATGCATGCTGCCTGCATGCTGCGTGCATGCCTTCATTGCTATTGGTTACTAATTTTTATACTGTGCGCGTGATAGCCTTGTGCCAGTTTCTGGGTGAAGCAAGCAACCTCCTCGTGAAGAGGTGGGGGCTGTCTGTGAGCCTAAGATAAGGAAGTGCAGAGATCTGAGGAATGCTGACGCAGTCAAGCTCAGTGTGTGTTTAGTGCAGATAAGGAAGTACAGAGAGATCTGAGAAGTGTCGATGCAGCTAGGCCCAGTGTGGTCTGCCAGCTACTGAGCAAAGCCTTTATCTCCACATCTCATCCTTTCTTTTATATTTTACAGGAAATCTTTACGTTGTGTTTTAGGTATAAGTATGTTAGCCAGGTTGGGCAAGCATTGAATACAGCAGCAGCAACATATTAGAATGAAGGTACAAAGTAATACAATGGGAATTATCTTTCTGAGACCTGCCATATCGGGGAGCCAGGACCATAGCCAGTCCCAAGGGGACTGGGGTTCATTATTGAATAGAAGGTGATCGGCTATTAGAGTCTCCATCTGCTCAATGGTGTGTGTGAGGTTAGCTTTATAATCAGATATGTATACATAGCAATGTGAACCAATCAATGCACATACGCCTCCCTTTGAGGCTAAGATCATGTCCAATGCATAGCAATTCTGCAATACTACTTCTCTCATTTGTGAGACCTCTTCTGTGAGGAGTTTTATGGATTTAATCGTTAGGTTGAATAGGGCTGTGGTCCAGTTGGCAAGGGTGCATAAATCTCGGTAGTTTAGTGCTGCCCCTAATGGGGGAAACAGGCCCCTGTAGACCATCGTGCCTGTGCCTCGCCCAATTGGGTTTTGAACTGACTCTCTCCTGTTTCTGATTCTACCTTTGGGCAGTTTGGTAGTAGTATAAAAGGATGGCATTATGTAGCCTAGAGTACATCTACCTGTCCATCTTGCAGGGATTCTCATATATGCCCTGCGTCCACACAACATCCAGATGTTTCCCAACAAATTGGTAGATGTGTTTTGCTTGTTTTGGGTTTGTTTTACCATTTCTGCTATAGGGTTACACAGATTTAATCCTCCTGTGGCTGTGGATGTAATACTTTTGCCTTCCTTCCACTTTTCTTAATGAATGGAATACATCTGGACTGCACTTCTAAGATTATACAGGCCAGGGTGTTTCAAAATGATGGACCCAATTTCAAAGCTATATATTTCACGATGGGTCCATCTTTTTGAAACACCCTGTATTCTGAAAAAATGTCCATACCTGTTATACACTTTTACCTTTGCAGTTGCAGATTTCAGGTTATTTCTATCTTTTTCTCATTTTAGCAGTTTCCTTTTTGAAAATTTAGTATTAGAGCTGAAGATTTATATATTGTCCCCCTTCCAGTCATTAGTTCAAATTTGATCATGTCATGATAACAATTGCCAAGTGGCCCCACTACCATTAACTTTCTCTCCAAATCCTGTGTTCCATTAAGAATTACATCTAAAATAGCTCCCTCTCTCATTGGTTCCTGAAACAATTGCTCCATGAAGCAGTCGTTTATTCCATCCAGGAACTTTATTTCTCCAGCTTGTCCTGATATTTCATTTACCCAGTCAATATTGGGGTAATTGAAATATCCATTATTTCACTACCAAACTGGTTAGCTTCCCTGATTTCTCTTAGCATTTCAACATCTGTCTGATCATTTTGGCCAGGTGGATGATAGTATACTCTTATCACTATACTCTTACCCAACACACATGAGATTTCTACCCATATAGATTCTACTGAGCATTTAGTCTCTTGTATGATCTTATCTTGTTGGGCTCTATACCCTCCCAGTCATAAAGTGCCACACCCCCACCAAGTTGATTGTCCCAATCATTGTGATATAATTTATACCCTGATATAGCACTATCACATTGGTTATCCTCCTTCCAACAGGTCTCTGAGATGCTAATTATGTCTATCTCATCATTCACTGCTATACACTCTGGGGTAGATTTTAAAAGAAGCGCGATCAGCCTACTTTTGCTTGCGCATCAGACTCAAGCAAAAGTATGCTGGATTTTAGTAGATACGCGCGGAGCCGCGTGTATCCACTAAAATCCCTGGATCGGCGCGCGCAAGGCTATTGATTTTGTATAGCCGGCGCGCGCCGAGCCGCGCTGCCTAACCCGTTCCCTCCAAGGCCGCTCCGAAATCGGAGCGGCCTCGGAGGGAACTTTCCTTTGCCCTCCCCTCACCTTCCCCTCCCTTCCCCTACCTAACCCACCCGCCCGGCCCTGTCTAAACCCCCCCTTACCTTTGTCGGGGGATTTACGCCTCCCGGAGGGAGACGTAAATCCCCGCGCGCCAGCGGGCCTCCTGCGCGCCGGGCCGCGACCTGGGGGCGGGTACGGAGGGCGCGGCCACGCCCCCGGACCGCCCCGGGCCGTAGCCACGCCCCCGTACCCGCCCCCAAAACGCTCCCGACACGCCCCCGAAACACCGCGTCGACCGGGCCCGCCCCCCGACACGCCCCCGACACGCCCCCCTCCGAAAACCCCGGGACGTACGCGAGTCCCGGGGTCTGCGCGCGCCGGTAGGCCTATGTAAAATAGGCTTACCGGCGCGCAGGGCCCTGCTCGCGTAAATCCGGGCGGATTTACGCGAGCAGGGCTCTTAAAATCCGCCCCTCTAATTCTCCCATCTTACTTCTTAGACTTATGGCATTGGCATACAGACATTTCAAAGTGCATTTTTTTGTTTGTATTAACAACCTGCTTTTCAGTTGATAGGAATAATTTGGAATTCTTTAGCTCAGTTGATTCTTTACATATAGGCACATGAACTGCTTTTGCTTTTATTGGAACCTCTCTATTGTGATGCCCTAACTCTCCTGTTTCATGAGTATCCTTCAAAGATACATTCCTCCAAACTATGCACTGCTGAGTTACTGTCAGCATTTCCCCTTGTTCTAGTTTAAAGACTACTCTATCTCCTTTTTAAATGTTAGCACCAAGAGCCTGGTTCCACTCTAGTGGAGACCGTCCTTTCGGAAAAGTCTCCACCTTCTCCAAAAGGTTTTCCAGTTCCCTTCAAAACTAAATCCCTCTTCCCTGTACCATTGTCTCATCCATGCATTTGTTAGGGATGTAGACCCTTAGGCCGGGATGAGGGTTGCAGCCACCACCAAGGGACAGCCCCCAGTGGTCCTCATCACCGGAAGGCAGAGCTGGTGGAGGAGACCCAGCTGGAGCTTCACCTATACCAGCCCTCTTTCCCCTCAGGTTGAGCCCTTGGGTGCCAGGGCCAGGAGGACTTAGGTGTGGGCCTCCTCACAGAGTGGAGTCCAGGGAGAAGATGAAGCGGTGTCAGGATGTCCGGGTCAAGGCAGGCGGAGTTCAGGAGAATCCGAGGGCAGTCCAGGAGTCTGGGCGGGCAGCGTACAAGTGGAGTCAGGATGCCAAGCCGAAATCAGAACCAGAAGATCAATCCAAGGAGCAGGACTCAGGATCAGGAACAAGCAGGAAAACAGGATCACAGCAACAATGCACTCAGATTAGTAGGACCTGTTGCCAAGGCGAAGAACAGGAAGATGAGCCAGGCTTAAATAGCCAGGAGTCGTGACGTCATCTACAGGGGCAGGGCCAATGTTTCCCGCCATGGCCCCTTTAAGTACCTGCATATCCCACGCGTGTGCCTAGGGTAGCGCATGGGAGGAGGAAGTCAGTGGCATTCTGGACCGCGTGGGAGAGATGCCGTCAGTGCCGGGCCATGCCGCGCCAAGAGGAGGGAAGCCCTGAGCCACTGCCAGCTGAGGCAGGTAAGGGGGACTGGTCACGGGTTGCTGCGGCCGGAGTTCCCAACAGCATTGTGAATCCGGAGCTCTGCCTGCCTCTGGGAACCGGCACATGGAACAGGGAACATTTCAGAGAATGTCACTCTGGAAGGTCTGGATTTCAGCTTTTTACCTAAAATCCTAAATTTGGCTTCTAGAACCTCCCTCCCACATTTTTCTATGCCATTGGTACCCATATGTACCAGAACAGCCGGCTCCTCCCCAGCACTGTCTATAATCCTATCTAGGTGATGCGTGAGGTCCACCACCTTTGCAAGTTACCAGGCGGTCCCCACATCTACAAGCCATGCAGCTATCTGCATTTCTAATAATTGAATCACTAACTATGATGGCTGACCTAACCCTTTCCTCCTGGGCAGTAGACCCAGGAGACATGTCCATAGTGCGAGAGGACAACGCATCACCTGGAGAGTACAACCTTGCTACAGGATCACTTCCTGTTATACCAGGTTGATGCTCTCAAACCAGTGGATCTTTCTGATCCAAGGCAACACCGGTGCTGCCAGACTGGATTTGGGACTTGGCTACTATGTCCTTGAAGGTCTCATTCATGTACCTCTCTATCTGCCTCTGCTCCTCAGGTCTGCTAATCTAGCCTTCAGAGATCTGATTCATTCTCTGAGAGCCAGGAGCTATTTGCACTGGGTGTACACATACAATCTCTCACCAGCAGGTAAAAAATAAAAAATGTGATACTCGATACAAAAGACTGGTAGGCCCCCTTTTTGCTGCTGGACTGTTGCTTTCATTTTAATTTTGTTGAGTTCCTAGTTAAGCTTATGTTGCTAAGAGAGTTGGAATTAGAGTTCTTTAAATTTATTGGTATATTCACTAATTAATCTGGTAGTGACCTACAAGGGGATAATTAAACTCTCAATAAAGGCTGGTGCAATAGTATGATTTAGATAAGAGCCTGATTGATTTTTAATGAGAAAGTGTCTCATTCCTAAAAATCAAGGGTTGAGCTAGGGCTGGGTGGGAGAGAAAGACAGACAATAGAATTAACTCCCTCTGGCTTACTTATTATTTCAGATGCACACACTCTAAAGAATATATCCCACTGTTTCATCTCTCTCCAAACTTTTTAAAGTCCTAAGCTATACTTGCTAATCCTCTTCAACCACCATTAAGTTGATCTTCACTCAAAAGATTGAGAGGCTTCAGATTCGACACGTGCTTCTGGTCTTCTTCTACTGCAAAGGGTGTGGGGTCTCTGGAAGCTGGGGCTGTGCTGGGGCTATGCAGTTCGAAACCTGGATCATTCACTGTGACCTCTGGAGTCCTTCCCGGGGGATGCTGGGAACAGTATGCAGAATCTTTGCAGATGATCCTTCTGGTCTTCTTCAACTGCAAAGGGTGCAGGGCCTCTTGAAGTTGGGGCTGTGGAGTTTGAAGCCTGGATCGCTTGCCGTGAACTCTGAAGTCCTCTCCTGGGGGATGCTGGAAACAGTATGCAGATGAGTCTTCTGCCAATTTAATTTCTTCTGAACTAGCAAAAGGCATAAACTTGTTAAGGGTGTGCAATAGTGCTATGCTTCCACTACTGTTTTCAACCTTCAAAATAAAAAGAGAGAAGGTCAGGGTTTCATAAACTGTTGTCATTTTTAAATTTTACAGTGTATCTAAGTTGTTTAATTGAAAAGTAATAATGGAAGGGACATGAGCCACAGACAAGATAGCTGCCTGAAATTTTTGCTCCACCTGGATGTGTGTGCATTGGGGAGTATTTCTGTGGGGAGGTATTGTACAGCAGGGTTGTTTGTATAAGGGGGCATGTGGGGTATGCTGCTTCTTGGAAGCATGGCTGTGTATGTAGCGGGTGTGGGTGTGTGGTTGCGGTAAATGGGTACGTGTGTGTGTGTTGTGTATGTACAAGCATGCATGTGGGGGATGGTGAATTAAGAAGCTGCATTTATTTTTCTTGTCTCTTTAAGGGGGTATAGGTGTGGGTGGGTATGCTGGGAGTAGGTGTGTGTGTATATATGCAAATGGAAGAGATGCATGCAAGATGTGTAGAATGGGTAGGATGTGATGTGGAGGATTGTGTCTTTGGGTGCATGTGAGCATGTGTGTGAGGTGTGTATTTATGTGAGAGAGGCTATATGGGTATTTATATGGTGGGTAAGTCTGAAGATGTGTCTTTGGATGTGTTCAGAGCATGTGTGGGGTGGTGGTGGTGGTTGTGGGATGAGTGGGTGGAATATGCGTGTGGGATGTGTGTGTGTTTGTGTGTGTGTGTGTGTGTAAGTGTGTATGGGAAGGGAATGTCACTGGTAGTCCAATGGCCCATGACCTGTGCCACGTCCTGGGAGACCATCCATTTGTCTCATAAGGTTCACTGACTTTGTACCCAGCAGGCAAGTCCATATTCATTTATTAAAATTTGATTTCCCACCTTTCCCTTATCTTGTGTAAAGCATTTCTGCCTGTGAAATGATGAGTAGCCTGAAGTGAGTGAAATAATAATGACCCCACCACCAGCACATAGATTAATAACTACTAGGGTAGGGACTGAAGCCAGTGGCCACAGGGCAGAATACACACACACACACGCACTCACGTTGTGACACTTTAGCTATGAATGCTGTGAGTATAGTGCTTCAGCAAATGACTGGACAAAGAATAGGTGATTGATTTCTCAAAAAATCCAAACAGGGACACCACTGTGCATCATTTAAAGAAAAGGCAGAGCAGATAGTAACAGTGTGAAGAAATTTAGTCTGCAAAGTGGCACTCTGTAGTATACACATACTAGAAGGGCTGGTCTTTCTATGAAATGATGAGTAGCTTGAAGTGGGTGAAATAATGACCCCTCCACCAGCATTGAGATAATATATCTAGGACACACACTGAGGCCAGTGGGCCACTGGCCACAGGGCAGAGGATCCCCCTTCCCTCCTCCCTCCACACACAAAATTATACCTTGGCTAGGTGTGTGTGTTTCTGCAAGAACCAATAGCCACAGACATAAATAAAATAATTTCTCACACTAAAGGCAAGGCAGACAGTGACACTTAGCTGTATGTTAAGCAGAAGCAGAAGTGAGTAACTGCCTGCCTGCAGTGCCTCACTGCTACTGCATAGTGCACATGCGTATATGGCTACTGCTCTACCTGGCCTAGTGTCTTACAAGACTGGCATAAAATCAAATCAATCCTCAATTAATGCAATGATTAATTTGAAATTATAATAAGTATCTCTCTCAAAAGAACAAAAAGCTAATGCTTTTGTCTCTACAATTTTCCCAAAGCAAAGCAGCAGCCAGCAGCCACCACATGATTGATTGGCAGATCCAAATTATAATTTTGCCACTTACCATGTCCCTTGTAAAAAAAAAAATGAAGCAGGATTGGCAGACTCAAATTATATATACCCCAAAATACCATTCCCCTTTCCAAAAAGACGATGGACTGGAAAATTCAAAATATGCACTTGCTTACTTGTTTAGTTACCAGGTGGCATCTTCTCCCACAGTCCACCATGAAACCTTGGCAACAGAATAAGTAACAGCAGAGAGAGCTAATGGATACGAAGAAGCAGACTGTTCCCCTTGTTGGTTTAGTTTTAAGCTGACTGACTAACATTTTCGAGCACACGACTGATTGCAGTCTGCTCTTTTTCCATTTAGTACACACTATTTGCAGCAGTGCACACTAAATGCAAATAGTGCTCCCTAAACCCAATAGCGCACACTAAAATAAAAAAAAAATACATAAAAACAAAATTTTGTGGGGATTTTATTTCATTTCATTAAAAAAAAATTAAACTAATATGAAATTATATAGACAATGTCATTACCTTTTTCCATGTTTTTTAAGAGGGCAGGGGCAAACAAAAAGAGATGCAGGGAAACAATATAAGTCCTTGTACTTCAATATCTCATGTAATCCTTTATTGTGTACGGCAAATCCACTGTGGTATAACAAAAGTAACACTTTAAAACCGGTCCCCCGACACGGACCCCGTGTTTTGCAGAAAGGCTGCGTCGGGAGGCATGGAAGTGCAACAATTTCCAATCTCAGACGTCGTCGTTGTTGAAAGTGTACAGGGAGAGCTCTCCCAACGCAGCCTTTCGGCAAAACACGGGGTCCGTGTCGGGGGACCGGTTTTAAAGTGTTACTTTTGTTATACCACAGTTGAGTTCCGTACACAAAAAAGGATTACATGAGATATTGAAGTACAAGGACTTAATTTGTTTCCCTGCATCTCTGTTTGTATGCCGTTGTGATACCTGAGTGCAGTGGGTACCTCCATTGCTGTTCTTGTGGTTTAAAAGGAAAGCACATCCCCAATGTGTAATCCTTTCTGCCCCAGGGCTGGAGGGAAACCTGTTTCAAGCCACACCTTCAACACTACTGATTGACTGAAAGGGGCCTTCATCACTCTGGCAGTCTCCTTCCTTCCCTGCCTAGGATTATGTGTACTTCCTCCACAATACATTCCCGAATTCGGCCAATCCTGACATGGGACCTGAGCCTGGATTCTCCATGCTACAGCCAGAGGCAGGGGGCCAACATTAGGCTGACATTTTTTCACAGAATTGTTTTTTTATTTGACTGCAGACTAGAATGTGATTCATAATCCATTTGACAGTGCGAGCATGAGGTTTGATCACAGATAATGAAAGATGGATTGTGCCTATGATTCTTTTCAGCCACTTTGAGCTTTAATACTCAGTTTATTCAAGGTACACTGCCTGAGCCAGGTCAGCATTAACTGAGGGAAACAATCCAGGTCTTTGTAAGCTCCATTTTCTTGCATTTAAAACAATTCTCTTATTTTATTTGTATATTTAACATCAAATAATATGTGCAGTGATAAAACACAAATTATACAAGTCAGATGGTGCCTTATTTCTGACAGTATATCTCAGAAACTGTCTGCCTCACTTTAAAGGGGGTCATTTAATAAAGGTTTTCTCCCATTCTGTGTCTATGGGAAAAATGCTTAGTAAATAGGGCCTGACATGTGCTACTTTAAACATCATACATCATAAAATAACTGTTAGTGCTTAAAATCGCATAACTAATCGCTTAATTCTAAAGAGCTACATACCTGATATTTCAACAAAGCCAGATTCTTATTGCTAAAAATCTGTCTTCCATTTCCTGCCACTTAGTAGTCTTTTCAAACATCATCTGCTAGGATTTGAACTTATTGAAGTTATTATATTCCATAGGTACTTGATTTGCTGGTGATCATGTTTCATTTTAGATTCGAGAAAACTGTTAAAAAGTCTGAAATCTGCCAAAACCCCCTTTAAGTCATCTTCTCCCATTTGATAGATGCTGGTTATATGTCGTGAGGAGGGAGGGGGAATCTTTCAGCATATTGTTGTTGGTTTTTTTTTTTTTTAATGTATTATATTTCTGTTGGCATTGGGATAGGTTTCTCCCTTACTTGTGGACTGATATGACATAGGGTATTTATATTATTGAAGGCTATTTGTATTGCTTTGATGTATTTCTTGTTCCATATGTTATTACCCAATAAGTATAATTCTTGGATGTTATAAAATTGAAATTGATATACATAAAGAGTTAAAAAAAGAAATTTACTTTTAAAAAATTGCATTGAATAGCCAATAAACACAATTAATTCTCTACTGTAACTAAATTTGAGTTTTGAATCTGATAGATTAACAAAAAAAATAAAGTGAATCAATTGTTCCAGTAAGATTTCAAAAATCATTAGTAGTCACATGTCTATTCACAAGGGGTTTGAATCACTCAAAATATTTTTGGCATCTACATGGTGAACAGATGTAAATAGATTTTTTCAAATGTCAACTGTTTTCATGTTAGAAATGTGTTTTAAAAATATTTATAAAGTATATTGGTAAGCATTTGAAAAAGAAATACAGATCACATAGAGCTGACAACCAGACATTCCCTTAATGCCCTCACCTCATCGACAATAGAACCTCTCCCCAATACTAAATCACCTTTTATACACTTCCAGGAGTCATCTAGCAGAAATATGCAGTATTTATTTCTGATTCACAAAGGAGTAGCTCCTTAAGCCCAGGTCAGCTCTACCTGAGTTGTATTATTTCTGTCCCTGTGTTTTGCAGTTACCTTTCTCTTGCTCTATCAGAGCATTCCTTTTTTTCCTTACTTCTCTGATGTGAGTATCTTTTTTTTATTTTTAAACCTTCCTGGATTTTTTTTAAATCTTCCTGTTTAAAGTCTTTGGGAACTTTTAAAGGATATTTTTACTTTTAATTCTACTTTTAAGGACTGTTCTTTATTAATCAATTATTTCTTCCTTCTTTCCACCTTCCATTTATTTGTTTACCAAACTTGTTAACAGACTGTCCCACTTGGCCTTAAAGCAGTGTACTGTACACAACACACAAAAGAAATATGCAAATGTATAGATCAATACACACTAGAGCTGTGGTTCTCAACTCAGTCCTCTGTACACACCTCGCCAGTCAGGTTTCCAGGATATCCATCGTATGCAAATCTTTCTCATTCCTATTCGTTGTGGATATCTTGAAAATCTGACAGGATAGGTATGAGGTAAGGGTTGGGTTGAGAACCCCTGCACTAGAGCATAACCCTTATGTTTTAGAAATATTATAACTTTTATTACAATAGTTATGCTTCTCTTTAGTGATCAGACTTTCACACAATTATCTCCTTCCTTACCCAAAATATGAATTACCCCATATATCTGTACTCATTCTCCTCAATTTTTATATTCCTTAACTTGTTTCTGCTTATTTTGACACTCTCCATTCCTCCCTTTATTAACAATGTTCATGCTAATTTTCTATTTCCTTTTTTTTGCAACATTTTACTGTGCTTTTCCTGGATATTGCCAAGTTGTCCTATGTCTTCAAAGGTCAGGCTGATTGATTGTCCATATTGGCTAAAGCCGTCCACCTGAACCCAGTGTTGAAAGCTATGCCCCAGACACAGAGTGATGTGCAACTGTCGGAATTACATAAAGGTTCACTTATCATAGTTCTTTATATCTCCTGGATAAATCACAAAGGAAATATACTTTCTATTTAAAAGCAAATATTATTATTTAACTTTCTTTTCAGTTTGGAAGCAAATATATATGCATTTCTAGCAAAAATTGCTAGGAAATACCTCACAATTGCCTGGATTTTCTAAGGTCGCAGACCTTAGAAAATCCGGCGGTAATGGGGAGCGGGGTGGCGAAGCAGGGGTGGGCCTGCGAAAGCCAGCAGCGATTGCACCTCCGCGGTACAATCACTGCTGGCTTTCGTACCCAATAGCGCCATCGTAAAAGGTGATGCTATTGGGTGCGAAACTGGTGGCGAAAAGGGCCCTTACCTTTTCGCCGTCAGCGATGTCTTTGCGGCATCCACCCAGGTGCTGCCCAGGTGCCGCCCCGACTCCTGCCCTTCTGATGCAGGCGCCGCCCAGAACCCGTCCCGATCTAGGTATCTCACGTGATCCCTTTTGAAAATGACCCCCAATGTTCTTTATGGTCATTAAGTAAATGTTTCTATAAGTGTAATTTCATTATTGTGATTATTTATTTAACATTGTTTTTTACTTAAGGGATAGTGTTTTTGGTTACGCTGTATTCCAGAGTGTGTGCCAGGTACTGAGCCAGCTGTGAAACAATGTTGTTGTTGTTTGATGTTTTGATATTTATTTTATGAATTTTATTATGCACGCTGGCTGCGGCAGACCTGAGGCTTGGCCCCCTCACCACTTTCAAAGTGATCCAGCACCTGGTCCCTTGTCTCTGGCAACTGTGGGCTGTCCCTGGGGCCTCCGGCTCTGCTACAGTTCCTGATGCTCCGCGTCGGGCCTCTCCGCATGACCCGTGGAGAGACGCCGTCCCGACCAATGCCGCGCCCCTCCCTAGGCGCGCACACACGCACAGCTGATCCTTTAATAGGTCCCACGGCAGGAACCTAGCCACGGCCCCAGATGATGAGCCTGGCTGCGGCCCCAGATGATAAGCTCCGGTATATAAGGCTGGGCTCCGCACTCTCAAATGGCCTTTGCAACAGGTCCCCTTTCTAGTCAAGTAGTCATTGCTTCTTCTGTTCCTGGTACCTGATCCTGATTGCCTTCGTTCCTGTTTTCTTGTTCCGGTGTTCCTGTTCCTTCATCTCTCCTTCGGATTGCTAACCTGGTTTGACCCTGCATTGCCTGACGACGCCATTGCCTCTCTACAGCCCCAGACCTTTGCATTGCCTGACTACTCCGTTGCCTCTCTCCAGCCCCGGACCTCTGCATTGCCTGACCACTTCGTTGCCTCTCTCCAGCCCCGGACTTCTGCTTCGTCTGACCATCCTTTGACTCTTTCCTCGTCTAGACCTCAGCCTTGCTTGGAACTGCTTCTAGACTGCTGCCAGCACAGAACCCAGCTTGCTTAAAGATGCCTCTTCAGCCTTTGTCCTGGACATGGTTCATTCAGGCTTCGGCCTGCTCTTGCTCGGGCGCCCTCTGTCAGACTATGTTCCTATTGGGGCCCGGGTCTCTGGGACTCTGTCTCGTCCAGTACAGACTGATACCTATACCAGTTGCTGCCACTGGGCTGACCTCGATCCACTCATCGACGACCACTGACAGAGGCAATCTAAGTCCAGCTGGTCCCGGCTCCCAAAGGCTCAATGCGCAAGGAACGAGGGCTGGTATTGGTGAAGCACCAGCCGGCTTCTGTCTGTCAGCCTTCTCTGCCTGCTGACAGTGGGGACCCGTAGGATCCCTCCTGTGGGTATCGTCAACCTCACCTTGGCTCAAGGGTCCACCTCCGGTGCAACAGATGGCAAAGGCCATGGACTCGGTGGAGCCGCGTGCCCTCCAGGCTATTCCTGGCCTGGCCCTAAAGGTACAAGAACAGCAACAGTTTCTCGAGGCCCTGGCCTCTTCCCTCGAGTACCTGCATACACAGCTAGATGCCATGTCCAGCAACTCAGTTCCAGCAATGGCTTCCACTTCACCACAGCCGTCTACTTCCTCCTCCAGAGCCCTACTGGACTTCCAGCCCTGCCTCATTTCAATGGTGACTCCAAATTGTGTAAGAACATAAGAACATAAGAAAATGCCATACTGGGTCACACCAAGGGTCCATCAAGCCCAGCATCCTGTTTCCAACAGTGGCCAATCCAGGCCATAAGAACCTGGCAAGTACCCAAAAACTAAGTCTATTCCATGTTACCATTGCTAATGGCAGTGGCTATTCTCTAAGTGAACTTAATAGCAGGTAATGGACTTCTCCTCCAAGAACTTATCCAATCCTTTTTTAAACACCGCTATACTAACTGCACTAACCACATCCTCTGGCAACAAATTCCAGAGTTTAATTGTGCATTGAGTAAAAAAGAACTTTCTCCGATTAGTTTTAAATGTGCCCCATGCTAACTTCATGGAGTGCCCCCTAGACTTTCTACTATCCGAAAGACTAAATAACCAATTCACATCTACCTGTTCTAGACCTCTCATAATTTTAAACATCTCTATCATATCCCCCCTCAGTCGTCTCTTCTCCAAGCTGAAAAGTCCTAACCTCTTTAGTCTTTCCTCATAGGGGAGCTGTTCCATTCCCCTTATCATTTTGGTAGCCCTTCTCTGTACCTTCTCCATCGCAATTATATCTTTTTTGAGATGCGTCGACCAGAATTGTGCACAGTATTCAAGGTGCGGTCTCACCATGGAGCGATACAGAGGCATTATGACATTTTCTGTTTTATTCACTATTCCCTTTCTAATAATTCCCAACATTCTGTTTGCTTTTTTGACTGCTGCAGCACACTGAACCGACAATTTCAATGGGTTATCCACTATGACGCCTAGATCTCTTTCTTGGGTTGTAGCACCCAATATGGAACCCAATATTGTGTAATTATAGCATGGGTTATTTTTCCCTAGATGCATCACCTTGCACTTATCCACATTAAATTCCTTCTGGCATTTGGATGCCCAATTTTCCAGTCTCACAGGTCTTCCTGCAATTTATCACAATCTGCTTATGATTTAATTACTCTGAACAATTTTGTGTCATCTGCAAATTTGATTATCTCACTCGTTGTATTTCTTTCCAGATCATTTATAAATATATTGAAAAGTAAGGGTCCCAATACAGATCCCTGAAGCACTCCACTGTTCACTCCCTTCCACTGAGAAAATTGCCCATTTAAACCTACTCTCTGTTTCCTGTCTTTTAGCCAGTTTGCAATCCATGAAAGGACATCACCAACTATCCCATGACTTTTTACTTTTTCTAGAAGCCTCTCATGAGGAACTTTGTCAAATGCCTTCTGAAAATCCAAGTATATTACATCTACCGGTTCACCTTTATCTAATGTGTTTATTAACTCCTTCAAAAAGGTGAAGCAGATTTGTGAGGCAAGACTTGCCCTGGGTAAAGCCATGCTCACTTTGTTCCATTAAACCATGTCTTTCTATATGTTCTGTGATTTTGATGTTTAGAACACTTTCCACTATTTTTCCTGGCACTGAAGTCAGGCTAACCGGTCTGTATTTTCCCGGATCGCCCCTGGAGCCCTTTTTAAATATTGGGGTTACATTTGCTATCCTCCAGTCTTCAGGTACAATGGATGATTTTAATGATAGGTTACAAATTTTTACTAATAGGTCTGAAATTTCATTTTTTAGTTCCTTCAGAACTCTGGGGTTTATACCATCTGGTCCAGGTGATTTACTACTCTTCAGTTTGTCAATCAGGCCTACCACATCTTCTAGGTTCACCGTGATTTGATTCAGTCCATCTGAATCATTACCCATGAAAACCTTCTCCATTATGGGTACCTCCCCAACATCCTCTTCAGTAAACACCGAAGCAAAGAAATAATTTAATCTTTCCGCGATGGCCTTATCTTCTCTAAGTGCCCCTTTAACCCCTCGATCATCTAACGGTCCAACTGACTCCCTCACAGGCTTTCTGCTTTGGATATATTTAAAAAAGTTTTTACTGTGAGTTTTTGCCTCTACGGCCAACTTCTTTTCAAATTATCTCTTAGCCTGTCTTATCAATGTCTTACATTTAACTTGCCAATGTTTATGCTTTATCCTATTTTCTTCTGTTGGATCCTTCTTCCAATTTTTGAATGAAGATCTTTTGGCTAAAATAGCTTCTTTCACCTCCCCATTTAACCATGCCGGTAATCGTTTTGCCTTCTTTCCACCTTTCTTAATGTGTGGAATACATCTAGACTGTGCTTCTAGAATGGTATTTTTAAAAATGACCATGCCTCTTGGACATATTTTACTTTTGTAGCTGCTCCTTTCATTTTTTTTCTAACAATTGTTCTCATTTTATCAAAGTTTCCCTTTTGAAAGTTTAGCACGAGAGCCTTGGATTTGCACACTGTTCCTCTTCCAGTCATTAAATCAAATTTTATCATATTATGATCACTATTGCCAAGCGGCCCCACCACCGTTACCTCTCTCACCAAGTCCTGTGGTCCACTGAGAATTAGATCTAAAATTGCTCCCTCTCTTGTCGGTTCCTGAACCAATTGTTCCATAAAGCTATCATTTATTCCATCCAGGAACGTTATCTCTCTAGCGTGTCCCAATGATACATTTACCCAGTCAATATTGGGGTAATTGAAGTCTCCCATTATTACCGCACTACCAATTTGGTTAGCTTCCCTAATTTCTCTTAGCATTTCACTGTCCGTCTCACCATCTTGACCAGGTGGACAGTAGTATACCCCTATCCCTATAGTCTTCCCCGACACACAAGGGATTTTTACCCATAAAGATTCAATTTTGTATTTAGTCTCATGCAGGATGTTTATCCTGTTGGAATCTATGCCATCCCGGACATAAAGCGCCACACCTCCTCCTGGGTTCTCCTCTCTGTCATTGTGATATAATTTGTACCCCGGTATAGCATTGTCCCATTGGTTATCCTCTTTCCACCATGTCTCTGAAATGCCAATTAAGTCTATGTCATCATTCACTGCTATACATTTTAATTCTCCCATCTTACTTCTTAAACTTCTGGCATTAGCATACAAACATTTCAAAGTTTGTTTTTTGTTTGTATTTTCATTCTGCTTTTTAATTGATAGGGATAAGTTAGAATTTATTTAGCTCAAGTGAGTTTTTAGTTACAGGCACTTGGACTACTTTTCTAATTATTGGAACCTCACTGTCAGGATGCCCTAATTCTAATGCATCATTAGTATCCTTTGAAGATACCTCTCTCTGAACCATGCGCTGCTGAGCGACTGTCGGCTTTCCCCTTTGTTCTAGTTTAAAAGCTGCTCTATCTCCTTTTTAAAGGTTAGCGCTAGCAGTCTGGTTCTACCCTGGTTAAGGTGGAGCCCATCCCTTCGGAAGAGACTCCCCCTTCTCCAGAAGGTTCCCCAGTTCCTAACAAAACTGAATCCCTCTTCCTTGCACCATCATCTCATCCACACATTGAGACTCCGGAGCTCTGCCTGCCTCTGGGGACCTGCGCGTGGAACAGGGGGCATTTCAGAGAATGCTACCCTGGAGGTTCTGGATTTAAGCTTTCTACCTAAGAGCCTAAATTTGGCTTCCAGAACCTCCCTCCCACATTTTCCTATATCGTTGGTGCCCACATGTACCACGACAGCCGGCTCCTCCCCAGCACTGTCTAAAATCCTATCTAGGTGACGCGTGAGGTCCACCACCTTCGCACCAGTTAGGCATGTTACCAGGCGATCCTCACGCTCACCAGCCACCCAGCTATCTACATTCATAATCGAATCACCAACTATGACGGCTGACCTAACCCTTCCCTCCTGGACAGTAGGCCTTGGGGAGATATCCTCAGTGCGAAAGGACAATGCATCACCTGGAGAGCAGGTCCTTGCTACAGGATCCTTTCCTGCTGCACCTGGTTGGTGTTCTCCCATCATGAGACCTTCTTCCTCCAAGGCAGCTCCAGGACAGCCAGTCTGAAGTTGGGACTTGACTACTATGTCCCTGAAGGTCTCATCTATATACCTCTCTGTCTGCCTCTGCTCCTTCAGGTCTGCCACTCTAGCCTCCAGAGATTGGACTCATTCTCTGAGATCCAGGAGCTCTTTGCATCACATGCACATGTACAACTTCTCACCAGTGGGTAAAAAATCATACATGTGACACTCTATGCAAAAGACTGGGAAGCCCCCCTCTTGCTGCTGGACTGCTGCCTTCATCTCAATTTTGATCAGTTCCTAGTTAAGTTTAGGTTGCTATGGGAGTAGGAATGTGTCTAACATCCTTTAAATGTATTAGTGAATTCACTATGTGTCTGGTAGTGGCCTACTAGGGTCTGATCAAATTCTCAATAAAGTTTTTGTTGATGTTTTGTTTTTTTTTTGTGAAAGTAGCACCTGCCTATAAATTAAGGGATGAGCTAGGAGTGGGAGGGTTGGGAAATACTAACAGTCTAACATCAATTAGTCAGCCAGAGTGACTCACTGCTCTCTTGATTAACAAATGTTGGTCCCTATTCAAACCCAATCACACTACCTCATCACCTTTCCAAGGTGAGTAACTGAGCTGAACTATTCAACTTTTTTACTTAGGTATACACTGCTCCTAGCTTATTTCTAGCTTCTGGCTACTTTTTGGGGGGGATTTTTTGTGGGGGTTTTTTTTTTCAATACAAACACTCAGTTCTTTAAAAGTCTGCAGAACACTCAGTTCTGTAGAGGGTTTATTAACCAGTGCTATATGCAGTTTGTTCTTTAAACCTCCATCTTTCAAGACGAATTAACCAAGGTCACCTTCATCTTGTCTCGCCTAGAAGGGAAGGCGCTAGTGTGGGCTTCTCCCTTGTGGGAGCGATCGGTCTCACTCTTACAGGAACTGTCTCGGTTCATGACCATGTTCCAGCGAACCTTTGATGATCCTGAGCAGCATGCCATGGCAAGCACTAGTCTACTTCACTTGCGACAAGGCCAAAGAAGCCTCTTTGACTACACCATTGAATTCTGGACTTTAGCATCTGAGCTTGCTTGGCAGGAGGACTGCCTGCGAGCTGTCTACCTGGATGGGCTCTTCCCACAATTAAAGGACAAGTTGGCAGCACTAGGGGTGTGCATTCGGATTGACCGCATTAGTAAAACGCAACTCATATTTTTTTTTTACTTAAAAAATTGATTCGACATAAACGATCGGATTTCCCACATATCGAACATAGATATGTTCGATATGTGGGAAATCGCGATTGTTGAGCCAAAATAAAAATATAAACCCCCTCACCCTCCTTAATCCCCCCCCCCCGACTTACCACAACTCCCTGGTGATGGAGCGAGGAGTGAGGATGCCATTTCTGCAATCCTTGGCGAGAAGCATGTGACGTCGGCGGCACGTCGAGTGACGCCGGCGTCACGTGATTCCCGGCTCGTTCGCGCCGGACGGCTCGTTCGGCCCAAAAAGAACTTTTGGCCAGCTTGGGGGGGCCTCCTGACCCCCCCAAGCTGGCCAAAAGTTCTTTTTGGGCCGAACGAGCCGTCCGGCGCGAACGAGCCGGGAATCACGTGGCGCCGCGTCACTCAGACGCGACGTCACGTGATTCCCGGCAAGTTCACGCCGGACGGCTCGTTCGGTGCGAACAAGCCGGGAATCACGTGACGCCGACGTCACGTGATTCCCGGCAAGTTCGCGCCGGACGGCTCGTTCGGCCCAAAAAGAACTTTTGGCCAGCTTGAGGGGGTCAGGAGGCCCCCCCAAGCTGGCCAAAAGTTCTTTTTGGGCCGAACGAGCCGTCCGGCGCGAACTTGCCGGGAATCACGTGACGTCGCGTCTGAGTGACGCGGCGCCACGTGATTCCCGGCTCGTTCGCGCCGGACGGCTCGTTCGGCCCAAAAAGAACTTTTGGCCAGCTTGGGGGGGTCAGGAGGCCCCCCCAAGCTGGCCAAAAGTTCTTTTTGGGCCGAACGAGCCGTCCGGCGCGAACGAGCCGGGAATCACGTGGCGCCGCGTCACTCGACGTGCCACCGACGTCACATGCTTCTCGCCAAGGATTGCAGAAATGACGTCCTCACTCCTCGCTCGATCACCAGGGAGTTGTGGTAAGTCTGGGGGGGGGATTAAGGAGGGTGAGGGGGTTTAATTTTTTTTTTTGCACATATGTACATATACCCAACTCATTGGGTTTTTTTTATGTCCATATTGGCCGCAAGTGGGACCCCCTTTCGGACATAAAAAATATGAACATAAAATTTTGCTCTGCACATCCCTAGGCAGCACAAGAGCTCCCTTCCTCTCTCGAGGATCTTATCGATCTAACAGGTCAAATTGACCACCATCTAAAGAGCGTCACCGGGAGAATCAGATGTCCAAGAAACGCTCTCGGGTCCGTGCCCACTTGCCACCTGCTACCAAACCTACTACTGGTAGGAATACTGCTGTGGCTGAGAACGACAAACCCATGTAGTTGGGTCATGGGCGTCTGTCCCTGGAAGAGCACCTCCAGTGAAGACAAATTGGCCTGTGTCTGTTCTGTGACGTACCCGGCCATCATCTACAGACTTGCCCATTCCGTCTGGGAAACCGGCCTAAGTTCAGTTGGGGTCCTGAACTTGGGCGCAACATCCCCGGCCCCTCAGCTATCCATGCCTGTTACTATAGTCTGAGACACTCGATCATTTCCTGTCCTTGCTCTGGTGGATTCCAGAGCAGGTGGTAATTTTATTCTTAGAGACTTGGTCCAACTCCTGGGTATCAATACCCGTCTTCTCGAGACTTCCTTGTACATTGCTTCAATCTATGGTGAACCTTTACCCGGTCGAGTGTCCTTAACTACAGAGCCAGTTTGACTTCTTACTGGTGCTCTCCACTCCGAAGAAATTGAACTTTTGGTTCTAGAGAAGTCCATCCCCACTGCCCCAGATTCGATTGGAGGTCTCTCCAGCTGACAGAATGGGGGTCCTTCTGTCCCAGACTTGTCTTCAGAAAGTAGCGCCCCCACCAGTGGTTCCTCTGGCAACCGCTTCCTCAGGCATACCTGCTCCCTACGCATACTTCGAAGACATGTTCTCAAAGCAGAAGGCAGATTTCCTACCCCCTCTTCGGAAATGTGATTGTCCCATCGATCTTCTGCCTGGAACCATGACCCCCCAAGGGCACATCTATCCTATGTTGCTTCCAGAAACCAAGACCATGACTGAGTACATCCAGGAGAATCTTGTGAAGGGGTTCATTCACCCCTCTACCTCTCCTGCTGGCGCAAGGTTCTTTTTCGTCACGAAAAAGGATGGATCTTTAAGACCGTATATCGACTACCATGGTCTGAATGTAATCACTCTTAAGGACAAGTACCCTTTGCCCTTGATATTGGAATTGATAATTGATGTAGTCCTTCCAGATCTTATCTGGGGCCTCCTTTCAAACCTATCATGTACACCTGCCCCCAATTTTATTTTATTTTTATATGTACTGAAGTTATTAATCCACTTGTTTTAAATGTTCCTTGTTTTTAAATGTTCCCTGTATCGCTCCCAAGCGACTGTTCTGTTTCCATGTAAACCGGTGTGATCTGTATTCTATACTGAAATGTTGGTATATAAGAATTTAAAAATAAATAAATACATAAATAAATAAATAAATAAATTGTTTGATTGGCTACACAGAGCATCTTCACCAAGTTACACTTACGTGGAGTCTATAACTTGGTGCGTATCTGCCCTGATGACATCTGGAAGACTGCTTTCAACACCAGGGATGGACATTATGAATATTTAGTGATGCCCTTCGGCTTTTGTAATGCACCTGCAGTTTTCCAGTGAATGATTAATGAAATCTTCAGGGATCTCTTATACATCAAAGTTGTGGCATACCTGGATGACATTCTTATCTTCTCCAAGGACCTGGCCACACACTGTACTGATGTTCGTACTGTACTTCAATGTCTTCGGGAGAACCATCTGTTCGTGAAATTGGACAAGTGCCTATTTGAAAAATCCAGCTTGCCCTTTCTGAGGTACATAATCTCCCAACAAGGATTCTCGATGGATCCCGTGAAACTAAAAGGAATCCAAGACTGGCCACAACCCGTGGGCCTGAAGGCACTTCAACTTTTTCTAGGATTCACTAATTATTACCGCCACTTCATACCGCACTACTCTACGTTGGCGGCTCCTCTTACAGCTCTGACCCATAAGGGTCAGGACACCCGGAACTGGACCCTGAGGGCTGTTTCTGCCTTTCAACACCTCAAGGAGGCTTTCTTAACTGGATCCTGTCTCCATCATCCGGACCCTAATCACCCTTTACTGGTTGAGGTAGATGCCTCTGCGATTGGAGCGGGGGTGGTCCTAAACCAACGCTCTGCTTTCGTATCTGTGGTCCCGTGTTCCTTCTATTCATGCAAATTATCTGCTGCAGAACAAAATTACGGCATTGGAGACTGTGAGTTACTCGCCATCAAGCTGGCTTTGAAGGAATGGTGTCCATGGCTAGAGGGCACCCAACATAAATTTACAGTGTTTACAGATCATAAAAACCTGGAACACTTGAGCCAAGCCCAAAGTCTCAATGCCCGTCAAGCCTGATGGGCTTTGTTCTTTTCCAGATTTAACTTCGAGCTACCGCCCGGCAGAGAAAAATCTCCTGGCAGATGCCCTGTCTTGTTCATTAGAACCTGAAGACAAACTCGATGTGTTGTGTCCGTAGTTTCCCAACACCCTCTCTCTGCCCTCCTTACCTCTTTGGCGACTCCCTCTTCGAACGCGGGAAGATTGGCTGCTGTGGCGTCCTTCTGCCAAAGTCCTCCGGCATCCCTGGACCGGCTAGATGCTGCAACCCGCCATGTTTCCTGGAGGTCTAGGGGCACACATGCGGCGCGGCCCTGACTGAAGTACCGGCGATGGCGCGAACCTCAGGTGTGTCCCCCTGAGATGACATCACCCGCGACAGATATATAAGGTCTTAGAATTTGCTAACAGTTTGAGTTAGCAACGGGTTATTCTACCTAAGCTACTCTGCCTCTTTGGACTTATCAGGAGTACCCGCTCCTCGGGGGCCTCGCTCTCTCCTTTGTTTTTCAGGTGACAGTCTGGAACCGGTACTCGCTCCTCGAGGACCCTCGTTCACAGACTTGCTCCGTATTCTCTTCTGCCTGGAAGTCATCACTGCCAACTACATCAGTGAGTTACCATCGCTCTCTCAGAGCTTTCCCTGGAACCAGGTACTCGCTCCTCAAGGGCCTATACATTCCAGCTCTTGGGCTTCTATGAGACATTGTATGAGTGTTACCATCAGGTTCGGTACATGAACTCTGCATACCCTGCCTACCCACTATATTTCACTTTCTCTACAGCTCAGCCTCCAGGGATCGCTGTTCCAGTATCTGAGGGACTACAGCCCAGCCGGGCATTCCAGCTCACTACTGCCACCTCTGGTGGTTCAGTATACTGTCTAATAAAAGGACTAGTGTGTGTCTGTCTCCTAACTCTGAGCCTGACCGGTGGTCCCTCTCGGGATCTTCCCCCAGGGGCGTGGTCATCTGCCACTGGTCCAAGGATCCACCCACAACTCTCGTAAATAACAACAGATTGCTAACTCCATGGATCTGGCACAACTTAATGCCTTGCAGGCCATACCGGACCTGGCCCAGCGCATTGTGGAGCAGTAAGACGCCTTGGAGAAACTTACTGCAGCATTTCATCAGCTACACACACAGAAGACTCAAGGCACAGCCTCCAATCAAGAAGGTCAGTCACCGGAGGTAACTTTGAAGACTGCTGTAGCACTGGCGGCTCCAATCCGCTTTTCCGGAGAAATCCAGAAGACCCGGGGCTTTTTGAATCTTCCATCATGAATTTATCATCGTATCGGTTAACCACTGCTCAAACCAGCATCTTGGAAAAAGGGCTGTCTTTCGTGCCTTTTTACCCTTATGATGCCTTTCAAACTAGACGTGACTTGTACAGTTTTTTCAGAAAACTTCAAATCAAATTATTTTTTTCTAATTTCCCCCTATGATTGACATCTCTATGGTTTCTCCAAAATCGTCTTCTTGGATACCACCGGGACTTCCTGATCCACATATTAAGACTTTTATGGATTTGGTTCTTCTTGATTTAACCCATGCTGAACAGACTCAGGATTTTCCTCGATTCAATCTAATTAAAGATCAACATCTTGCGGTCAATGAATTAAAGAATATGTCTTCGGTAGTGATTAAGCAGGCTGATAAGGGTGGTTCAGTGATATTAATGGATAAAGATTATTATATGAACAAAGTGAATTCTCATATTTCTGATCCCAATAATTACCAACTTCTGCCTCATGACCCTGGTCCCTCCCTTATAGCCAGGATTGAAGAAGTAGTTGAAGATGCTTTTATTATTGGCTTCCTGACTTCCAAAGAAAAATTGTTTATCAACACCACTTACAGGACGCCTACCCTATATATGCTTCCAAAAATCCACAAAAGTAGTGTGGATCCTCCTTGTAGACCTATAGTCAGCACTATTGGCTCCTTATTAGAACCACTTTCTGTTTTTGTGGATAAATGTGAAGGATACAAAATCTATGCTTAATATCCTAGCCTCCATCCAAATTCCCTCTGATGTGATATTGGTTACTTTAGACATACGTGCACTCTATACTAGTATCCCTCAAGAACAATCACTCATTATTTTGGAACAATATTTAGAAATGCGACCACGTCCATACCGTATCCCTACTGTCTTCCTGCTAACCTTAGCAGAGTTAACACTGTGGGAAAATTATTTTGTTTTCAATGGACAATTTTACAAACAGATTCATGGAACCGCCATGGGCACCACCATGGCTCCTAGCTTGGCTAATTTATTTGTGGCAGATTTTGAGACTACCTTTTTATATTCATCAATTCAATTTCAACATGTTTCCCATTGGCGCCGATATATAGATGATATTTTTTTTCTTTGGCACAGCAACGTTGAGAATCTACATCTTTTTTTGAATTGGCTTAATTCCCTCAATAACAATTTATTTTTTTCTATGCATTATCATCAAGAATTCATTAGTTTTTTGGACATTCTCATTACTCGGAGAGATGACCATTTTGTCACTTTGCTTTACAAAAAACCCACTGATAAAAATACTTTGCTACATTTTTCTAGTTTTCATTCTTATAGTCTTAAGAAAAATTTACCAATCGGACAATTTCTTCGGCTCCATCGTTTATGCTCTGAGAAATCTGATTTTTATACTCAGTCACAAGATTTAGCCACCCGCCTATTACAACGGGGCTATCCATCCCGGATTCTGAGAAAAGCATTCAAAAGAGCATCAAATGCTCATCGCCAATGGCTTCTTTTGGACTCTTCAGCTGATCAAGATACGGTTCCACTAGTGTGTACTATCAGATTTTCCACAAAATTCTCTAATATTGCCTCTATAATTCATAAACATTGGCATATTTTACAATCATACTCTGTTTTTTCTGATTACCCGATTATAGCATATAGTCAGGGAAAGAATCTGAGGGATCTGTTGACTCATTCTTTTCTTCTGTCCACTAATGAGTCTGAATCTGATCTGCCACATGGCCACTGGCCCTGCACAAAGTGTTCTTTGTGTTTACAAACTTTATCCGGTCCATGTTGGACAGATAATTTAGGATGCACACGATCAGTCAAGTTTTATTCTGATTGTCACACATCCCATGTTATTTATATCATTGTATGCCCATGTAATAAATTCTATGTTGGTCTGACGAAACGCCCGATCCGCACAAGATTGATCGAACATCGCAGTTGTCTCCTGACTGAGAAAGTTCAGACTCCAATAGTAGCACACTGTCTATTGGAGAAACATAAATTTGTGGATCTGAGATGGAAGGTGATAGATCGTATTTGTCTATCTGGGAGGAGTGGTGATCCACAAAAATTACTAAATTTAAAAGAGCAACAATGGATTTTTCATTTAAATTCTGTACAGCCCCACGGTCTAAATGCAGCTATCGAATGGTATTCTCTGGTTTAAATGTCCATAACTACTAGTGACATCATCTCTGGCTACGTGGCCCTGTTTGATTGGTTGCTTGCCCTTTAAAGATCGGCGCAAGAGCGTTCTCTCTTGGTTGAAGAGACGCATTACTGGCAAGCCGGCCAGCCGTATAAAACATGTTGGTGTTCCATTACTGTGTCTTCGTTTCGCAAGTATTTTTAATTTCTTTGAAAAGCTGCTATAATGTATATTTTCGCCTATTATTCTAGCAACTTTCGGCCCTCAAAGAAGGCATAGCCGAAACACGGATCCTGTGTCGGGCATTTTCCACCTAAGCCTCACATGATGAGCATGGCGTTTCTTCACATCGCAGAAAGCTAAGTTTAAAACAGTGATAACTCACTTGAATTTATGAAATTGAAATTGGGACTTTAAAATTATTGAGACTGCCTAATATGCTTGAGATTTCTCTTCGGTATTTTGAACTCTTTCACTAAGCAATTTATCAAAAAACACTCATCGTAAGACCTATGATTATATTAATTGGCGCATGACTACCAATGCTAATTAGCATATTATATGCCCATGTATGAGGTCTATTTAATGAGGAAAAAGTTTTTCTCTCACTATTGGTGTTCTTTATCTATTCCATAAATTTTGTGGTTGAACAGATATTTTTGTTACTATCTACAATGAATATACACGAGAAAGATTTGCATGCACTGCTCCATGTATGCAAATCCCTCTCATGCATATTCATTGTGGATATCCTGAAAACCTGGCCTGTTTGTGGCACTTGAGGACTAGAATTCACTATCCCTGGTCTAGAGTCTGGCAGATAAGATTTAAAGTTAAAGAATGCAGGGTCATGTATTTGGGCTGCAAAATCCCAAAGCAGCAGTGCAATACAGAAGGTTAAATTCTTTTATTCATGAAACAAAAGTGGGATCTGGGGACGATGGTATCTGATCATCTCAAAGTGGCCAAACAGCTGGATAAGATGTCGGCAAAAATCAGAATGATAATTGGGTGCATAGGGAGAAGAATGGTCAGTAGAAAAAATGGGGTGATATATTGCCCCTGTATAAGTCCCTGGTGATACCTCATTTGGAATACTGTGAACAGTTCTGGAGACTGTACTTTCAAATGTATATAAACCAGCTGGAGTCAGTCCAGAGGGTGGCTACTGAAATGGTCAGTGATCTTCATTGTAAAGCGTATGGGAAGGGATTTTAAGAGCTAAACATGTATAGCCTAGAGAAAATATAAATGGGGGTGATATGTTAGAGACATTTAAAAATCTCCAAAGCATCAATGCACAGAAGTATGTCTGTTTCAACAGAAAGGAGACTCGAACAAGGTGTCATGGGATGAGAAGGAAAGGGTATAGATTCAGGAGTAATCTAAGGAAATAATTCTTTACATAAATGGTGGTGGATGTATGGAACATCCTCCCAGTGGAGGTGGTGGAACCATACTATAGACAGTATCTGAATTCAAGAAAACATTGGATAAGCACAAGGTATCTCAAAGAAATAGATCTTATTTAAGCAGCTGAGCAGTTGGTGTGGATGGGCAGACTAGCTGGTCTGTATGGTATTTTTCTGCTGTCATGTTTCTACATTTCTAAACATACAATCAGATATTCAACTGCACATTTAACTGGTTAAGTGCAACTGAATATCCAACATAAACTGATTAAAATAAAGGATTTTGTCTGTTCTGCTGCTACTCAATAATTATCAACCCCTATATGTCCGTTCTTGATATTATTCTTTTACATTCACAAGTAAAATTGTCTATGATGGAAGTTCCAAATGTGCTGATTTTTCTGCGGTGGCAGACAAGCTTTCTGCTTAAGCTGACAAAGGAAAGACAGAGCTCAAAAATCATCAGCAATGATCACATTCCCTTACATTAGCTAATTATCCAATCAACTTTTTACAAGGAAAACAATACTAATGATACATTTTAAATTAAAATACTAATGTTAGCTCTCGATAATCATATGTTACTTAAATTGGTATCCCTACAGCTTGGAAATTATTACAGCATCAATGTATTACCCTTGCTCAGTGACTCTCATGCCAAACATCCTAAGGCGCTTCACAAGGCAACATTATTTACAGTTCAGATAATTAAGAATAAGCTAAATTAAACAAAGAAAACTTACACGGAGATGTAAAAAAAAATTAGTGTAATGAAAAATCCTTGCCCATTTCACACAAATAGTGCTCTTATTTATTTACATGCTGGACTCCCATTGCTAAACAAATGGAGAGATGCAGCTGGAAAAGCCAGCACTATCAAACCTGTTATTTGGAATCTCAGAGTCCAAAGATTACAGTCATTCTGACCTGCTTCATACTTTCAGACTATAAAATCACTGAAAAATTATTGCATTAGCACAAGTATGAAACTCGTGAATGGTAATGGCAGTTGTCAAGGTTTTAATCATTCTGATAGTTCCAGTCACTCACCACTCATAATAGTGGATATCTTCTACAGATAAAGAGCATTTAGGCCTCCTTGCCTAGGCTGCTCTACTTCTGCTCATCACCTTTCTTTGCCCTTACTACTGCTGCTGCTGTCTTCTATGCTAAAGAAGTCCATTCAGATCTAGCTATTCAAGCTTGACTGCCTGCAGAAGCTCACTCCTTATCTTTTTTTTGCCATTATCTAGAAAGTTTAGCCAGGTTGCCCTCCTGGTAGGCAACCTGCCACATCCTCCATAATTATAACTGTAAGTAAAATATGCTAAACTTTTTCCACTATTTCATGCTGAGCACAGCTTGAGATGAAACCCCATCTTGTAAGACATTTTTAGATGGCAAATAAAATGACTTAGATACAAGGGTAATAAGATTCACAGAAAGTTTTAATACTTCCAAGATATACTTTCTCAGCATTTTCATAGGTGAAAACATTTGTTTCTTTGGAAAGTTAATAACCATTAGAGATGTGAATCGTGTGATCGATCGTCTTAACGATCGATTTCGGCTGGGAGGGGGAGGGAATCGGATCGTCGCAGCTTGGGTTTTTTAAATATCGTGTAAATCGAAAACCGGCACACTAAAACATCCCTAAAACCCACCCCGACCCTTTAAAATAAATCCCCCCACCCTCCCGAACCCCCCCAAAATGCCTTAAATTACCTGGGGTCCAGTGGGGGGGGGGGGGGGAGGGCGGGAAAACCGGCACACTAAAACAACCCTAAAACCCACCCCAACCCTTTAAAATAAATCCCCCACCCTCCCGAACCCCCCCAAAATGCCTTAAATTACCTGGGGTCCAGAGGAAGGGTCCCGGTGTGATCATTTACTCTCGGACCTCGGACCTCCGTGCGTAGGAGATCGCTCCCAGACCCCCGCTGGACCCCCAGGGACTTTTTCCGTACGGAAAAACGATTCGACTGCAGGAGGTCGTTTCGGACCCCCGCTGGACTTTTGGCAAGTCTTGTGGGGGTCAGGAGGCCCCCCCAAGCTGGCCAAAAGTCCCTGGGGGTCCAGCGGGGGTCCGGGAGCGATCTCCTACGCTCCTGACGTCGGGGGACAAAAAAACAAAATGGCGCCGGCCTGTCATATGACAGGTCAAAGGTAGCGCCGGCGCCATTTTGTTTCTACAACGCACAGAGGTCCGAGGTCCGAGAGTAAAAGATCACACCGGGACCCTTCCTCTGGACCCCAGGTAATTTAAGGCATTTTGGGGGGGGTTCGGGAGGGTGGGGGATTTATTTTAAAGGGTCGGGGTGGGTTTTAGGATTGTTTTAGTGTGCCGGTTTTCCCGCCCTCCCCCTTCCCCTCCCCCTTCCCTCGATTTACGATTTTTTGACGATAAATCGGGGGAATTGTTATTGTATTGCGGCTCTAACGATTTTTGACGATTTAAAATATATCGGACGATATTTTAAATCGTCAAAAAACGATTCACATCCCTAATAACCATATATTTCATCTTTGGATCACATTCTCTAAATTTTCAACATTATTGAGCAGAAAGAGGTGACCTTTAAGAAGGCCCTAACTGAGTATTGGAGAAACTCCATTTTGTCTCAAATGTTCCCACTCTTTGAGAAATAACAACAGCCTGTTCATAAGCCCTATGTAAAGTTGATGATAAATCTTGTTATTGACTCAGAAATTGATCCAGCTGTAAGAAAATTTGGTGATGGCTTCCCAAATAACATCAGCAGTAATAATTGAGGTTTTAGGCAAATCAAAGGCTATACCTCCACAATCTGTGATATTTCCCCTGCACAGATAGAGTCAAGGTAAAATCCAAAGCAACTGCAGGAAGAACATTCTTCACTTCTCCCAACCCCATGAAGAGCATCTCATTCCCGGCAGCAAGTGGCTCAATTATCTGGGAACCAGAGGACACAGACCTGGCATGCCGCATAATTTCATCAAGCTGCACTGAAGTTATTTCAAACCCCACAAACTCAGACAATTGAAATACAGGCTGAGAGGGGACTGATGCTGCTCCAGGGTATAACATCAAGGTCAAGGACAGAGGCAGTTGAACCTTTTGCCTGCTCACCACCCAGTGACTGCTCCACAGAGCTATTCAGGGGATCTGAAAGCAAGAGGAGATATTGATCCATAGGACCTGTTGGAGTTAACACTTCCAAACCACTTGGATAAGTACGGGCCTTCCACTTCCTCTTACACATCAAGGGTCAGTGTTAAAATTGAGCAAAATGGGAAAACAAGCTTTATATCAAAAAGAGGAAGGTAACTTCCGAAACCCAAACTTCAGCATGAGACCATCTTGGATTATCTTAAAATAAGATTTTAATGTTCATTATGAAGCCCTAATAGCTAACAGGGTTATTCATAAAAATGCATTATGGCGTTATCGCGGGTGTTAAGGCCCTAATGCCAGCGATAAATATCACATTGCATGGCGCGAATGCAAATTTAACAAATTTATTCAAAAGGGTGGGATTGGGGAGGGGTTTGGGCAGGATCAATGAAAATGAGGGGCATTATCGCACATGTTTAACACTGGAAATAACTAAACCTTTTTTCCTGGCATTAAGCTGTACAATACATCCAAAACACCATTTAGGATAAATATTGTAAATTCTGTTTTCAGCATGAGGAGAGAGAGAGAACCTCTGGGGTAGCATACATAGTAGTCAACTATTTATACTACTATAGGAGGGTCAGCTAGTAACTCAAGGTGAGGTTTTTGTGGTGTTCTAGGGTTTTGGGGCTGGTTTTACATACAGAGTAAGACGTATGAACAGCACAGTAGACCTCAATGAAAATTTGACGTGATTTGGAGTAAGGAAAATCACACAAAGATGAGATTTATACAATGTTCTCTCTCTCAATACCTGTCTGGGGACTTTGCAACTTGCGAAATACAAATATCACTGGGTGCAATAACTTTAATGCATGGCACAATAAAGTACCTATGCAAAGTGCTAATATAGCACACGGTGCAGTAACTCTTGAATTATTATAGCCACAACACTTTTCCTTATTGTGGGCATTATCCATGCAATAATTATTGCATTTTGATGAATCTAGGCCCAAGTTAGATAAATATTTTGTAGAGTTTTTTTACAGATTAATAGCCTGATTTTCATAAGCAATTATAAGCTTAAAACTGGGTTTTACACGTGTAAATATACTTTACCTACGCAAATGGACTTTTGAAAACTACTACAATATATGCCATTGAATTGTCAATAGGCTTTATTTATTTATTTATTTATTTATTTATTTAAAATCTTTTCTATACTGTCGTTCAGTATATTACTGTCACAACGGTTTACATAGAGGCACATATAGTAAATTGTACATGTTTCTGTTCCTAATAGTAGTGGTAGTGCCTTATAAGCTCGGTAACATAGTTTCATAATAAAGGCTATATGTTCAGTGTTGTTTAATCTGACCTGTGACTACAATAAAGACTTATTTTATACATTTCAATTAAGGGTGTAGTAAACAAACCATGACGTACATACATATAATGTGCTAGTGCTGTATAAAGATTTTGTGTGTACAGCTTTCAGCGTTTCTCTCTTTCTCGCTCTCTTTGTGAAAAGGCTTCTCTAAAGAGCCATGTCTTTAAGCTCTTTTTGAATGTCTTGAAATCTCTCTGTAATCTTACCTCTGTGGGCATGATGTTCCATAGAATCGGCCCGGCCAATGATAGTGCTCTTTCTCTGACTTGTGTTAGTTTTGCAGTTTTTACTGAAGGGATAGTTAGGAGGGCTTTGTTGGCAGATCTCAGGTTCCTGTGTGGGACATGGACACGGAGTGCTGTGCTTAACCATTCAGCTTTCTCGTCGTGGATTAGCTTATGTATAGTGCAAAGGGTTTTATATTTTACCCTGTATTCAATTGGCAGCCAGTGTAGTTCAGCCAGTGTTTCAGTGATGTGATCTCTTTTTCTTTTGCCTGTTAAAATTCTTGCGGCTGAGTTTTGTAGTATTTGGAGTGGTCTTATTGTCGTGTATGGTAATCCTAATAGTAGGGCATTACAGTAGTCAGTGCTGGCAAATATTAACGCTTGTAGGACAGTTCGGAAGTTAGTTTGATTTAGTAACGGTTTAAGTTTTCTGAGGACCATTAGTTTGTCATATCCTTCTTTGACTTTTAATGATATGTATTGTTTGAGGCTGAGTTCAGTGTCTATTATTACACCGAGGTTCCATACTTTCTCGGCTATTTCAATTTTCTGATTGTTTTTTAGTAGTATCAGAGATTGGATGACTGTTATGTTCTTTCGTTCAAGATGGAGGAATTCGGTTTTTTTCTATGTTAATGACTAGCTCCATTTGATTTAGTAGTTGTTTAATGATGTCAAGGTACATGATTGCTAGGTTTAGTTTTTTTTCCAGTGAGTCTTCGATTGGTAGTAATATTTGAATATCATCAGCGTATATGTAGTGTATGATACTCATGCCCGCTAGCAGATGGCACAGTGGAAGAAGGTAGATATTAAAGAGTGTGGCGGAGAGTGCTGATCCTTGTGGTACTCCAGTCACTAGATTTATTTTCTCTGACAGTGTGTTTTTTATTTGAACTTGATAATATCTGTTACTTAGGTATGATCTGAACCAGGCTTTAGTTTTTTCCATTAATCCTATTTCGTCAAGTCTTTTTAGCAATATGTCATGATTTACTGTGTCAAAGGCAGAGGATAGGTCAAGCATTAGAAGGATGTAATGTTTACCGTTGTCGAAGCCTCTCATTATGCTGTCAGTCAATGAGAGAAGTAAGGTTTCGGTGCTGTAATGTTTGCGAAATCCGTGCTGTGATGGGTACAGTATATTATTGTTGTCTAGGTGTTCAGCTAATTATTTCTGAACAATTTTTTCTATTAATTTTGCTACTGGTTTGTAGTAGATTTGATACTGGTCTGTAGTTACTCAGTATAAGTGGGTCACTGTTCTTTTTCTTTATTATTGGTTTAATTATTGCTCCTTTTAGGTTATCTGGAAGGGATCCCTCTTCTAAGGAGAGGTTTATGATTTTTGTTAATGTAGGGGAGACTATATTAGCTAATTTTTTGATGTCGATTGTTGGTATGGTGTCAATTATATGTGGGGCTGGGTTTATCTTTTTTGGTATGGTTTCAACTTCAGTTTCTGTTGTTTCCTCAAATGTGGCCCAATGTGTACTGTCCCTTGTGTGCATTTTGATTTCTTGTTTTGTTGTGTTTGGGATTTTATTTTTCAGGTTTCTAATTTTGTCATCGAAGTGATGAGCTATTTTGTTACATTTGTTTTCAGGTAACTCTGTGGGAGCTTCTGCTGTGTCGTTGGTAAGGTTTTTGACTATGGTGAATAACGTTCTAGGATTGTTTGAGAATTTTTCAATTTTTGTCCTATAGTACTGTTTTTTGGCATCAAGGATTGTTTGTTTGTAGTAGGCTAGATGTTTTCTATATCTAGATAGGTTTTCATTGGTTTTGTGTTTCTTCCAGTCTTTTTCTTTTTTTCTCAGATTTTGCTTGATTTCTTTTATTTTTTGGTTGTACCATGGGTTTGTTTGCTTTGGTTCTTTGATGAGGGTGTGTTTCATCGGGTTGATTTTGTCCTCTAGTTTATTCATTGTTTCTGTCCATGTTTTTGTTGCTGAGTGGGCATCTTTGAACTCAAATTCTTTTAGTTTTTCATCTAGTTTGTTTCCTCATGTTTCAATGTTGAATGGCGGTCGGTATTTAAATTCTGTTGGTTCCATTCTATGTTTTGACTGGGGCCTTGTATATTTAAAGGTAGACTGTATTAAAAAGTGGTCGGACCATGGAATTTGTGAGTAGTTTGTTTTAATGTGATCTAAGAAGGTATTATTTATGAATGTGAGGTCAAGGGAGTGTCCTGCTTTGTGTGTTGGGTTGTCTGTAATTAATGTGAACCCTAGGGCTGTCATAATGTCCATTAATGTTCGGCAGGTGTTTGATAAAGGGTGTACGTCCATGTGTAAATTAAAATCACCTAACACTATCGTGGGTTTTGTTGTATTTAAGTGTGTTGTGAAGAATTCTATTAGCGGTGATATATTTAGTTCAAGGAGGCTTGGAGGGCAGTAAATAAGACATATTTGTATGTTGAGGGTTTCAAACATAGCAATTTCATGGTTTGTTGGGGGTATTATGGGTAACAATTTACATTTAATTTTTTTTTCAGTTATAAGTAGGAGTCCACCTCCTCTTTGTTTGCTCTGGGAATTGAGAATACATCACAGTTCTTGTGGGCTATTTGGTTTTTTAAAACAGTGTCAGATTTTTTTAACCAGGATTTAGTTACGGCAATGAAGTTGTGTTTGATGTCATAGAGTAAGTCTGTGATGATTGGGAATTTTTTGGTTATGGCTTGTGCATTTACTAGAAGGAAGGTGATCATTAGTAGGTTTAAATCTCCATTGTTTATGTTTTTTGTCCTTTTTATTTGTATTAGGTTGTTGTTTGTATTTGTTTGTGTAGTGTTTGTAGCTTTGTATTTTATTTTGTCTTTGTGGCTTTTTGTGTCTCTTTTGCCGTACTTACCTTTGTTTAGGCAGACTTTAATTGTTTGTATTACCTGTTCTTCTCTCTCGTTGACCATGTTTGGTGATCCATGGTAGTTTAGCAAGAGTTTCCAGTTCTCTGGGAGTTCTCGGGGTGTACGAAGGGGCGTACAAAGGGGCTGCCCCTTTGTCGTGCCCCTTCGGTGTGCGGCTCCGGCGCGCGGCGCCTCCGGGTCAGCTCCGCTTTTAAATGCCTCCCCTTTGGTGCTCCTCCAACATCGTGACATCAGCAGCGATGCCAAAGTGGAGGGGCGTGGGCTGCTCTTCCGGGCCCGACAGGACCGATCGATCCGGGGCTGCGGCATCTTTGGAAAGAGAAAAGGAATGAGAGAGAGAGAGAGAGAGAGGAGAAACTGGAGGCAGAGGAGGGAAAGGTTAGTGGTGCGGTTTGTTACAGAGAGGCTGTTTGTTACAGAGAGGCTGGAAGGTAGGATCGGGTGGGAGATGCTGCCGCTTGGTAGGGCCTCGGTGTCCATTGAGGCAGTCGGGGGTAGCACTGCTCCTCCTCTGGTTCGGCTCCGCTTTTAAATGCCTCCCCTTTGATGCTCCTCCGACGTCGTGATGTCAGCAGCGACGCCAAAGGGGAGGGGCGTGGGCTGCTCTTCCGGGTCCAACAGGACTGATCGATCCGGGGCTGCGGCGTCTGTGGAAAGAGAAAAGGAAAGAGAGAGAGAGGAGAAACTGGAGGCAGAGGAGGGAAAGGTTAGTGGCGCGGTTTGTTACAGAGAGGCTGTTTGTTACAGAGAGGCTGGAAGGTAGGATCGGGTGGGAAACGCTGCCGCTTGATAGGGCCTCGGTGTCCGTTGAGGCAGTCGGGGGTAGCACCATATTAAGTGCACTTAATGCAGGTAAATGGCTTTTGAAAATTGCTATGATAGTATGTTACATTTAAATGCTTAACTCCTTTGAAAATTCACCTGTTAGTGTTTATACAATTGGTCCAGGGGCCAATACACTCAACAGGACATGCTTTACATTTATTTTTCAATTCTTAGATATATAAGGACATAGTTCAGAAAATGAAGATCTCTCTACTCTCCTGGAGTAACCACTATGCTCTATTTAAAGATGTCATATGATCTTATGGGAAAAGGGTTTCATAAAGGATGGATTTGAATGTATGAAATTGCATTATAAGAGTGGACAGTAGCTTATGAAAGACAGGAGGTGGATTATTGTAATATACCTTTCAACAATTAGTTTTCAATCAGAATATTAGGCTGACAAACATCTTGGATGAGGCAATCCCTGTGAAAATGTTCCATTATTCATGGGAGAAAGAATTCAAGATATCATAGTAGAGTGTGGTTGGCCAAACAACAGTTGTGGCAATTGTAATCTCACTGGAGGAAAGATAGGTTAGAATAGAACCTGTGACTATGTAAAATTAGTCAAGAGAAGTAAAAATAATGACCAGACAGGCTAAAAAATGTAGTATTAGAAGCCAAGAATCATCTCAAACAGTTATTTTGAACAGTGCAGAAACTAACAAGTAGAAACAATCATTTGGAGAACTGCCAAATAACTTTGCTGTCTGGTAATGACTTGGCTATATATTTTTCAGCTAAGATAAAAGGGATTCAAGATTCCTTTCATCACAATTATACAACCTCCCTGAAGGCAGATCGTATTCAAAAGGGGTTTGAAGGGATGAAGGAGAATATCTGAAAAATAAATTTCCCTTAGGTTTAGTACAATTGGAGGTAGGTAAGGAGGAAGATGTGACTGACCAACTGGTTAAGGTATATGGGATTTATAATTGTATAGGGGAGCAAACTGGACCAGTTAAGTTTGGGGAGTTTAGACAGCTCACCTCTATAGAAGTGAAGATGATGTTGATTCTTATGAATTGCATTAATAGCAAATTAGATCAAGTGCCATGAAAACTTCTTAAATATTTAAGGATGGAAGGTTTTAATGATTTTACAACAATAGTGAATTCATCATTTCTGCAGGGTAAGATGCATGCCAAAGTGAAAAAGGCAGTGGTAGACCCATGCTCAAGAACAGTGGATTGGATTCAGATAAGGTTGATCATTAACATTAGAGATGTGAATCAGAACCGGAATCGGTTCTGATTCCGGTTCCGATTCACATCATGTTTTTTTTCGTCCGGCCCGATCGCGGTTTTGTTTATCAGCTGCGCCCGAGCCGATAAACAAAAAACCCACCCCGACTCATTAAAACTAATCCCTTAGCTTCCCCCACCCTCCCGACCACCCAAAAAACGTTTTACAGTTATCTGGTGGTCCAGTGGGTGTCCCAGGAGCGATCTCCCACTCTCGGGCCATCGGCTGCCACTAATAAAAATGGCGCCGATGGCCTTTGCCCTTACCATGTGACAGGGTATCCATGCCATTGGCCGGCCCCTGTCACATGGTAGGAGCCCTGGATGGCCCGCGCCATTTTTAAAGATGGCGCCGGCCATCCAGTGCTCCCTCCATGTGACAGGGGCCTGCCAATGGCACGGATACCCTGTCACATGGTAAGGGCAAAGGGCCATTGGCGCCATTTTTATTAGTGGCAGCCGACAGCCTGGGAGCAGGAGAGCGCTTCCGGGACCCTCACTGGACCACCAGGTACCTGTAAAACGTTTTTGGGGGGTCAAGAGGGTGGGGGAAGCTAAGGGATTAGTTTTAAAGGGTTGGGGTGGGTTTAGGGGTTATTTTTGTGTGCCATTTTTCCCGCCCTTCCCCAAAACGATAAGAGAACCCCCACGAACAATTTCGTGGGGTTTTCCTATCGTTTTGGGGGAGCCCCCGATTTCTGCCGATTTTGAAAATATCGTACGATATTTTCAATCATCCGAAGCCCGATTCACATTCCTAATTAACATCCATTTCCAATCTTTCCTTCTTGGGGAAGATAATTGAAAGGCTTTGTTACACTCATATTTTACATTTCTTTGATGATCATAACATTCTTCACGTGAAACAGCCAGAATGTTGATGTTGTAGGAGTACAGAGACAATTTTATTTAGCCTAGTGGATAAGATTAGGAGACAGTCAGGCAGGAGAGGTGACATACTGTTAATCCTTTTCAATTTGTTAGTAGTATTTGACAAATTGGATCACAACTTACTTTTTGAGCACTGAAGAGTAGTTGGATTGAAGGGAAAGTTCTCTAAAAGTTTGCCTCATTTTCAGATTATATCAAGTACCATATATACTTGTGTATAAGTCTAAAGATTTTACCCCTAAAATCAGTCCTTAAAATTGCAGTCATCTTATCCATGGGTCAATCTATATTAATGGTGCATAACTGAATCGTTCATGCACTCCTCCTCCTTATTCCTTAACTCACCCGCTGCTATGAGGATGATGAAGGCACTTGCAGTTGCTAAGGCACAGCCTTGCTCTCCCCCATAGTGTCCCATAGAGGCATTCAGACAGCTTCTCCTCTGCACCCAATCCCTATTCCTTAACTCAGTGGTTCTTAACCTTTTTCCCATCGTGACACACCTAACAGACCACACTCAGATGTGTGACACACTGCTCATTACAATTTACGGCAGAAATAAGAAATAAAGGTCCAGTATTATTTTTATTGTTAAGAATGACACAAGGAAAAGATACATATTCTGTCTGAACAGAAATTGCATAAACGGTAAACATCCCACACCAAAACAGCACCGATTTCCAGCACTTAACAGTAACTACCTTACCTAAGAAAAGGCAACACTGAAAATATTACACCAGGCCTTAAGACACCAATACATCTCCTATTAGGAAAACGGACCAAGTCAGGCTGCTATAGAGCCCTAGGGGTGTGCATTTGTTTTCAACGTATTGGCAATCCGCAACGTATATGTCCCTATTTGTTGCATTCGTGGGGTCACAAAACGTATGGCAAACCTCCACGAATACAACGCATCTAACGAATAAACCCCTACCCTCCTGACCCCCCCAAGACTTACCAAAAGTCCCTGGTGATATGGTGGGGGGCCTGGAGCAATCTCCTGCACTCGGGCTGTCAGCTGCCGGTATTCAAAATGGCACCGATAGCCTTTGCCCTCACTATGTCATGGGGCTACCGGTGCCATTGGTCGGCCCCTGTCACATGGTAGGAGCAATGGATGGCAGGTGCCATCCATTGTGCATGGCCCGACTGATGTACCGGCGTTGGCACGAACCTCAGCTCCAGATATTTAAGGTCTCAGTTTTCGCTAACAAGACGAGTTAGCAAGGGTTCGCTTCCACCAGGTCACTGCGGATGGGATTCGCTCTCCGCAAACCTAGCTACTCTGCCTCCTCGAACTTCACTAGAGATACCCGCTCCTCGGGGGCCTCGCTCTCTCTTTTTCTTTTCAGGTCGCAGTCCGGAACTGGTACTCGCTCCTTTAGGGCCCATGTCCCGGACCAGCTCCTGAAGTGGTATTCATCGCTGCTTACAACATTAGTGAGTTTCCATCTATCTCTCAGAGCCTTCCCTGGGATTAGGTACTTGCTCCTCAAGGGCCTACTGCATTCCAACTCCTGGGCTGCCTTAAGAGACTATGGTGTGAGTGTTATCACCAAGGACTTGTTCCAGAACTCTGCATATCCTATCTACTCACTTTCTTAGTTTCTCTACAGCTCAGCCACCTTGGGATCGCTGTTCCAATACCTGAGGGACTAAGGCCCAGCCGGACGCTTCCAGCTTACTACTGCCACCTCTGGTGGTTTAATATATTGTCTAATAAAAGAACTAGTGTGTGTCTGTCTTCTACACTAAGCCTGACCGGTGGTCCCTCTCGGGATCTCCCCCGAGGGCGTGGTCACCTGCCACTGGTCCAAGGATCCACCCACAACTATTCTAAATAATAGCAGATTGCTATCTCCAGCAACTCCGTTAATAACAGACTGCTTCTCTCAGCTTTAACAACAGAGCTCTAATAACAGATTGCTAACTCCATGGATCCGGCATGACTTCAGGCTTCCGGCTTGACTCCAGGCTTCCGGCTTGACTCCAGGCTTCAAGCTTAACTACATGGATCCAGCACAACTCAATGCTTTACAGGCTATACCGGGCCTGGCCCAGCGCATTGCAGAACAACAGGACACCTTGGAAAAACTTACTTCAGCTTTTCATCAGCTATACACACAGAAGGTTCAAAGTACTGCTTCTAACCATGAAGGTCAGTTACAGGAGGTAACTTTAAAGACTGCTGTACCACTGGTGGCTCCGATACGCTTCTCTGGAAAAATACAGAAGACCCTGGGCTTTTTAAACCAGTGCTGCATGCACTTTACCTTACAACCATCTTTATTTTCTACTGCTTTTTCCAAGACTACCTACATTCTTTCCTACTTGGAAGGTAGGACTTTGTCTTGGGCATCTACCTTGTGGGAACATAAGGACCCTATTTTGCAGGACATAGAAGGATTTATGGACTTGTTTAAATCCGTTTTTGATAACCCTGCTCGAACTTCAGTAGCCAGTTCTGCTTTGGTGGAATTGAAGCAAGGCAACAGATCATTGGCTGAATTTGCCATAGATTTTAAAACTCTTGCGGCAGAACTCTGCTGGGACCCTAAATGTCTCAAGACTATCTTTTGCAGAGGCCTGGATACCCATTTAAAAGACGAGCTGGCTGCTCGTGAAACACCTGACTCGCTGGATAAATTAGTAGCCTTGACCACTCAGATTGATCACCGGCTCCGGGACAAGGTGAAGGAATTCCGGCCTAAGATGTTATCTGGGTTGAATCAGGCTATCTCTATACCTGCACCTCGAAAGGTTCCAGTAATTTCTGCTGCTGATAAAGATGAACCAATGCAACTTGGTCATGGACATTTGACTTCTAAAGAGAGAAGATTTCGGAAGAAGCGCGGCCTTTGCATGTACTGTGGTCAGCCTGGCCATGACTTCTCTACATGCTCTATTCATCCGGGAAATGGATGGGTCTAAGTCCTGCAGGAGGACTGTTTTTAGGCCTTACCGCGTCCTCTCATACGCTTTCTCTCCCAGTCTCCTTGACCTATAGACCAATATCATTTCATACTCCTGCCCTGGTGGATTCAGGAGCAGGAGGCAACTTTATTATTAGAAGTCTAGTGGAATACTTGAAGATTCCCCTCATCAAATTGAAAGATCCACTACTGTTATCTTCCATTCATGGAGAACCCTTACCGGGTAACGTGACTTGCTAAACCGGACCAGTTACTCTTCGCATCGAAGCGCTCCTTGAGGGCGTGGTCACCTGCCACTGGTCCAAGGATCCACCCACAACTATTCTAAATAATAACAGATTGCTATCTCGAGCAACTCCTTTAATAACAGACTGCTACTCTCAGCTTTAACAACAGAGCTCTAATAACACTCAATGAGCTCTGCTTAGGTTCTCTTCAGTTTATGTAACTGTCACTTGGTTTCTTAGAGTCTACGCCTACGTAGACTCTAAGAAACCTACTCTATCTACCTACCAAGGCGTAGGTAGACTCTACCTACGCCTTGAAACGTGCCCTAAGAAATTCCGACAGAACCTCAAGACTTGGTTGTTCACACGAACCTACACTTGAGCAACCCCTCCTCTTCTCCCCTTCTCCTTTCCACTCCATCCACCCTCCCCCCACCCCTAGGTCCCCTCTTAAACCTCCTCTCTTAACTCCCCCCATTGTATTACTATTGTACATAAACTATATTTGCATTTAACTATGTTTGTGCCTAGAATTTACTTGTACAGCATATCCTTGGTTTCCCTTATCCCTCTACCCCCCCCCCCCCTTTCCAGTTCAACTAATATTTTCATTGTAAAGCCCTTACCCCCTCCCCCTCTCCCCCCATCCTCACTAGTTACTTTATTCAGTTTCTATGTAAAGCCCTGTTGGCTATTTTTTTGTTCTATGGAAACCGATGTGATGTTTTCTAAACGAATGTCGGTATACAAAACATTTTAAATAAATAAAAAATAAATAAATAGATTAGTGTTCTGTGATATAATCAGCACTATTTTTCTTAATAGGTATTATTATCTTCTATTTTCTTTATTTAATGGATTTTCCCTCAACATTCCTTTATTGTATAATTTATTAGGATTCTTTTCTTTAACCTTTTTATTTTAAACTCTACTTAACTTTTAAATTCATTTTAGTGACATGGTATCTGGGTCCCCTGTACCTCTAAATTGCAGAGGTATGAAAACCAATAACCTGGACCCATTCTGAATTATTTTGAATTGTTCTGAACCTTTTAAAATGACTAGTATGGAGTTACCATTTTAATTTTTTTTTCTGAACTCTGTCCTTATCTCTCTTAACATGTGATGTACAGCTGCAGGACTGGGAAACTAGCTAGCTGTCATTGATATCTTCTACCATGGAAGAGTTCCCAGAGTTTGTGCCTTAATTAGCACCAATCTCTAGATAAACAATGATTTCTTTTGACCTTCTGTAATTAAGTTAAACATATGCTTACTGTATTTACAATTATATATATATATATAATCATTAGGAGAATTAGATGTTTATATTATTATACTTATATGTTAAAGTTAGGGATATGAAATCAGGTGCTCTTTTTTCAATTAGATAAAATAATCACACTATATCAAAGCACACAGGTGACTTGACGTAGCATATTTGATGTAAGATCAAAGTGTTTTTTTTATAGCTATATTTTCTTGGACATGTAACTTGACTTATACATGTAGTGGTTTAGTAACACATGAAGTCAGAAGATTTCTGAGTTAGTTGAATATGACCTTATATTGAAAAAGAATTACTATAAGTCATTAAGAGGTCAGCCAAAGAAAAGATATATATATATAATGATGTCCAGACACTTGAGGCTGCTGCTATTCTATTCAGAGTATTGCATGCCAGAGACCGTGGCATATTTAACTTATATTTGGTAAGCAACCATTTTAAATTTTATTTTTCTGTATTCTATGACTTGATGACTTGATTAAAGCAATTAAATTTAATTATATACTTTCCTTATGTAAAATAAAAATTATATTCTTCTTTTAAGAATATATTTCTGACTGAGTTTTTTGAGTGGCTCTGCTCTCATAAATATTTTTTTAACTGAACTCAATATAATGCATCATCTCAGGAGTGCTGATTTGTTAACTTTTTGTGACATGGTGTTCTAAGGGCAAATGAGTAACATTTAAGGGAACCCCTTTCTAACATCCCTTTTACTTAGAATTGTCTATCAGAGAACCAAGACATTAGTGCTTTGGCCTATAAAAGTATTATTACGCTGACCCTATCACTAGTAACTAGGGAAGCCAACTTGATGTCACACTTAGATACTGTTTGAGCTTTTTGGTAATTGCTATAGCAATTCCTACTCTTTTGGTGTTTACTGGACTCAACTAGTGACCATAGATGTGGCTGGAATGTACCAAATGTCTAACTAGCTTTTTATTTTAAATCAATTGTTGGTATAAAAAGTATTTACTAAAATATAGAAAAGTATTCCTTATGTATTTCTATTTTTTTCTTGCTTATTTAAACTTTCTATCTATAATAAAGTCCTCAAGAACTTTCTTCTAATTTTATTTCAAAATTAGAATTTTCATCCACTTTACCTAAGTACCTGCCAGCATTATTAAAACTCCCACTATTGATAGATATTCACATTTTTTTAATCTTTTATTTCTTTTATTCCTTTTTACTGACTGGTTCCTAGCCGATCTTTTTTATAATTTTTAAATTATTCTGTAATTGAAAAAGTGGTATCCATCAAATATTTACTCTTCTTACCTGAACACAACTTCTATTTATTTTTAATTTTTCTTATTTTTACTTCTTTTTAAGGTTCCCCCCACCCGAGATTACTGGTTCCCTGCTGATGTCATTGATGACATCTTCATGACAGGTTTAAAGGTTGCAACCCAGTCTAAGCACTCCTTCTCTTTTAAATGTCCATTTTCACAATTTTTTAAATTTTTCCATAATGACTTTGCTGCTAAATTACAAAGAGAGTAAGGTACTAGCAGCGACAGCTTTTGGAAACTCAGCTGACCACTGCCGATCAGCTGATTCTCCCTGCCAGTCTCTTCTTGGCCTAACGCTGGTTTTCTCCCTTCATCTTTTTTTTTTCTTTCTTTCAAGTGAAGAGATGAACAACAGCTGCTGTGGCTTGGAACTGTTGCACATGTATGGCAGCGAGTACTGAAGGGCACCCCGACGGTACTCCGTTTACTCTGAAGCCCCCTTATTACTAGGAAATCATGGCTCCGCTGTTCTTCTTTCTTTCTTTTTCCTTTTTTTCTTAAATTAAACTTCACAGTTCCTACATAATGGCAACAGTCAGGCCTCTCCCACAACAAAGCTCTGAAGAGAACTTTGACAGCACCCCCAGTTCATCCCCAATGGAGAATACCCTCTCTCCTGCAGTGCCATTACAATCACGGCTCTGCTCTTTTTCTCTTTGTTTTTAAAACTAAAGTGGCGGGTTTTCTCCACGGTGACCGGCTCCTCCGCCCTTCCTCAGTGGCAGCAGGCCTGACCAGCACTGCCACTATGCTTTCCTCCAACCAGACTCTCTCTCTAATGTTTAGGGGAGCTCTGCTCTGGTAAGTATTATTTTTTTATTTATCTTTTTAGGCCTATTTACATCTGCAGCCAGAGAATGTTGATGGAAAAGTGAAGTCTTGTTGGGAAGCCTGTGTTTGAGCCTGGTGTAGGCCCAAGGTACAACAGTGTAATGTTATCGGCCACATTGGAAATTGAATCCATGGGGGAGCAGGAAGCTCTCAGTGGCAATTGGGAAGCCTGCAGCAGTGCAAAACCCTTCCCATGGTGGAGGAAGGGCTAGTAACTATATGTTACCATTGGCACTGATCTACAGTATCAGGGAAACCACAGGAGCAAAAGAGAACTTCCTGCAGTGCCGGAGATGGAGATTTGGATGAAGGATGAGGGAGAGCTGAGTGAGCAGCAGCTGCTGGTTTTGCTTACATCCCAGCCACAGCAGTGAGAGAGAGATGCTGTGCACCACTTCAGAATTGTGCAAAAGCTGCAAAAGGAGTCCAGGGACCTCAGGAAATCCCCAAGCTGATCAAGGAATCCAAGCTACAAACTTTATTGATGTTAGTGATGATGTCAGTGACCAGTGACAGTTCTGGCCCAGGAAGGCTCAACAATGCTGAAAAATAAAGCTAAAACAAATAAAATAAATCAAACTAGCCCCCATGGATAGATGTGCAAGGATCAGAGGTGTTGAATAAGCCCGTAATATGTGGAAGAAAGTGGTGAAAAGGTTTTGAATAGTTCTGTTTCCTTTGAGACATTTTTTAATTAAAAAAAAAAAAAAAAAAAAAGCAAATATAAGTTAATTTGTATGTGAAGAACTTGTGTCCAAAGCAGGGAGACCCCTAATATGCCCTCTCCATGGGAATAAATGTCAGGGTGGGTATAAAAACAGAGTGGGCCAGATTTTAAAAGGGTTACGCTCATAGGGGTAGATTTTCAAACACGGCGCGTTCGTGTACTTTTGCTGGCGCATCAGGCGCAAGCAAAAGTACGTGGGATTTTAGTAGATACGCGCGTAGTCGCGCGTATCCGCTAAAATCCTGGATCGGCGCGCGCAAGGCTATCGATTACGTATAGCCGGTGCGCGCCGAGCCGCGCAGCCTACCCCCGTTCCCTCCAAGGCCGCTCCGAAATCGGAGCGGCCTTGGAGGGAATCCTCTAACGCCCTCCCCTCACCTTCCCCTCCCTTCCTCTACCTAACCCACCCCCCCGGCCCTGTCTAAACCCCCCCCTTACCTTTGTCGGGGGATTTACGCCTCCCGGAGGGAGACGTAAATCCCCGCGCGCCAGCGGGCCGCTAGCGCGCCGGGACACGACCTGCGGGCGGGTACGGAGGGCGCGGCCACGCCCCCGGACCGCCCCGGGCCATAACCACGCCCCCGGACCTGACCCCAAAATGCTGCCGACACGCCCCCCAAACGCCGCGACGGCCGGGCCCGCCCCCGACACGCCCCCCTCGGAGAACCCCGGGACTTACGCGAGTCCCGGGGTCTGCGCGCGCCGGTGAGCCTATGTAAAATAGGCTCACCGGCGTGCAGGGCCCTGCTCGCCTAAATCCGCCTGGATTTGGGCGGATTTAGGCGAGCAGGGCTCTTAAAATCCGCCCCATAAGGTACGCGCGTAACCCTTTTAAAACGCCCCTGCATGTGCCGAGCCTATATTGTATAGGCTTCCGGCGCGCACAAAGTCCCGGGACAAACGTAAGTCCCGGGGCTTTCTTGGGGTAGGCATGACGGGGGCGTGACGCGGTTGGCGCGTCATCCGGGGGCGGTGCTGCGGCTGTGGTTTCGGCCCGGGGGCATTCCGGGGGCATGGCCGCGGCCTCTGGACCAGCCCCCGGACCAGAACATGGTGCGCGGCAGCCGGCCCGGCACACACAAAGTTACGCTTGCTTCGAGCAGGCGTAACTTGTGCGACAAAGGTAGGGGGGGAGTTTAGATACGGCCGGGGAGTGGTTTAGGTAGGGGAAGGGAGGGGAAGGTGGAAGGAAAGTTCCCTTTGAGGCCGCTCCGATTTCGGAGCGGCCTCAGAGGGAACGGGCAGCGCACGCAGGGCTCGGCGCACGTAAGTTCCACAAATGTGCACCCCCTTGCGCACGCCGACCCCAGATTTTATGATACGCGCAGCTATGCGCGTATCTTATAAAATCAGGCATTCTTTTGTTCGTGCCTGGTACGCGAACAAAAGCACGCACACGCGCTATGTTTTAAAATGTACCCCAGTGAGTTTAACTATGATGTTTGTACTTATTTAAAATGCTTAAAAAAGACAAAATCAATGTTACATGGCTTAGAATCAGTCCTTGCCATGTAAGAGATACATTGGGAATATTTTTTAATATTAAAATTAGAGTTTTGTGTAAAATGGACTCCAATCTGGATGTTTTTTAGGTAGTCCAGTCCAGGTTTTTGCCTGAAAAACAAGCTCTGTCCTGCCAACACATGTAACATTCTGAAGCCAGAGAAATAACAAGGTGATCAGTCCCGAGGAAATATATTTAAATTGTTTTTTGACCAGTGTTCCTAAATTTTTAAGGCTATCTTGGGTAAATATAAATCTTCCAAAATTTTCCAAAGGTAGATTACATTTGTAGCAGGGGAGAGAGAAAGCTGGGTGAAGACTATTTTATTGAGCTTTCAATCAGCACTAGACCTATATAAACTCACTGGAATTTCATCAGAGCAGAAGTGTTGTCCTTGAGCTCTGCTCTGAGGTCTAGCATAAGTTGAAAAACATACTAAAAAAAAGGAAATATGGTGAAAGACACATTAGAGAGAGAATGTGATGTGTGAATGAGTAATCTTTATTGAAAAATTTCCAGTAAAGGGAAGAAAAATATAAGATAGAGTAAAGATAAACATTGCAGTGCCACAGGGCTTTTACACATATTTGATAGAATAGCTGGAAAGTCTGAGAAAAGTGACTGGTGTGGGAAAATGCATCATTGAGTGTCAACATAAGCACTGACAATTTTGAAAATCCTTCCTATAATAAACCATAGAGGGAACTATCTCTTGTTGACAGGAGAGGTAAATAATTCTATTGACTATTTGTGACCAGCTGGTTAATTTGCATGTAGTGGGTTAAAGAGTACTTAATACACAGCATGGTGCTGTCCCTGAATAGTGACATTAGTGTCAGAACAGTGTGTAGCCTGATGGACAAAAGTCTCTTGGCTGAAATTATGACACAGAAAGCTACAAAACTGATAAATAAAAGGATAAAGAACAGTTTTTACCTGAATTCACTTCAAGCACAAACAAGATAAGTTTACCTAAGCTAGATTCATTTGTGTTAAGTGGAATCTCATATGAGAGCCAGCAGAGACATTTTGACTGAGGCATAAAGAGAAATACTAAAGGAAATCATCAGATGCCTTGAGGAAACAAGAGTGGAAGAGTGGAAGAGTGCTTGCTATTTTGAACACTACCACTGCTCTTCCATCTAGAATAGGGAATCATTGCTTATTCTTTTGTTTCTTTATAGTAAGTGGTAACAATTCACTAAAACAGCATAGACACCACATAGGAACATATTAGATTCCAGAAGATATTTGAGGAAAGGAAGTTACTCTTTTTTATTTATTTTGTTAAAAGAGTAGGATAGTAAGGAGAAGATCTGGTGAAAAGAAGACCTAAGAAGTCAAGTCACCAAAGTCAAGAATTCTAGATGTTGAACCCAGACTTTGAATGCCGGCGGTGCACACCAGTACTGGAATGGAGACCACATATCAACGCACACAAGCAGCAAACACAGGCTGCATACATGAGCACACCAACTTTAAAAAGGTTCTCAGCTAAGCATCCACACTTAAATATTGACAGGCCTAAGGAAATACAAGCAAGAACAAAGAAGAGACATAGAAACAAAGATTAAAGGAAAGTAAGAGAAAAAAACAATATATACAGGAGAGAACACATGAAATTAGAGCAAATCACATTAATACTTACTTGAGGGAATTTTGGAAGTATATTCAAAAATCCTAGAGCTGATTCCTGAAAAGAAAGAAAACACACAAATCTACTCCCTAGGTTACAACATAAAGCCTATAAAGAGAAGCTTTATAAACAGAGCTATACTTATTTTAAATTCACCATGTAAGGGCCTCATTTTCTAAAGTATCGCAGGCCTGCAATACTTTAGGGAATGAGGGGCAGGGGGCCGAAACAGGGGGCGGGCCTGCACTAGCCGGCAGCAATCGCACCGTCGTGGTGCGATCGCTGCCGGTTTCGCACCCAATAGCGCCACCATAGAAGGTGTAGCTATTGGGCGCGAACTCAGATGCGAAAAGGGCCTTACCTTTTCGTCGTCTGCGGTGTCTTCACAGAGTCAGCCTCGGTGACGCCCCGACTCCTCCTCTTCCGGGGCCGACTCCGCCCCCATTTTGGTATCACACGCGATAAGGGACTTTTCGCGTGCGAAATGTCCCTTATCGCGTATGATCAGGATGGAAAATGAGGCCCGAAATCTTTATAGGATCTGGTTCTATGAGTTTAAGCCACTAGAGAGAAAAAATAAAGTAAATTGTTTTTGGTAACTGTGCATTTATTTTTTATGAGAAATTTATGTTCTGATATAGGAGATAATTGTTAGTTAAAACAATTATTCTAAATAAAGTTATTTATTTTTTTTAGTTCAAACAATTTTTATTAAAGTTGAAATAACATACAACATAAAATATGTAATACAGAACGCAATAATAATGTTGAGATGCAATATACAAGTATCATGCATTACAAGACAGGGAAAATCAATTATATAGAGCAAAAAATTGGGCACAATTATGATCAAGCAAGTATATGGTCCAGCAAAGCCCACATAAGAAGCCAATGAGTGATCCTGCTATATTTAACAGCAGCAAGTTTTTCATATTTATAATGAAGAGAAATGTAGTTCCACTAAAAATAAATGTTTAATTTTTCCAATTAATAAGAATTTGCTATATAGCAATAGTAAGTAAGAAGTCAAAAAGCTTTTTGTGAGGGAGGGAATGATTGAAGTCATCACTCATTGATTTGAGAATTTCAATTTGATAACTGATTGGAATATAAATATGCAGGATATCTGAAATATGATCCCAATCCTCTTGTGACCAGTCGTAAAGCATGTGCAAAATAGAGGCATTAGCTTTTCTGTAAGACCAACAATTATGAGTTTGGGAGAGACCAGCTCGAAACAATTTCCAAGGGAACCATTGTAGTTGATGGGCAATGAAATACATGGATTGTGTGATCGAAGAAGACATAGAAATAAATACTATAGAAAGCTAGTGTTTCATGTCCCATCCACGCTCGGCCCATGCCCGGGCCTACTCACCTCACTAAGTCCTCCACGGGTCCTGGGTCATCCTCACCAGCTGCAGCAGCGAGCACAGCCAGGGCTCGGCATCCCACGGCAGTAGTCATCGGGCCTTCCAACTCCAGCCAGGCCTCACGGTGCAGCTCGGCGTCCTCTGTGGCATCGGCCCCACCCCTAGGCGCTCGCGTGTGGACTGCCTGGTCCCTTAAAGGGCCAGGGGTGGATCCCAGCTCCGTGGCGCCCAGATTGAACGCTGTATAAGAGGAAGTGCCTGCCTGCACTTCCTTGCCTTGGCAATCGGGTCTATCATGCTGTGATTTCTAGTTTGCCTCTGCGTTTCTAGTCTTTGTTCCAGTCTCGTTCCAGCCTTGTTCCAGTCCTGTTCTAGTCTTGTTCCAGTCCTGTTCCAGCGTCCTTCTGTTCCAGCATCCTTCTGTTCCTGCATCTCCCCAGGTAGTACCTCTCAGACTGTCTTCTCGGTACTGACCTTTGCCTGTTCTTGACTACGTTGATCGCTGCCTGATTTGACATTTGCCTATTTCCTTGACCATGTCTGCATGCTGCCTGGAACCGACCTGTGCCTGACCTCTAACCATGTCTGACTGCTGCCTGGAACCTGACCCCTGCTTTGGCTGACTATCCATGGACTGACTACTGGTATTGACCCCTGCTTTGGCTGATTATGCTACCTTGACTCTGGCCATGATTCTTGCCATACATTCAGAGACATTCTTCTGGCCTTCTCTGGCACCCCAGACTTTTAGCGTGAACGTCGACCACGCACCTTTGATCTTGGTGGGCACACCTCTGAACTTTCTCTCAAGGAGATCCTGCAAGGCCCACCTAAGACCAGGCGGCCCATGTAACCAAGGGCTCAACCCGAGGGAACCCCGGGTTGCTAGTGGTGAAGCTCCAGCTAGCCTCTGTCTCCTCTTGTGCTCCGCCTCCTGGTGGAAGGCGCTCTCTGGATCCAACCAGGGAACTTACCAATCCTGCACTAGGCCAAGGGTTCAACTCCCAGTGCAACAGGTTGCCAAGGCCATGGACTTGGCAGAATCTCCCACCTCACGGACCTTTCAGGGTCTGGCCGCAACTGTCCAAGAGCAACAACGGGCCATAGAGACTCTAGCATCTTCAGTGGAAGAACTCTGCTCTCAAATGCAGGATGCAGTAATGGCTAATCCTATGGGCATAAATTCTACCCTGCTACCGAGAGCATCACTGGCATTGCCAGCTCCTCCTCATTTCAATAGGGATCCACGCCTCTGCCAAGGCTTCCTCAACCAGTGCTTCATGCAATTTGCCCTTCAGCCATCCTTTTTCCTGGGGGAATCTACGAAAATCACTTTTATGCTCTCATGCCTAGAGGGGAAGGCCCTAGTATGGGCTTCTCCAATTTGGGAGCATTCTGACCCCATCCTCATGCAATTGTCCCAGTTCATTACCACCTTCAAGCGGACCTTTGAAGATCCTGATCATCAGGCGGTTGCGGGTCATCACCTTCTTCACCTCCGTCAAGGCTCAAGATCCCTCTCTGAGTTTATGGTAGAGTCCCGGACATTGGCCACAGAACTGGGATGGCAAGAGGATTGCCTCCGGGCACTCTATCTAGAAGGTCTATCTCCTGCTCTCAAAGACGAGCTCGCTCTCCGTGAGATTCCTTTGTCTCAAGAGGACCTGATTTTCCTCACTGGGAAAATTGACCATCGCCTCCGACAATGGCACCATGAAGTGAAGACATCCCGGCCTCCTGCTCAACGCCCAGCATGTGCCCCAAGCCCTCAGTTGAAGGCCCTACCAGCACCACCTCCTTCTACCGAGGAACCTATGCAAGCCAACTGTGGGCAGTTGTCTCCCAAAGAGCGTCTTCGGCGCAAGAAGCAGGGCCTCTGTCTTTACTGTGGTGCTTCCGGACACCTGAGGCAGTCCTGTCTGGTTCATCTGGAAAACTTCAAGGCCTAAGCCTGGCGGGGAACCCAAGCTTGGGTGCTACTGTCACCAGCCCCCAACTGTTACTGTCAGTTTCCCTTTCCATGGAATCCCGTTCCTTCGCCACCACTGCCCTTATCGACACTGGAGCAAGTGGCAGTTTCATCATAGATGACATCGTCAACCTCTTGAAAATCCCCGTGCAACTCCTAGAGGTACCTCTCCACATCGCATCTATCCAAGGGGAATATCTCCCTGGACTCATCACGCATCACACGGTGGCCTTCCGCCTCACCGTGGAAACCCTCCACGAGGAAGAAATATCCTTGTACGTCTTGAAACATTCCACACAGAACTGAAAAACAAAAAACAAACAAACAAAAATTCAAATTTAAAAAATATATTTTTATGCACATCCGTAGTATGTGCATACTTTCACTCTGAAACCAATCAGTGTAAAGTTCATAGGTAAATGTACCAACAGACTTTGACCCAGTGGAGACAATTTAAAAATTGCCCTGGAAAAACTTTTTTCTGATGTAGCTTCAAACTGATCTGTTTTCTGCTAAACTATATTTTTTCTCTTCTGTAGATTCTAGCTCCCTTGTTGAAGTATTTTCCATAGGGGATTCTGTTCTGTTTTCCTTTGTTTTTCTTATCTGATTTGGGAAGTGTGCATAGGCCATGTAGCTGCTCTCTGAGGGGCCTGATTCTTCATTTTAGATTGTGCAACAACATTGCTGGCACCAAGATGGTACAGGGGAATCCACAATTTGTGGTTAGATTGTGCAAAATAATCTCCTGTTGGGGGTGTGAGATACAGATGTGTATCAAATAGGGGAAATATCTATGTTTGATCATATCTGATGATCTCAAGGTTGCAAAACATTGCCACAAGGCATTGGCAAATACCAGAGAAATGCTAAGTTGAACACGAGAAGGCATTAGAAGGAGAAAAAGGATACAAAATGCCTCTGCTCAGATGACTGATGAGACCTCATATGCAGTAGGGGTGTGCATTCGTTTTTGCCGTATTGGCGATCCGCAATGTATATTGCACTGTTCGTAGTATTCGTGGGGAAGTGAAATGTATCACGATTCCCCACGAATACACGAATCTTCGCCGAATTATACGGCCACCTAAATAAAAATTTAAACAAAACCCTCCCACCCTCCTGAACCCCCCCAAGACTTACCAAAACTCCCTGGTGGTCCAGCGGGGGGTCCGGGAGCCATCCCCTGCACTCACACCCTTGGTGCCAGTTTCATCATGGCGCCGATAGCCTTTGTCACAGGGGCTACCGGTGCCATTGGTCAGCCCCTGTCACATGACCATCGGCGCCATCTTGTGCTCCGACTAGTGGAGGTCGTAGAAGCAAAAAGTATATTGGGTATATACAATGGATTCTTAGTTGTGATGGCATGAAGTTAAAGGATGGTTGCCTCTCTAATACTGCAATAGGAAAGGTAAGTAGAAAGACTAGGTAGGCCTTAAGCTCTTCATCTGCCATAATTTCCTATGTCTTCAATATTTTTCTGTTTATCTTAAAAAAATTAACATAGGGATGAAACAATTGTGCATGGTTGTCTGCCCCCCATCTACCCCAATAAAAACTCAACACTGTATGGCTTTTAAATTGGCCGCAGTTTATTACCAACATAACCCGAGCCCTAACAATAACATCAAACATGATCCCAATAGCATCCCCCTTTATCCTCCTCCCTTCCATCTATGCCCCATTCCTCCACCACCTTAAACCCCAATGGTGGAGCCACCCCCTCCCACTTTTTCCCCCGCTTGCTCTGCCTCGAACCAGCGAGAGCAAGCTTGACCGAGAACCCTGGCCCCCACTGTTCTGCGATCCTCCCGTGTAGCAGCCCCCCCAACTACACGGGGCACCCCCCCCCCCCTTTTCCCTAACCCAACACCCCCTTTAACAGTAAACATGAACTGGGCTCGGGTTTACCACCATAAAACTACCAACCTAGTTGGTATGTTTCCCCCCACTCCGGCCTGCCCTTCTCTCTCTGATCTAAACCTCTACCATTTTGCAATTTCTTTTTCTAGCCCTTCCTGCAACATGTTATTAAATAGGTCCATGCAGACCTCTGACAAGTGTACGCCATCTCCGCTGAAGAGACCAGCCTCGCACTGCCATGACCACTGATGCCTTATCCAAAACCCACATTCCCAACTCATCCATTTTCCCATTTGCCTATTCAATTTCTTCATCCCGGTATTCCATATCACTTCCTCCTTGTTTCTTAAATGAATAACTATGTCTGACCACCCGATTCTCATCTGTGGCCATCTGATCATTAGCTGTACCAAGTCTTTTTTAATACGTGAGCAAAGCTCGGCATGTCCTTGACCCAATATCATTGCCCCCGAGATGTATCTCTAGGATGTTCGGTGCCCCCCACATATCAATGCGTTCTTGTAAGAAGGCTCTCAGATCGTCCCATCGCATTCCTCTCTGACTGAACCATTCCATCCTTTCCATTCCAAGTCCAGATGTTCGCCATACGGACGTTTAAGGCCCGCCATTGCACTCTATGAATGTAGGAATGGCCCATGATCCAGGCACATCCCTTTTTGTACATGCGTCCCCTGCTCTCTGAAAATAAGAAGACAATAGTTAACTGAGATTCTCCCCCTTTCCCCGCCCCCCCTTTTTTTTTTTTGCACCTCACCCTCCTAGTCCCCTTCATTCCTCTTACTACTTGCTCGTGCTCTGTCACCTAATGTAACCCTTAAATGCCTTTGACTTCCACCTTCCTATCCTTTGAATCTCTTCCTCGTCCACCCCCGCTTCCGCCGCCGATGTAGCTACACCAATCCGAAAAGAATACAAACTGTAACATCTGTGATCTCTTCCCGCCTTCTGCGCTACTTACTTCAGAACGCTCGAAAACTGGTATTGCGCTGCCCCGTCCTCGTGCACCAAAAAAGTGCCAAACCTGCTTGGACACACCTGTAAATAAAATCTGGCTGTTCCGACCGGGCAAACTACCCAATCCTCCGCTCTTGCTAATCGTATAAAAGCCCCCTTTCCGGTTTGATCTGTCTTAGATTTGCGTATCAGTAATGTGATACTTTCTTGACCCACTCTAACACAACTGACATCCATACCTTGTCCCTCTATAATGTAATGAGATTTGGCTATTAACTCACTAACCCGCATTGCCCCAAAAAAGGCCCACGAGAGAGCCACACAAAACAACGCAACCTCAAATTCAGACCAACAAATTTGAGGTAAACGCAATGAAAATTCCCTTAGATCTGCATATCTAATTGGCAACCTTTTATCCATGTGCTCCCTCACACCTCTTTTCCATCCTCTCAACACTTTCCTTAAGCGAAAACTGCCCGTTGGGTTACCCCTTCCCTCAATCTTCTGAAAAAAGGCATATCCCGCCAATTGAGCTACCACCATGCCCACTGCAACCCCTTCCCTTCTTGCTTTTAACACGAATCCCACTAAGAAATCATCTATCCCCATTCCTCTTTGCCAACCCATTTCCCTCAAATAAGCGGACACAATCTCGTTGTCGCTGGCATAGCTCTTCCACGTGTTAGGAGCCACCGAGCTTTGAATTAACTCTCTTTCTTCTTGTCCTCCAATCGTCGCTAGGAATCCTCCGGCACGTCGTGCACTCGTCCAACCTTACATGGAAAGAAATTATGAACCGTGACCTACCTAACTCGAAAACTTGTGCCCCCATCTCTGCCTACCCTTCTTTGCTCTGTCCCCTTCCTACTCCCTGTGTTGTGTATAATCCTGGTTTGATTCTGGTTTTTTTTGGTTTTTTTTTACTCATGCCCCCATCTTTATCCATCCTGTCCCCCTTTTCAGTTTTTTTTTAATCTAACCCCCCTTCTACATACCCTGTCCCCCTATTTTATTTATTTATTTACTTATTTTTTTTTAACTACACCTTGGACGTCCCCTATACACACTTCGTGCTTGGATGGCCCCGTTGCAGGTCCAGCAGGCATGTCAAAACTTGCAGTCAGGAAATAAGCAGGTGGCTCTATTATACCTCCAGCATACGTCCTTCTGAGAACCCATGCCCTTGCCATCTTTAATCACTGCCCCTACTTTCCCTGCACACTTATCACCCCCAGCTACATTGCCCAGTCCTTCTACCCCAACCTCCCCCCCAACCCTCCCTCCTGTGTCTTCCTTCCCTTGCCGTCCCCCTTTGTTGGTCATCTGAGTCAGCCACAGGTTAATGTCCTGCGTGCCCCATGACATGAATCTGTTGCCCGCCATTTTCTCCCTAAATTTCTCATCATAGTTGAGCCACGCCCAACCTTTGTAATCCTTGAACGCCCACAAAATACTGTCACCGTATGACAGCAACGCCCCATGTAACCCTGGTTGGTAATGCCCCACTACGCTGGCTAACCGGAAACAAACCCTCACCCAATTCACTATATTCTTGGCCACCTTAATCCTAGGCTCTGTACCTCTCCGTTTCTTGCTACCCTTCTTCTTCCTTCATTTTCCGCCCCTTCTACCCTCGAACAATTGGAAAATATGAACATATCTTTGTTTCGGTATTCTTCTCCTCAGTTTACTGGGCACCCCTTCCCAAAGCTCAGTGAGTGATGCCAGTGCAGGATGACACATGTTCTGGGATGGCCCTACCTATTTCCTTCTAAACACATTGCTATCCTTGCTGGAATCAGTCTCGGACTCTGAGTCCGAGCTACTGTCCGTACTGGTACTCTCCGAAGTTGACCTCTCTCTTTTACCTTTCGTTTTCTGCCCTTTGTTTGCCTTGGTGGTGCATGCATTACCTTCTCCCTTACTAGGCCCCATGGCCAACTCTCCTCCACCTGAATGCCATGCCGTGTTCCCATCTCCTGCTGCCCCTACACCGAATGCCCCCTCCTCAGGGCCGCTGTGCCACCCTGCACCTGGTACATGCGTCGATTCAATCCATTCCTCCGCATCTGAAACACAAAACATACTTCTCACAGCACCCATCCTCCCCGCATTCGCTGCGCGCCTCTCTCGCCCCAGGCCTTCTGTCTGTACTGCATGCGCTAGCGTCTCCCGACTCCCCTCTGTGTTCAACCGACTTAAGAACATAAGAACATAAGAAAATGCAATACTGGGTCAGACCAAGGGTCCATCAAGCCCAGCATCCTGTTTCCAACAGTGGCCAATCCAGGCCATAAGAACCTGGCAAGTACCCAAAAACTAAGTGTATTCCATGTTACCATTGCTAATGGCAGTGGCTATTCTCTAAGTGAACTTAATAGCAGGTAATGGACTTCTCCTCCAACAACTTATCCAATCCTTTTTTAAACACAGCTATACTAACTGCACTAACCACATACTCTGGCAACAAATTGCAGAGTTTAATTGTGCGTTGAGTAAAAAAGAACTTTCTCCGATTAGTTTTAAATGTGCCCCATGCTAACTTCATGGAGTGCCCCCTAGTCTTTCTACTATCCGAAAGAGTAAATAACCGATTCACATCTACCCGTTCTAGACTTCTAATGATTTTAAACATCTCTATCATATCCCCCCTCAGCCGTCTCTTCTCCAAGCTGAAAAGTCCTAACCTCTTTAGTCTTTCCTCATAGGGGAGCTGTTCCATTCCCCTTATCATTTTGGTAGCCGTTCTCTGTACCTTCTCCATCGCAATTATATCTTTTTTGAGATGCGGCGATCAGAATTGTGCACAGTATTCAAGGTGCGGTCTCACCATGGAGCGATACAGAGGCATTATGACATTTTCCATTTTATTCACCATTCCCTTTCTAATAATTCCCAACATTCGTATGACATAGTGAGGGCAAAGGTAGCGCCAGCGCCATTTTGAATATTGGTAGTACGGCCCGAATGCAGGAGGTCGCTCCCGGACCCCCGCTGGACTTTTGGCAATTCTTGTGGGGGTCAGGAGGCCCCCCCAAGCTGGCCAAAGGTCCCTGGGGGTCCAGCGGGGGTCCGGGAGCGATCTCCTGCACTCGTGACGTCGGGTGACAGGAACCAAAAGGCGCCGGCGCTACCTTTGCCCTGTCATATGGTAAGGGCAAAGGGCCACCGGCGCCATTTCTATTAATGCAGCCGTGGCCCGAGAGCGGGAGATCATCCGGGACACCCCCCCCACCACCACTGGACCCCAGGTAATTTAAAACATTTTGAGGGGGCTCGGGAGGGTGGGGGATTTGTTTTAAAGGGTCGGGGTGGGTTTTAGGGTTGTTTTGGTGTGGAGGTTTTCCCGCCCTCCCCCCTCCCCCGATTTATGATTTTTTGACGATAAATCGGGGGAATTGCTATTGTATCGCGGCTCTAACGATTTTTGATGATTTAAAATATATCTGACGATTGTTTTAAATCATCAAAAAACGATTCATATCCCTAGTAATTATAGCATGGGTTATTTTTCCCTATATGCATCACCTTACACTTATCCACATTAAATTTCATCTGCCATTTGGATGCCCAATTTTCCAGTCTCACAAGGTCTTCCTGCAATTTATCACAATCTGCTTGTGATTTAACTACTCTGAACAATTTTGTGTCATCTGAAAATTTGATTATCTCACTCATCGTATTTCTTTCCAGATCATTTATAAAAACATTGAAAAATAAGGGTCCCAATACAGATCCCTGAGGCACTCCACTGTCCACTCCCTTCCACTGAGAAAATTGTCCATTTAATCCTACTCTTTGTTTCCTGTCTTTTAGCCAGTTTGCAATCCACGAAAGGACATTGCCACCTATCCCATGACTTTTTAGTTTTCCTAGAAGCCTCTCATGAGGAACTTTGTCAAACGCCTTCTGAAAATCCAAGTATACTACATCTACCGGTTCACCTTTATCCACATGTTTATTAACTCCTTCAAAAAAGTGAAGCAGATTTGTGAGGCAAGACTTGCCTTGGGTAAAGCCATGCTGACTTTGTTCCATTAAACCATGTCTTTCTATATGTTCTTTGATTTTGATATTTAGAACACTTTCCACTATTTTTCCTGGCACTGAAGTCAGGCTAACTGGTCTGTAGTTTCCTGGATCGCCCCTGGAGCCCTTTTTAAATATTGGGGTTACATTTGCTATCCTCCAGTCTTCAGGTACAATGGATGATTTTAATGATAGGTTACAAATTTTTACTAATAGGTCTGAAATGTCATTTTTTAGTTCCTTCAGAACTCTGGGGTGTATACCATCAGGTCCAGGTGATATACTACTCTTCAGTTTGTCAATCAGGCCTACCACATGTTCTAGGTTCACCGTGATTTGATTCAGTCCATATGAATCATTACCCATGAAAACTTTCTCCATTACGGGTACCTCCCCAACATCCTCTTCAGTAAACACCGAAGCAAAGAAATCATTTAATCTTTCCGCGATGGCCTTATCTTCTCTAAGTGCCCCTTTAACCCCTCGATCATCTAACGGTCCAACTGACTCCCTCACAGGCTTTCTGCTTTGGATATATTTTAAAAAGTTTTAACTGTGAGTTTTTGCCGCTACAGCCAACTTCTTTTCAAATTCTCTCTTAGCCTGTCTTATCAATGTCTTACATTTAACTTGCCCATGTTTATGCTTTATCCTATTTTCTTCTATTGGATCCTTCTTCAAATTTTTGAATGAAGATCTTTTGGCTAAAATAGCTTCTTTCACCGCCCCTTTTAACCATGCCGGTAATCGTTTTGCCTTCTTTCCACCTTTCTTAATGTGTGGAATACATCTAGACTGTGCTTCTAGAATGGTATTTTTTAACAATGACCATGCCTCTTGGACATATTTTACTTTTGTAGCTGCTCCTTTCATTTTTTTTCTAACAATTGTTCTCATTTTATCAAAGTTTCCCTTTTGAAAGTTTAGCACGAGAGCCTTGGATTTGCACACTGTTCCTCTTCCAGTCATTAAATCAAATTTGATCATATTATGATCACTATTGCCAAGCGGCCTCACTACCGTTACCTCTCTCACCAAGTCCTGTGCTCCACTGAGAATTAGATCTAAAATTGCTCCCTCTCTTGTTGGTTCCTGAACCAATTGCTCCATAAAGCTATAATTTATTCTATCCAGGAACGTTATCTCTCTAGCATGTCCCGATGATACATTTACCCAGTCAATATTGGGGCAAATAAATGAGGAATTGGTCATAAAGCCTGCAGATAAGGGAGGTGCTGTAGTTATAATGCAAAAGGCAGCATATTTGAAAGAAGTTAACCGTCAACTTTCTAATACAGACTTTTATCACCGTTTAGATAAAGACCCAACAGATGAGATTCTCCATGAAATCAAAGAGACTGTGGAAAGAGGATTTGAACTTGGATTTTTGACCGGTTCAGAACGGCGATTTTTGATCAATGAAAATCCTAGAACCCCAGTTCTGTACTTACTACCCAAAATTCATAAAACACTCTGCGACCCACCAGGACGTCCAATAGTATCGGCTAATGAATCCGTGTTAGAACCGATTTCCATCTTCTTGGACAAAATTCTTCAGCCTTGTGTGTCCAAATCCACGTCATATGTCAAAGACAGTACGAGTATGCTACAATTCCTTGATACGGTACAATTATCTGAGGAGTGTTTGTTAGTCACATTCGACATTGAATCGCTTTATACGGTTATCCCTCAGGATCAGGCACTTGTTGCAGTTGCAGAGGCACTAAAGACACATTTACATCTTAAACGAATTCCAATTCCTTATATTATTGAACTACTTGATCTTACACTAAGTAAGAACTACTTCATGTTTGATGGTGATTTTTATTTACAGATTAGAGGAACAGCCATGGGAGCTGCCATGGCTCCAGACGTGGCCAACATTTTTGTGGCCAGATTTGAGGCCTTACACATAGAAAATTGTCGCTGGACACCCCATCTGAAGTGCTGGAAACGTTACATTGACGACGTTTTCGTTATATGGGAAGGCTCTTTATCTCTATTGAAGGAATTCCATCAATGGCTAAATAATCTGGAATCGTGTCTAAAATTCACCATGGAGTTTCATCGGGATCATATAGCCTATTTAGACATATTGATCCAGAGAAAAGATACCACTCTAGCCACATCTATATATCGGAAACCAAATGATCGCAACAATTTGCTTCGATTTGACAGTTTCCACCCAACCAGCTTCAAAACTAATCTTCCCGTGGGCCAGTTCCTCAGACTAAGGAGACTATGCACGGATCGCGATGATTTTAAGACTCAAGCGAAGGAAATGGCTAATCATTTTTTACAACGTGGCTATCCAACCCAGTGTGTTAAGAAGGCATATCGGCGAGCACGCTATTCTAATAGAGATTATTTGTTTTTGCCAAAAAATCCAGAGCCGGGATCGAACCCACAGACTGTGGTTTTAAAGCACACCTTGCTTTCGGCACCTATCAGTAGAGCCATGAGAATGCACTGGAGGATTATTCAGCAAATCCACCCTTTATTCAATCAACCCCTACGAATTGCATATTCTCGAGGCAAAAACATCCGAGATCACGTTGTACGTTCAAACTGCTCAAAACCTGTAATAAACGTTGAACCGACTCAAGTTTGCCCCAAATGCAAACTCTGTCCATTGAAATCATCCCAGACCCACATCACCACAGCATCAGGAAAGACAATCTTGTTGCCTGAATCTTCTTGCCACTCGACTCATGCTGTTTACGCGATCTTCTGCCCATGTCCCTTAACTTATGTGGGCATGACTAAAAGGAAAATCAAGACCCGTCTTACCGAACATAAGTGTTGTATTAATACTAGGGGTGTGCATTCGGATTGACCGCATTAGTAAAACGCAACTCATATTTTTTTTTTACTTAAAAATTGATTCGACATAAACGATCGGATTTCCCACATATCGAACATAGATATGTTCGATATGTGGGAAATCGCGATTGTTGAGCCAAAATAAAAATATAAACCCCCTCACCCTCCTTAATCCCCCCCCCGACTTACCACAACTCCCTGGTGATGGAGCGAGGAGTGAGGACGCCATTTCTGCAATCCTTGGCGAGAAGCATGTGACGTCGGCGGCACGTCGAGTGACGCCGGCGTCACGTGATTCCCGACTCGTTCGCGCCGGACGGCTCGTTCGGCCCAAAAAGAACTTTTGGCCAGCTTGGGGGGGCCTCCTGACCCCCCCAAGCTGGCCAAAAGTTCTTTTTGGGCCGAACGAGCCGTCCGGCGCGAACGAGCCGTGAATCACGTGACGCCGCATCACTCGACGTGCCACCGACGTCACATGCTTCTCGCCAAGGATTGCAGAAATGACGTCCTCACTCCTCGCTCGATCACCAGGGAGTTGTGGTAAGTCTGGGGGGGGGATTAAGGAGGGTGAGGGGGTTTAAATTTTTTTTTTGCACATATGTACATATACCCAACTCATTGGATTTTTTTTATGTCCATATTGGCCGCAAGTGGGACCCCCTTTCGGACATAAAAAATATGAACATAAAATTTTGCTCTGCACATCCCTAATTAATACTAACCGGGTTGAGGAACCTTTGGTTTCTCATTTCAAGGAATGTAAACACGAGTTTGATGACATTAAATGGACAGTGCTTGAAATCATTAATCAACATTGGCGGGGCGGGAATCGCATTCAAACATTGAGACAATGTGAGCAAAAGTGGATCTTTCAATTGAAATCAGTTATTCCTGGTGGCCTGAATAAGGACATTGAGTGGTTCCATTTTTGGTGATTGCCCGCCGAAATCAGGAATCATTTGACTGTCAGGTGGACGCAAAAAACCATTGCATTTAAAAATCAGACCGGCCCGAGCCGCCTCACTGCTGAAATTTTCTGAGCAGGGAGACGGCGTCGGTGTCCGGTGAGTCAGATTAATTTGTTCCTTTTTCCCACTTGCAAAAACACATCGTCAAATATTGCTTTGCTAAAATTATATACCACTAAAACTAAAAATTCTTAACTATAAGCTTTTTCATCTTAGAAAAATTTATGGACCCGCAGCATTTTGCATGAAATAAATGCTGTTTAGATACCCCGCCAAGCAAGGGGAAGTGCTGGATCTGGAGAGCTTGAATTGGATGTCTCTGAAGCAGCCTTGGCGAAACGCGCGCGTCGGACAAGTGCCTCCGACAGCCCCGGGATAAGCAACCCCGATAACCTGGAAATAAGGAAAGTTGCCTTTTTATTATACAGCAAAAAATGAAAAAATTGAACATTGATGTCATTTGGACCAATTGATTAAACATGACCCTGTGAAAGTGCAGAAAGTGCAAGTATAACTTGTGAGCACTGGGGGTGGTATGATGGTCCTTAAATATACATTGTAAAAATTGATAAAAAGATTTATATAGCGTTGTGATTGTTCAAAATTATCAAATACCACGTCTTTCTATATAAGGTAATTGAAGTCTCCCATTATTACAGCACTACCAATTTGGTTAGCTTCCCTAATTTCTCTTAGCATTTCACTGTCAGTCTCACCATCTTGACCAGGTGGACAGTAGTATACCCCTATCACTATAGTCTTCCCCGACACACAAGGGATTTCTACCCATAAAGATTCAATTTTGTATTTAGTCTCATGCAGGATGTTTATCCTGTTGGAATCTATGCCATCCCGGACATAAAGCGCCACACCTCCTCCGGGGTGCTCTTCTCTGTCATTGCGATATAATTTGTACCCCGGTATAGCACTGTCCCATTGGTTATCCTCTTTCCACCATGTCTCTGAGATGCCAATTAAATCTATGCCATCATTTACTGCTATGCATTCTAATTCTCCCATCTTACTTCTTAGACTTCTGGCATTAGCATACAAACATTTCAAAGTTTGGTTTTTTGTTTGTATTTTCATTCTGCTTTTTAATTGATAGGGATAAGTTAGAATTTTTTAGCTCAGGTGAGTTTTTAGTTACAAGCACTTGGATTATTTTTCTAATTATTGGAACCTCACTGTCAGGATGCCCTAATTCTAATGCATCATTAGTATCCTTTGAAGATACCTCTCTCCGATACCTCTACCCGCCTCACACCCTGCCCTGCTGTCGCCGGCATGCATTTATTTCCCCCGTTCCCTCCCTCCCGAAAAACCTCGGTTCTCCAGGTAGGGCTTCCCTCTCACTCCTACCCGCCCTAGCTGCTCGCCGCCCTCGCACATGCGCTCTATGGGCCTCCTGCCGCACTCACCGCACATTTGGGCCACGTGTACTCCACCTTGCTCTCGTCCTAGGCGCTCTCGGCCACCAGCTCCTGCTGCACCTTGGCTCCATCCTCTTGCCCGTTGCTCGCTGTCTGGTCTCTCCTCCTCCAACCCGGGTAGCCTTCACCTCAATCCCGCACTGGTGGATCCCCGCCTTCCAGACTGGCGATAGCATGCTCCATATGCCTCCGTATCTCCTCTCCCCTTAAAGCCTCCATCGAGTGTCTCCTTGCTCCCCCAGAAGTCACCCCCTCCGCCCCTTCGAATTCCTATCGCGTCTCCCTTCTTGCTGCCCCTGCCTTCCTGACCGCAACCCCCACCATCTTATCCGGCGATTCCACCTCTGAGCCCGACACATACAGCGATAACTCAGCCTGCTCCTTTACTTGTGAGGGGGCCTCAACCTCCCCGACCATGCTCTCATCACCGCTCTCTGCTTCGGGGCCAATCTCACCGGACTCCGCTGCTAAACTCAGGCCCGCTTCAACTCTCTCCTCTGGGCTCGGATGCATGTCTTCCTCTCCACGTTCCTCCCTTTATAGTGGGTCACGAACCACCACTCCTCAACCCCGCTTTTTTCCAGTTGATCGACTGGGACCCCCTCTGCCTCCTTTCTCTCCCCCTTTTCGCATTTTTTTTTTTTTTTTTACGGAATCGCTAACCGCGGGACGACAACAAGCTGATTGACCTCCTTTCCCTCTCTCCGCTTTCCGCTTCTGCTGTCCTCCTAACCTACGTCACGCTTGCTACCCTATCACCTTACCCAGATTTGAACCTAACCGTTACCCACCCTTTCCCGCTTAACTCCTCCCCTCCCCATACTCTTCCCTTTCCCTCCTAATTTCTTCACCTTCTCCTCCCTCCCCTATCTCTCTTACTTCCTATCCCGCGCCCTGTTTCCCCCATGTTATAATCGCAGCTCAGTAGGCCCTTGCTGCTTTCTCTAAAACCTCTTAACTTAGCCAAAGGGTTAAAGTACACGTGCCTATATCATTCTGTCTTCTTAGGTGCTGCATGGTGAAAGCCTATTTAAAAATTAAAGCATGTCACTGGTGTGTGTTAAGAAATATAAAATTGCACCAGCCTACAAAAGTACAAAAAATTAGAGCTCATTCCAGATTGCTAGTTCTTTGCCTAAGGCTTAAACCTCTTTTGAATGTTTTTTGTAGCAGACCAGCCCTGTGACTTAGTCCCCGTACTGTGCTGCAGTGCAAGAGAGTCGTTTGAATTATTTTCCCCTCTTAAGTACTTAATAAAAACAACAGCAATCTGACTCTTAAATGTACCATGAGGAAATCACTGGGTTTCTGGAGATATCATTTTATGCTCTCTTTCCTTTAGGCATGCATTGACCTACTGTGCTTACATTGCTACTTTATTAAATATGCTGCTTGCAGGGCTTTTTAGAGAAAGAATGCATTGATTTAAGTGGATGATTTTTCCTTCAATTTATGAGCAAAATCAGTTTGTTGATCACAACAAATCCATAAAGCCAATTGATCAGTATTGCCCTCTCTGTTAATGCAGCTTACCCTCTCTTACATACCCTTAAATTTCTTTCACTGCATTGACTACTGCCTGAGCCTCATCAAATTGTTTTACATGGGTCACATTATGGACTTTCATCGTATGACGTAATTCATCTGGACATGGAACAAGCAGAAATATGATCAAATACCTGAGATTATTAAATCCAAACTGCTGCCTTCTGTAAACAAAAAATGTTACTCACATTTGAGTATAGAAAATCATTTTTTTTTCTTGTGTGGAGTAAATGTGTTTAGCGTTTAGTTATTAGTTTTATATCAAAAGCAAATTATGTAATAACCCTATCAAGTTCTATGTTGTAAAAATTAAGTCTAGAAGCAAACATTTGAAGTTTTCTTTTATATTTTGTTTGTAAACTATAAAATAAATATTTGCCATGGTGTATTCTGAGAGGGAAGACACAATGTGCTGCAGATTCTGTAATTGAAGATGAGATATAAAATCAGATGTCTGTGATGAAGTCTTATAGACACCATTCTAGGGTGACCTCTTGCTTGGTATTTTTAAAGGGGTTCTTTTTTTCTAGACTCACGGGTCTTTCTTAGGTTCCCAGCAGCCATTTTATTTTGTTCTATTGATTATGACAAACAGTGAATGAGACTGTGGTATGCAAGGATCAGCAGCCAGCAACAGCAAATTTCCAGTTTTAGCATCATCATTTCATGCAGAATTTTGCAGGCTTGAGTTTTGGTACACGGAGCAGAGCCATAACCTGGCATCTGTTCCCCGGTGATGCCCCTTTTTGCTGATTGCTGCTGCCTTGGCAGGAAAATTCCTCCTCATTGCTGGAGGTGATCATGGGAAAGGTGGGGGTTGTGCAAGACAAGCCCCGTAAGTGGGGCAAAGAGGAGCTTCAGGTCATCCAACATCATTTTGAATAAAGGCACTTGTGGAGCAGTAGCAACTGGGGATCGCTCCTGCCCCAGGGGCACCCACTTTCAGAAAAATGGGGTAAAGGAGGGTCTGGGTGGGAGATTGAGGGGGACTGAAGGGAAGCAGTTTATATTCAAGATTGGGGATGAGGAGGGTACCATCATAGTCATATGATTTTGTTTTTCCTTTTCTACTTCAGAATGTACAGTAGACTGCACCTCCTCTTACAGTTCACCATTACAATATGCCCCCTAATTAGGTGGCAGTTTTCAAAAGGCTGCCTCGTTTCATAGCATACAGAATCTGTGGATAATTTTCAAAGAGAAACTACCCAAGTAGACAATGCCTGCATTGTCGCAAAGACTACAGATATTTCTTAGCCACAGTTTTTGCACCAATGCACAAACTTTAACTTTGAAAAGTGTCCCAAGGAAAGGTACCTGATATCCTGATCCACAGTGAGGAACCAGTTTGGTGTGAAATATGGATGCCTGTAGGTGGACCCATTCAGGAAACAGGTGGTAGAACTGAATGAGGAAGTAGTAAAGCTTAGAAGCATCCACAACAATGAGGACTACATCAATTAAATGCTTTTCAGGTGTATAAGATGGAATAACTCCAGTGGAAGGGACACGCACAAATATATATACAACTAAACACTGACTACAAAAGCCAGCTGAATTCTCATCCTGATCCCAACTTTCCTTGAGGTGAAAAAATGGTATGCAGCTATGGAAGTAGAAAAAACACCTCAGAATAAGGAGAAACCAAAGCTCATGAGCCAGGAAGATGCAGAATCAGTAACCACGGTGTCTAGAAAGTGTAAGGTAGTGGTTGTTGGAAATTCTCTTCTGAGGAGCAACAAGGAATCCATCTGCTGACCAAACATGCTGTTCCAGGAAATATGCAGTCTGCCAGGTGCCAAGATTTGAGACATTATGGCAAGTTTGCTGAGAATCATCAAGCTTACTGACTTCCAGATGATATTAAAGTGACTAAGTATACCCAGACAATCAGAAAGCAGCAGTCCCAGCGCCACCAGGTGTGCAAACCATGCAATTGCACAGGAAGGTACACCTGGTGGGATGGCATTGGGAGCAGGGAGAGGCCCGTGTTGCTGCCAGTGGATTCAATCACATCAATGGCAGAAAAGCAGGAGGCCCATGGTGCCACTGGTGGACATGATCCCACTGGCGGCGGAAAAGCAGGAAGCCCAAGGTACCACTGGTGGACCCGATCCCACTGGCGGCAGAAGCAGCAGGAGGCCATAGCAGAAAAGGAAGCCCATCCGACAACTCCTCCTCATATACTGGCCCCATGGTATTCTCTTGTGGTACTAGCACTTCCTGTATTTTCATCTCAAGATAGGTATTGAAACCCAGCCTCCAGGCCAGGCTATGGCATCAGGTCTGAGCCCATGTCTAGGCCGAACCCCAGATGTTGGATCCAAGCCTCCAAGCCTGGGCCTTGCATAGGGCTTATGATGAGATTGCAGCAATCTACCACTGCCTAGACCTATGCAAGGCCACAGCTTCAGGACCAGCTGGCCCCAATGTCTCGGACCAGGCCTAAGTCTCGGCCTTGAATAGATTTAGGTAGAAGTAGATCACTGCAACCTCGGTCTAGGCCCCATGGAAGGCCCCGGATTGAACCTAGATGTAGGCCTCACCTGTTTATCCCCCAGGATCGGGTAAGTGGGGCCCTAGGAGGATCCTTGCCCTGGCATTTTTCAGGTGGGAGGGATGAGTGGGTGGCATTTTTGGAGGGGCAGGAATCAATGTTTATTTTGTTTTTTTAAACTAAAAAAATAAAAAAAGCATGTCACAAAATGAAATTTGTGGGGGAAAAGTCTCTCAAAAATGAAACAAAGAACAAATTTAAATTTCTTCCCTTTCTTTTCCCTAATTCCAGCACCTCTGTATGAATCATGGTGTGACTATATTTGAACATTGTGTGTAGGGATGTGAATCATTTTTGAACGATTAAAATTATCGTCAGATAATTTTAAAATCGTCCAAAATCGTTAGAGTGCACGATACAATACAAATGCCTCCGATTTATTGTCAGGGGCATTTGTATTGTATCGTTAAATAGGGCGCGAGAAAACCGGCACACCAAAAAAACCCTAAAACCCACCCCAAACCTTTAAAACAAATCCCCCACCCTCCCGACCCCCCCCCCCCAAATGTTTTAAATTACCTGGGGTCCAGTGGGGGGGTCCCGACGCGATCTCCCTCTCTCTCTGGCCACGGCTGCGTTGAGAAATGGTGCCGGTGGCCCTTTGCCCTTATCATGTGACAGGGCAAAGGTAGCGCCGGCGCCATTTTGGTTCCTGGCTCCCGACGTCACGCGTGCAGGAGATCACCCCGGACCCCCGTTGGACCCCCAGGGACTTTTGGCCAGCTTGGGGGGGGGCCTCCTGACCCCCACAAGACTTGCCAAAAGTCCAGCGGGGGTCTGGGAGCGACCTCCTGCACGCGGGCCGTATTGCCAATCTTCAAAATGGCGCCGGCGCCACCTTTGCCCTCACTATGTCATATCACCCATATGACATAGTGAGGGCAAAGGTAGCGCCGGCGCCATTTTGCTACCTTTGCCCTCACTATGTCATACGGGCGACCGTCGCCCGTATGACATAGTGAGGGCAAAGGTAGCGCCGGCGTCATTTTGAAGATTGGCAATACGGCCTGCGTGCAGGAGGTCGCTCCCGGACCCCCGCTGGACTTTTGGCAAGTCTTGTGGGGGTCAGGAGGCCCTCCCCAAGCTGGCCAAAAGTCCCTGGGGGTCCAGCGGGGGTCCGGGGGTGATCTCCTGCACACATGACGTCAGGAGCCAGGAACCAAAATGGCGCCGGCGCTACCTTTGCCCTGTCACATGATAAGGGCAAAGGGCCACCGGCGCCATTTCTCAACGCAGCCGTGGCCAGAGAGAGAGGGAGATCGCGTCGGGACCCCCCCCCACTGGACCCCAGGTAATTTAAAACATTTTGGGGGGTTCGGGAGGGTGGGGGATTTGTTTTAAAGTTTCGGGGTGGGTTTTAGGGTTTTTTTGGTGTGCCGGTTTTCCCGCCCTCCCCCGATTTACGATTTTTAACGATTTAAAAAAAAAAAAAAAAACCACGACGATAAGATTTCCCTCCCCCCCCAGCCAAAATCGATCGTTAAGATGATCGATCACATGATTCACACCTCTAATTGTGTGCAGATCTTGTTGCCTCATCTGAAAAAGAATATATGAGAATTTCAGAATGTACAGAGAAGGGTGACCAAAATGATAAAGCAATGGAACAGCTTCCCTATGAGGAAAAACATAAACAGGTTAGGGTTTTTCAGCCTGGAAAAAAAATGTCTGTGAGAAGATATGATAGATGACTACAAAATCATAAGTGAAGCTAATGGGTAGCAGTTTAAAACAAATTGGAGAAGGTATTTTCTACTCAGTGTACAATTAAACTGAGGAGTTGCCAGAGGATGTGGTGAAAGCTTATAGCATAGCTGGCTGGGTTTAAAAAGAGTTTGGACAAGTTCCTGGAGGAAAATTCCATAAATCACTATTTGTCTTGTAGACTTGGGGAAGTCATTGCTTATCCTGGTTATGAGCAAGAGGATTGGACTTATTCTTTGGGATCCATAACAGGTACTTGTGACTTGGATTGGTTACTGTTGGAAACAGGATGCTGGGCTTAATGAATTTTTGATGTGACTCAGTATGGCCTTTTTTATATTCTTATGTTCTTATGACTTATTCCTTTGTACAACAAATGTTATCATGAATATATAAGATACCCAGATAGGCAATATCTCTTGGTCAGTTCATATCCCAGTTACAAATTTTCCAAGTTGCCTAACTTTGTAACCCAAGGGACTATTTGACTACATAAAAGTCTCTTAAAATATTAAAGAATAAAAATCCTGTATAATCTAAGTTAGAAGAATATTTCTAATTAAAAATGAAGATAAAAAGATAACTATTCTATTAGATTTTTCATTAAAAAAAATGAGAGGCTGGGGAAAAGGAATTACCAAGACAAGGTTTTATGAACATTTTGCACGTTCAAAACCTCATCTCACCTTATAATCCTTGCCAAACAGCTGAGGTGACTGTCAGAATCCATCCCACTGGAATGAAGAGAAAGGAGCATCACCTAGGTGACCTTGCAGATCCTATGCTATTGGGCTGAGAACTGGACACTGCTACTGAGGGGGCCCTGTAGAGCCTATGATACTAAACTAAAGGAGAGTGAGTGCTGCAGGAGTGGTCAGGTGGAGCCCATCTCACTAAGATGGAGACTGCTGCTGGAGGGTAGTACCCCAATGGGGGAGGAAGAAGCCACCCCTTGATTCTTCATCTAAATGTGGCCACCTTGTGGTAAAATTTAGTTAGGTGTGTGAGTGGATGGAGGGTGTTAAAAGAAGAGGTTTAAATGGCTAAGTTCCAAAGTTAGAAAATATCAAAAATACACCTGTACAGCGAACTACTATACTAGACAAAAACAATCAAGAGCTGTGCTCTGTCGCTGACATAAAAAATAAACTTTTGATAAATTATGTATTTATGTTTTATGTTTGTTTTAATAAAGTGAATACCTACACTATAAATGGGAAATTTTGCGAAAATTGTGTGTATGAATTACTTTAACAAATAATGAATGGAGTCAGAGAAAGGTTTCATACATAGTGTAGGTGCCCAGCACCTCTATAAGGTGATCTTATAATCATTAACCTTCCTCCTCCTCCTCAAGTGCTTTTAACATTTGTTTTTTAAGAATTTTGTTTGTAATTAGTGTTGTCCCGAAGGACACCTGAAGACTCTTCCGTGGCGGTGTAATGTTTTCAAATGCGTACCCGCAAAAATTAACTAAATAAAACTCTATGAAATGTCAATAAAGGGTATAAAAACAGACTTCCCCGATTCTAGTTGGTGTGTCCATCTTCTTGTAAATTATCCCGACATGTTTCAGACATGAGTGCCTTTCCTCAGGGAGTTTGATATTTACTGGAACCAACTTCACGGAGTCTGTACCCCTTTGCTCGACGATTCCTCCAGAGCTTTTGCCACAGGCGATCTTCCTCTGTCGATCGCCGGGAAGAATAATCTATCAGGCGGGATGACTCCTTATATATGTTTCTGCTGGAGTTGAAACCACCAATGGGAGACTTCAGAGCTGCAACGATGTTCATGACGTCACAATCGGACCTGAAAGAGAACTCGCTCTGTGTGCTGGTACTACGATGAATGGACCTGACAGAGGCCCTCTAATCTGTCAATATTCAGTGCGGCGTAATGCCTACGCCCTATTTGAAACTTTGAAGCAGAAATGCGATCTGATAAAAAAGTAGAGCGACAAGGAAGCGCGATTGGTGGCACAACAAGAGGCTTTATCGCTGGACTGAACCAATCGTTTACAGAAGGGTATTAAAATTGAGCTCATCATTCATGCCTCGGAGTGCAGAAGTTTTCAAGGTAAATATCCAGAAAGCTTCTCGTAAATTGAGAGCCGAGCGTATATCCCCACCACGTGATGAGGGATTAACTCGCTCAAGGATCGTCCATTTTAGATCAGAGATTTTGTGACCAGAGTCTACTAGGTGTTGAACCATAGGTGCGGTTAGCTTCAGTGTAGTGAATCTTGATTTGTGTTCCCCAAGTCTTACCCGAATGGGTAAGACTTGGGGAACATGCTCCTCGCAAAGGAAAACAGCGATGGCTTCCTGACTCCCCGCTGGACCACCAGGGAGTTTTGGTAAATCTTGGGGGGGGGGGATTAAGGAGGGCGAGGGGTTTAAATTTTTATTTAGGGAACCGGTGAACATATGGACAGACCCTCAACTTATGGGATTCTCCAAATGTCCATATTGAACGAAATCGACCCTCAACTTCAACTTATCAACTTATCAACGCAAACTTTTTGTCTGCACATCCCTACTAGGTGGTGCTCCCTGGTGCATAGTTACATGCTTGCATGTCTCTTGGCCCTGCCCTGGAATGCCCATGCCCCACTCACATTCTGCCTCCCTTTTTTCCCCGATGCAAGATATTTGCACATCAGTACTTGTGCGCATATGTGGGCGACATAAAATTGGATGGACACTCGCATGTTCTAGATGCATGTCCATCTCCAAGTTTTGGCACATGTCCAGCTTTTACAATGTACCTTTAACTGTGTATTAAGGCATTCAGAACCTATATTCATAGCAAAAATATTAAATTATTTGTAACTAAAGCAATTCTAATGGGACCGGAAAGTGATGATGTGTCATCAAGGTGCCATTTACTTGTGACTCCTGTTCACATGTAGCCAGACCATTTCAGGAATGGAATGGCACCCTTCGAATAGACTTCACATTATTAAGTTACACAAACATACTGACTGTTCATCTAAGTGAGTGGTGTATGCTGTATACTCATGTGATTTTATTTATAGTGGGCAGACAAAAAGGGAAATTAAAATGAGATTATATGAAAACAGAAGCTTCACACAAAATATTAAAGAAAACATGGTGCAACACTGCTTCAATAAAGGACATCTTTTTTCAGAATTGTGGTGGTTCGTGACTGAACAAGTAGCAGAGCCCAAATGAGGAGGAAATTGGGAACTCATACTAAACAAGAGGCAACCTTTTGGATTTACACACAGGACAGTTCAGCCATTCAGCCTCAATTTAGAGGTTGAATGGTATTTGCTGATTTAACATTTCATTTTGTTCTTTTTTGCTTTAGTAGCATTTAATTCTGTTCAATTTTGTCCTCTACGATTTGCACATAAAGTGGTTGAAGTATGTAGCGAGGCAAGGTGCCTTCTCCAACTGTAATATGAAAGGTGGGTGCCTCTGATTGGCTTTTAGATTTGTATTAACATGGTGGCTTCGTTTATTTTTAGAATCAGTTTGACAAGGAAACATTGATGCAAGGAAGGGAAAGTGATTCTGAAATACTATTTGCCTGTCTGATTTTAAATGTAAATTTAAAATGAAAAAAATTGACACATTTTGGGACTTATGATTAAACCAGGGCTCAATCAATAGATTTGTTACCAAAAGCTGTGAGGCATGGTGCAGAGCCTGTTTTTATGAAGGTCCTTTAAATTATTTGTGTTGCATCTTGTTCTACTTTGGCATTTCCAAATAGTGTGTAACAGTGAGAGAAAGTTTGGTGCAATGATATAGTATTATCTTTCCCTCTTGGCCAGAGCATTATAGTGAGCAATTTTTCCACATATATGCAGTACATAAACTATTGTTGTACATTGTCTTGGGCAACCTAAAGATGTACATACAAGCTTCCCTTCGCTTCCAGTGCCCACTTGTGCCACAGTTTAATCTAAATTAGGGTTTACAACAGTTCTCTCTTTAAATCAGGTGCAATATATAGATACAGGACTGGAGAATAAAGGAGAGGATCTGAAAATCCTGATGGATAGACATGGTAGAGATCTTTAAAATAATGAGAAATATTTCACTTAAAATCACCATTTAGCCCTAGATATCTGGATAAGTGCCTTGGTCAAATGGATTTTATTATATTTAGTTTGTTTATGCTGTTAGGTATATAATAGCCCAGTATCTACTAGTAACAGATGGTGTTTATTAATACCCCATATATGAAGTACATAAACTATTGTTGTACATTGGGAGCAAAGAGACGGTTCTATGTCTACTATACATCTTTGTCCTAAGTGTTACGATCCTGCCCGCGAGGAGCGCGGGCAGGCTCTTACCCCCACGCGGCCAGCCGGGCCACTGCCGCCGCCGCCGCAGCAATCCCTCGGTGGTATCCGGGCTCCTCCCCGGCTGCCTTCTGCTTCATGCAGCGGGGCCGATCCCCCGCGAGCTCTCCCTCATGGTCAGGACCCCCGCTGCTGCTCCTGTGTTCCCCAGCGTGTTGCCGACGATCCCGGGGTCCTCAGCCAGCAGGGAGGGCGTCCCTGCCGGAGCCTGCAGCTCCCTGCAGCCAGCCTTACCTTTCCTGCTCCCCTGCTTCAGTCGTCATGGCCGGGAGCCGTTCCAGCAGCCTGCCATCTCTCCAGCTTCAGGGCAGGGCTGTCCCGATGTTCGTCTGCTTCTCCTTGGGCTTCCACGTGGCTGGAAATGCCACCAACGACCCAGCTCTCTCTCTTCTCTCCAGTCTCCTAGGGCGCGAACGCGCGTCTCTCCGCTCCTCTTCAAGGGTCAGCCAGGTGTGGCCCCCTGCTGACCCCTCCCTGGGCGTTGTCCACCTCAGCGCTACTAAAGGGCTCAGCGTTCAGTCTGTCGTTGCCTTTGCAAGGAGTTGGTCACTCCTGAGATCCTCGTTCCAGGAGCTGCCTTGTGTTCCAGCCTTCTGCAAGGTCCAGTGTTCCATGTTTTCCGTCGGAGCTTCTGGTCCAGTTGTTCCAGTCCTGATGTTTCCAGTTGTTCCAGTCCTGATGTTTGCTTGTTCCTGTTCCTGCCTTGAGGTCTGATTTCTAATCCGGTATCCATGGTCCAGCCCAGATAATACAAGCCTTGTACCTTGATCCTGAAACTCGCCTGAAAGCTAAGTACCTTGCTCTTGAATCTCCTGAAAGCTAGCACCTTGATCCTGTGTCTTCCAATGTCCTGGTACCTCACGGCAAGCCACGCCGTGGTCCGTGACCAGCCCTCGGGGCGGGCTGATTAGGGCCATCTGTGATGCAAGCCATGTACCTCGTTCCTAAGTCTCTGAGAAGTCCTTGTTCCTGACCCTGTTACCTGCCTTGGCTGCCGGTGTGCAGCAATCCTACCTTGGCTGCCGGTGTGCAGCAACCTGCTTCTTCCCTGTTGCCTTGATGTCGGTGCCTGATCCAGTTCCTAATCCAGTCCCAGATGTTCTGCCCTTTGTCTTCATCCGGCTCCTGAGCCTTCTGGCCTGTTGGGCCCTGGAGTGGCCAACAGGTGGGATTCGTCCCTGTGCTTTGGAGCTTCCCTTCCTGCCAGCCGACGGGGCTTCGGATGTCAGTATCCCAGCATCGGAGTTTTCCTCACCTGGATCTTTCCTGCATTCTCCTGTTCTCAGCGTGGTCCGTGGCCTGCCCTCTAAGGCAGTGTTGGGGACGCGTGGGACAGGGTGGCCCTTGACTCAGTCCCAGGAGTGGTCTGAGCGGGGTGCCCTGAGGGACAGTGCCCATGTCTTCCTTCAGCCCTTGTTCCTGAGTCTACCTCTGCATCTTCAGTACCTCGCTTCTGAGTCTACCTCTGCACTTCCAGTACCTTGCTTCTGAGTCTCCATCAGCACGCCCAGTACCTTGTCTCTGAGTCTTCATCTGCACTTCCAGTACCTTGCTTCTGAGTCTACGTCAGCACGTCCAGTACCCTGCTTCTGAGTCTACGTCTGCACTTCCAGTATCCTGCCTCTGAGTCTCGTCTGAATCTATGTTCCAGTCTTCGCTGTCCTGGCCTCCATCCGGCCTGCCGCTTCGTGCCGTACCCTGCGGCAGGTCCAAAAGGGCTGGGAACGGTCGGAGGACTGTTCACAAGACCAACATTGCGTTGTTGGGTCTTTCGAAGCGTGCAGGTCCGGAGGAGGGCCTGTCGCCTGGTCATCACTCCAGTCTTGCTTCCGTCCAACCCATGCTCGGGCATGCCACGCCTCCCGCGGCCCTCTTCGGAATCCTCTGGGGTCGAGCCGCGGCCCAAGGACACACATCTCTCAGAAAGTGGGATCGCTCTCTGAGCGCTCCGCAACACTAAGATGTATACTAATGTCATACTAATGTCATAAGAACTTGATGAAATGATATAACTATGGGTGATCTATGTACTAACTTATGTTTACTATAATATGCATATTACTTGCAAATAGTGCATACTATTGCAGGCTAGTATATGTGACAACAATATACACTGATATTAAACTGAATGGGAGTAGGCATGAGGTTTGCACTAGATAGATAAACAGATGTTAAAGCCAATATGACACATCTGCTACTGTTAAGCTAAGAAAAAAAGAGGTCAAGGTTAGTAGAGGATGTCTAGTTCTGCTTCAGAGCTGTGAGCAAAATAAATCCCGTGGATGCAGAGAGCTCTCTGTTAGAGCATTGTCAAGTTGCAAAGGACAGTACTGTATATTTCAAGAACTTTTCTATTAAATCACTTTTAGTAATTGACCCTGCTTTACTTATTGACAGTTTTTTCCTTTTTTGAATTTTCTCTTTATTAAATATTTTGAAATCAATTTATCAATGAAAATAATTCCATCAGTAAATGTCTACACAAAGCAAATTCTCAAATTCTGTTGTAACTTTGTGAGACAACATTTTGGAGAGCCTTTCCTTAAGTGATCTAGCAAAATTGTACTTTGCCCCTTAATAATATAGATTTTTTTTCAGTCTTTTCATAGAGACATTTGTTTTGTCTCTGGCAGAGGACATTTTTTTAACCAAAATACTTGGAATCACTTAATTAATTTCAAAATAATTATGCTCAACTTTCAAATTGTCCACAGTGCACAATTTCCATGCCTAAGTGGGCTGTTGCACTGGAGGTGGACCCTTGGCCTGGTGCAGGATTGGTATGGCCCTCTGAGGGATACCAGAGGGCGCCTGCCACAAGGAGGCAGAGCACATGAGGAGACAGAGGCTGACAGGAACTTCACTAATAACAGTCCAGGGCTCCACGGGTTGAGCCCTTAGATTCCCGGACTGCCTGGGCTTAGGTGGACCTCTGGTGGTCTACCGGAGAGATGACGGAGAGGTGTGCCCACCAAGAGAAGAGGTGCGCGGCTGTCGGTGAACCGGCAAGCTAGACCAGAACCAAGAGTACCAGAGACCACAGGAACAAGGCAGGGACTGAAGGTCCTCCGGGTAGGATAGGCAACACTTAGTGGTCCAGCTCGAAGAAGGCTACGGGCGGTGTCAAAGCAGGCGGACTTGGTGGTCACAGGAGGAGCAAAGAGAGTATCTGAATGGAGCGCAAGGGTTAAAGTCAGGGTATCTGACCGAGGATGGTCACCCAAAGCAGGGTTGGTTCCAGGTATCAGTCCGAGCGTAGTCAAAGGCAAACAGAGGTCAGTTCCAGGTATCAATCCTAGCGTAGTCAAAGGCAAGCAGAGGTCAGTTCTAGGTATCAGTCCAAGCGTGGTCAAAGGCAAGCAGAGGTCAGTACCAAGTATCAGTCCGATAGGGTACAACCTGGGTAGTGGAACGTGGAACAGGACTCAGGAATGAAGGAACTCAGGAACAGATGCTGGAACACAGGACGGACCACAGGAACCCAGAAGCAAATGCAGGAACACTGGAACAGGCACAGGAACAAGGAAACAAAAAGGAATAGATGCCTTAATCTTTTCCAAATATTTATTAGAGTGGAGACGTATTCTTAAAATGCCCGACTCAGGCCGAGTTTCACAGCTCAACAGCTGTTGCCTCAAGGGCTTGAATAATCAAGAATCTCAGGTGAATTAAAACCTTCAAAGGAAAGTCACTATGAACCCACACTGAAAGATAACTTGTGAAACGCCATCATGTATTCAGTCCCTACTCGCCTGAATACATGAAAAGATTAAGGCATCTATTCCTTTTTGTTTACCTGACGGCCAATATAGATCGCCTACCTCTTTGTTTTCTGGGACAGGAACAAGGAATGCAGGAACACTGGAACAAGCACAGGAACAAGGATGGCAACTAGCTTCACACTGAGGTAACGACCCGATTGCCAAGGTGAGGGACTGAGGTGCAGGCCCTCGCTTAAGTACTGTGCTTACGTGACATCATCAGGGCGTGCCGCGGAGCTGTTTCCTGCCCCAGGTCCTTTAAAGGGCCGGCAGGCTTGGGTGCATGTGCCTAGGGGCAGAGCCGAAGCAGTGGAGGATGCCGAGCCCCGGAGTGGCGCGGAGAACGAGGCCTGGGACGCCAAAGTGCTGGAGGAAGCCTGGGACGCCACTGCCCGAGGCCGAGGATGCAGCCAGTTTGCCGGGGGAGGTGAGTCCGGGTCCCGCGGAGCTGGGAAGAAGGTGAGCAGGCCCAGATTATATATGCTAGTATATTATGAACTATGTGGTGGGAGACAAATAGTTTATAAAATACTGTAGGGATGTGCATTCATTTACAATGAATGTGACATCTGCAATGAAAAGGTCCCTATTAGTTTCATTCATGGGACTGTGAAACGAATGATGACTCCCCACGAATGAAACATATTATATTAGTTTCATTCGTTTGGTTCACAGTGCTTTCTTATCAGCCTTTTGCAATAGGAGAAGATCATGTGAGAGTATCCATAGCAACCATCCCTTTCCTGTGAGTCATAAGTGACCTCACAGCCCTATCATAGAGTGGGTCAGACAGGTTGGCAAGGAGACCAGAATGCCAACATATCAGAGCAAAGCATTTTTTTAATTCAGCCAATTGCTGCTCTGTGGACCTAGTGATGCTGATCCTCAGTGGCATTATGCCTTGGAGGTTGCAGCAGCAGGCCCAGGAACTCAGTGGAATCATGACCCTTCAGTGGTGCTTGGAACATGGCAGGCAGACAAAGGATATAATAAACTCCTGAAGCTGGGTAAAGTGTATGACAGTAGAGATGTGAATCGTGTCCTCGATCGTCTTAACGATCGATTTCGGCTGGGAGGGGGAGGGAATCGTATTGTTGCCGTTTGGGGGGGTAAATATCGTGATATATCGTTAAAATCGTTAAAACCCGCTAAAACTCACCCCCGACCCTTTAAATTAAATCCCCCACCCTCCCGAACCCCCCCCAAATGACTTAAATTACCTGGTGGTCCAGCGGCGGTCCGGAACGGCAGCGGTCCGGAACGGGCTCCTGCTACTGAATCTTGTTGTCTTCGGCCGGCGCCATTTTCCGAAAAATGGCGGCGGCCATAGACCAACAGGATTCGACGGCAGGAGGTCCTTCCGGACCCCCGCTGGACTTTTGGCAAGTCTTGTGGGGGTCAGGAGGCCCCCCCCCAAGCTGGCCAAAAGTTCCTGGAGGTCCAGCGGGGATCAGGGAGCGATTTCCCGCCGCGAATCGTTTTCCGTACGGAAAATGGCGCCGGCAGGAGATCGACTGCAGGAGGTCGTTCAGCGAGGGTTCTGGCGCCTCGCTGAACGACCTCCTGCAGTCGATCTCCTGCCGGCGCCATTTTCCGTACGGAAAACGATTCGCGGCGGGAAATCGCTCCCTGACCCCGCTGGACCTCCAGGAACTTTTGGCCAGCTTGGGGGGGCCTCCTGACCCCACAAGACTTGCCAAAAGTCCAGCGGGGGTCCGGAAGGACCTCCTGCCGTCGAATCCTGTTGGTCTATGGCCGCCGCCATTTTTCGGCGCCATTTTGGAAAATGGCGCCGGCCGAAGACAACAAGATTCAGTAGCAGGAGCCCGTTCCGGACCGCTGCCGTTCCGGACCCCCAGGTAATTTAAGTCATTTGGGGGGGGGGGGTTCGGGAGGGTGGTGGATTGAAGGAGGTAGGATTTGGCAAGGAAATGTTTAAGTTATTTGGGGGGGGTTCGGGAGGGTGGGGGATTTAATTTAAAGGGTCGGGGGTGGGTTTTAGCGGGTTTTAGTGTGCCGGCTCACGATTCTAACGATTTATAACGATAAATCGTTAGAATCTCTATTGTATTGTGTTCCATAACGGTTTAAGACGATATTAAAATTATCGGACGATAATTTTAATTGTCCTAAAACGATTCACATCCCTATATGACAGTGTAAGGTTACTGCTGGATGTGCTGCCAGGCCCCTGTGCTGTTGGTGTTAGGGTATGGTATGAAAGGCTGTTACTGGATGTACTGTCAGAGCCCTATAGTGTCAGATCCCAGTGTTGTCATTGGGGAACATGTCAGGAAGAAGAAAGAGTATAGAAGCCTCAGAGTTGTTGTTGGGGCAGTGTCAGGAGTAAGTAAGCTGAGTCAGACCCCATTGCTGTTGAAATGTCTAATCAGGAGGAAGCAGGAGAAGTAAAGCCCTAGTGTTCCTGTTGGGGATGTGTCAGTAGGAAGAAGGAGGATTGAAGCCCTAGTGTTGTTCTTGAGGACATGTTAGGAGGAAGCAGGAGGATTGAATTCCCAGTGTTGTTACTGGGGACTTGTCAGGATGAAGCAGGAAGACTGAAGCCCCAGTGTTGTCATTGGGTCATGTCAGGAGGAAGCAGTAAGATTGAAGCCCAAGGGTTGTTGTTGGGGACATGTCAGGAGGAACCAAGAGGATCAAAGCTCCAGGGTTTATGTTGGGGATGTGACATGAGGAAGTAAGCTGAGTCAGAACCCATTTTTCATCATGAGGTCAACTCAGGAGACAGCAGAGTGTGACAGAGCCCAGTTTTTTAGATGGGGACAAGTCATGAGGTAGCATGTTGTGACAGGCTCCAATTTTGTGGATGGGGCAAGTCAAGAGGCAGCAGGGAGTGACAGACCCAAATTTTCTGGGTGGGGACAAGTCAGGAAGAGGTAAGCTGAGTCAGAATGCACTTTTCATCATGAGGTCAAGTCAGGAGGCAGCAGGGTGTGATAGGCCCCAGTTTTCTGGATGGGGACAAGTCAGGAAGTATCAATGTTTTTGCTGAAGTGTGGGGGACACAGCAGGACTCAGCATTTGTATGTTGTGGCCCTTGGATTGGCTTTTCAGGCCGGGATGGCAGCATCCATATGGCTGTTGAAGTGTGGCCCAACTGGTAGTGATGGGGAAACAGCAGGCAGATACAGTCAGTTAGTCACTGTATGTTGCTGGATGTTGAATGTAGTCCCCTTTGCTGTTATTGAGGCAAGGTAGGCAGACAGGCAGAGAAGCCAGCTATAGGACCTTCAAGTTCCTTTCATTCATCTTGCCACTCACATAGCAAATCTCGAACGCCAAGCATAGGTAGATTAATTTTAAGGATCACTAGCTTCTCCATCAAATGTGGTGATGGCCTGGAGCGATGAGGGCTTATGATGTCATGGAAAATAGTCTTTTGCTGGGGTCACTTACTGGTGGGCAAGAGAGATAGTACTGAGCCACTCTCACTAGGTCTGGTCAGATGCTGGACTTTAGGGAAAAATATGCCAGCACATATGTCTCCATGCCCTTGAAAGTCTCTGTGAGATAGCATGTCACTGAGCTGCCATCTCCTTTGCTAGTATCGGAAGTGTGTCTTTCTTCGCAGCTACTTTCATGATCACCTGGGACAGAAGTGAGGATTGTTTCCATTTTACTCAGCTGGAGGAAGTACTAGGAGATGATGACAGGGTGCTGCACTACTGTCTAATCTGACCAATGATGGTGTTTCCTCCTATGCTACAGTCCTCCTCTACCTCAACTTCTGGTGCTCTAGTTTACTGATCTCCTCTGTCAGCAGGCTCTTCATATGTGTCAGATTGTTGGCCTGCAGTGCGAGTCTCCCTTTCACATGTGGATCACATATTGTAGTGAGCATGTATGTGGGATTTGTGGTCAGAGGTCCTAGATTCTCTGTCACCTATTTTCCAAGGACACCAAACAGTGCAGTACCTCACCTCTCATTCCCTGTTCCTGTTGAGAGCCCTCCAACTTTTCTAACAGGATGTTTACTATAGGGCTAGGTGGTGCTTGTGGTATTCAGCTCCTCAGTGGTATCCTTAAAGGGCTTCAGGATTTTCACAATCTGTCTCATGACTAATCAGTCCCTAGGACATCTGGCAATGGCAGATGAGGCTGACTCTTTCCCACCCCTGGCATCAGGAGAAGGCGAAGATGTTCTGTGACTGGCTGGTCTTCAATACCACTTTAACTGCGGGGCCTCCTACCCCTGAGAGGTAAGAGCCTTCAAGGAAGTAGACTCAACAGTAACTTTGTGCAGGCATGGGAAAGGTGATGCTGATGGGAACTAAGGGGAAGCTTGAATGCTCATCTACTCAAGATTATGCTTTACAAGGCAGGAAGCCAAAAAGGATGCCAAGTAGCCAGACTCTGCTAGACAGCTAGAAGATATCCTTATTGTAAGGATCCATCGCTAAGTGCTCCTCTAGAATAGGTGGTGCTATGAGCTATTTGGACTAACTATACACCGAGCCCAGTGCCTCAGTGGCCATCTTTTTTCCTATATAGAATTAAATTTATACTGAGGCAGATTCATCAATCAGTAGTCAGAGCTTTGTCCTACCTTCCTGTTCTCATACTCTGGTTTCATCCCTACATCTGTTAGACTTCATCTTCAGATTCTACGTTTAGCCCTCTTACTTATTCGCTTTCATGGGTTCCAGGATTCATGGTTTGTTCCTGCTTTTCACCTTGCTCTAAGTTTCTCGCTCCTTGTTTATGTTAGAGCTACCTCTGCTTTTCAGCAAATCCACTACATAGTGCTGATGACAGCTCTAATTTACTGCTATTCCCTTGTATCCAGGTAAGATGGTTTATCATTCCAAACAACTCATGTGGCCTATTAAAGCTCCTACCTAATTCCAGAGACAAATAAACTATTTTTGCTACTTTGGAATATTCTATAGCTTGAGTCTTATAAGCCAAACCAATCTTTTCTGTTTTAATTTTCCTGTAATTCCATTCCATCCTTCTAGTTGCATGCTTCTAACATATAAGATCATGGCTGAACCATTGGAATATTTCATTTCCTATGAATTCTCACTGAAACTTTTGGAACAATATTATGAAGAATTTAATGCATTTCAGAATTATAGATCTCTAAATGTTTGGTTCCCTTCCCTTCATAAAATGATGGTAATGGTCCTAATGTTTCAAAAAATTGATTTAGGTAACAAAAAAAAAATGCTGAACCTCCTTCTCCTCTTCTGTTTTCTCCTGTATTGTTTTCTTACCTGAAAACTAGAATAAAATTATGTGATGGTCCTAACCATGGCACTAGTATGCCAGAAACCCCTCCTACTATTTGGATTTTTCAGTTTGGTAAAAGTGTGCCCTAGAAAATACCACATGCTATTTACTGACACAACAGGACCCATTGTGGCCTCCTCATAGCCTCTCACAGTCATCCCTGGCTTCTAATTACCCCATCTGGGTTTTGCTAGATGGAGTAATTAGAACTGATGTTTCAGATTTAAAAATAGCATTGTCCTCAGAGCCAGCCTGCAACAAATTGTTTAATGGCTGTAAAGCAATACTAGTGTTCTTGCTCCTTAGCTACAAGTGAAGTCTTCCAGGAATGCTTCTTTGGTCTGTGAATGGAATTGTCATCTTCCATGAATATAGGTCTAGTCTTTTGTATTGGAGCTAGAAGATTTGCTTTTCACCCAAAAGTCCCTTTTGTAATGCTGATTATTAGGCTGCAGTCCAGGATACTGTTCTTCTCATTGGTACAAATTTGGGTGTGGTGTCTGCTTAGCCTCACTTGGTCATTGGTCCTTGTGAGTGGCATGTACTATATTTTAGGTTATTGGACTGGCCATGCCAGCACCTTGTATGCTCCTTGTATGCTCCTTATATCACCATTACACGGTCAATTAAGTTTTTGGTTACCATGAGGGAGCCATATAGTAATGTCACATAACTAACCAGTTTATACAGTTACAGCTACAGAGCCAATCAATTTTATTGTTACTACAAAGGAGTGGGCTTAGTTCCAAAAAGGTTAACATAGTTATAGATAGAGAATGCTTATCAGAGGTCTCTTGGCTTGTGATGCTCATTGCTATTGTGGAAAGTATGAAACTCTCTGCTGATACTCACTTTAATACTGCATTCCTTCTGAGGCCTGCTTTAGGCTTGATCAGCTTAACATTTGTGGCTAATGTATTAAGATGCAGAGTTCCTACACTATCCTTTCCTATACTATTCTGTACTGTCTAACAAAGCTTTAACTTATCCTAACATATCCCCCACGCATATACTACCACCATCCCATAGGGCCACCCTCTATTTTGCCATGGGTCCTGAGGCTGAAGTCCTGGAGAGGTACTCCTTTTGGGGAAGGGTGTACCTCTCAATGGTTGCATTGAGGGTGTTACCTCTCAATGGTTGCATATACAGAAGGCAGCTGCTTCTCATGAGACATTGTTCAAATGTACCTACCTTTGATGTATATGTGTTCTTCTGCCCTAGGCAGTATATATAATTAAAATCTTTAAGTGATATTCAGGAGGCTGGTGAGTGAGAAACTATCTGGATAACTTTACCTAGATATTCAGCGGAACATAACCAGATAAATGTTCTGCTGAATATACATTTTCATAATTACCTGAATATAGTTATCTGTGTAACTTTAGGATAGATATTTTTTTCTGACCAGTCTTACCTAGCTAACTTAATCCAGGTAACACTGAATATCAGTTCTCATCAGCTAAGGTCACTATTAAAAGTGTTTAAATAACAAATAAGAGCTGTAATAAATGTTGGTTGTTTGACATGGAATAGGGAACATTTTCACCCATGCTGTTTTACTGAGACATTATTTACAACTTTTAGGAATCAGTTTGGTTATATATTAAAAAAAATATATATTACATATAAGTAGTTATATTTCCTTTAAGATCGTTATGTGAAAGTCCATTACCAAACAACATATATCAAAACCAAAGAAAAAAATTATCATTTTTCTGTCATTAGCCCTAAAGATAATTCTTAGTAACTAACTGGAAACAAGGTGATCTTAATACTGAAAAAGCATGATAGAATTTGGTATAGGTAACATATAAGAGATCTAGGCGTCATAGTGGATAACACATTGAAATCGTCGGTTCAGTGTGCTGCGGCAGTCAAAAAAGCAAACAGAATGCTGGGAATTATTAGAAAGGGAATGGTGAATAAAACGGAAAATGTCATAATGCCTCTGTATCGCTCCATGGTGAGACCGCACCTTGAATACTGTGTACAATTCTGGTCGCCGCATCTCAAAAAAGATATAATTGCGATGGAGAAGGTACAGAGAAGGGCTACCAGAATGATAAGGGGAATGGAACAGCTCCCCTATGAGGAAAGACTAAAGAGGTTAGGACATTTCAGCTTGGAGAAGAGACGGCTGAGGAGGGATATGATAGAGATGTTTAAAATTATGAGATGTCTAGAACGGGTAGATGTGAATCGGTTATTTACTCTTTCGGATAGTAGAAAGACTAGGGGACACTCCATGAAGTTAGCATGGGGCACATTTAAAACTAATCGGAGAAAGTTCTTTTTTACTCAACGCACAATTAAACTCTGGAATTTGTTGCCAGAGGATGTGGTTAGTGTAGTTAGTATAGCGGTGTTTAAAAAAGGATTGGATAAGTTCTTGGAGGAGAAGTCCATTACCTGCTATTAAGTTCACTTAGAGAATAGCCACTGCCATTAGCAATGGTAACATAGAATAGACTTAGTTTTTGGGTACTTGCCAGGTTCTCATGGCCTGGATTGGCCACTGTTGGAAACAGGATGCTGGGCTTGATGAACCTTGGTCTGACCCAGTATGGCATTTTCTTATGTTCTTATGTTCTTATGTTATGAATCCTCCGGTAGCTGTGCTACGGGAGGCTTTTCACCTCTTTCCTGGAGGCCACTCCAAAGCTGGGGTCTCACCTACGAACTCTCCAGAATTTGCTCCAGGGCCTGGGAGGCCTTCGATGTCCTTGGGGCCTGCCTGAGGCTTGCTTGGGTTTGCATGGACTTCCTGGTTTGGGCCACACCCTTCTCCCTAGGACCCGGCCCGCAGCACTTCTCCTCAGTTATAGAGCCAGCTAGGTGTGACCCATCCAAACTCCTCCCAGGGATTTGCCTTTCTTCAGCCCTATAAAAGGACTTCAACTTCCAGTCAGCTTTGCCTTCGAATGAGCCAGTCATCTGAGGAGCTTCTCCTTTGACTCCATGTTCCTGCTCTTGCTTGGTGGTCCAGCATTCTAAGGGATCCCTCTTTGTTTCGCCTCTGCTGTTCCTGATCCCAGTCTCTAATGTCCTGATGTTCCTGTCGTCCTCCGTCTCTGCCCTCCTGATGTTCCAGAAGGCCTGACGTCCTCAATGGCTAGAGGTCCTTATGTACCTGATCTTCCTGATGTCTGTTCCTGCAACGTTCCAGCTCGAGTCCTCCAGATGTCCATCCCGAGGGTAAATCCATTTCATCCAGTTCCTGTTCTTGGACATTGGAGCCTTCGTCAGTTGGATTCCTTTCCTGAGCCTGCCCCGCTCCCGTGTGGTCCATGACCAGCCTCCTTAGGCTGTGTAGGGCGCATAGAGGACAGGGTTGTCCATGACCAGCCCATTGGGTCTGCCCTGAGTAGTGGGCTGTATAGGGCACCCTGAGGAACAGTGCCCACTTGTCTTCATCTAAGTCTTCCAAGTCCTTTCATCTCATCTGGATTTCCCAAGGTCCGAAAGAATTATCCTTGCCTCGGATGTTCCTGATGCACTGAGCCTCCATCTACTCTAGTTCCAGATGCCTTCCATGGGTGAGCTTCCACCCGCTCGCCCTTCCGGAAGTCTTTCGTTCCTGTTGTTGATGCCTTGTTCTTCTCCTGAGTCCTGAAGCCTTCATCTCAGCCTTCAAGCTTCAGCCCTTGTCCACCCTCATCTCTTGTCCGACCTGCCACATGTGCTGCTCCCTGCAGCAGGTCCGAAAGGGCTGGGAGTAGTCAGAGGACCATTCAGAGACCAACCTTGCATGGTTGGCCTCATTCAGGCTTGCAGGTCGGCAGGGGCCTGGTCACCTCCAACCCTAGATGAGGTCCGTCTTACCGCAAGGGGCACACATCTCACCCCTAGCACTCCCAGCCACCAGAGCGCAACATAAGGCAGTGGCAGCTGGTAAAAATAATTTATTTATTTATTTTATTTAACATTTTTATATACCGGAGTTCATGTAGCAAAATTACATATCACTTCGGTTTACATTATAATATATAATATAATAGAGTAACAAACCCTCTCAGTGTAGGGGGTATATGAATGAGTTCATGTGCAATTATAGTTTGAATTCAGACTGAAGCTTATGTAGGTTTAGAATCATTATCTTTTGATTAGTTGTTTAACTCTGAAGAAATCATTTACGTTTCTTTAGGTTCTTGAAATGCCATTGTTTGCTTTTTTCTAATGATGACTTTTCTTTATTCCATTTACTTAAAAAATAAAAAATAATTGAGAACTTGAAAAAAAATCTCATCAGCTAAAATTTAACCATGCATCCAGAATGCCCCCATCATTGGCCTTAGCTGTGCAAAATTTAGCTGGGAAACAGAAGGACCGTCGGCCCCTGTGACATAGTCAGGGCAAAGGCTATCGGCGCCATTTTGAATACTGGCAAAGGCTATCGGCGGTCAGCCCCTGTGACATAGTCAGGGCAAAGGCCTTAACCCTAGATAGGTATTTGTATCCCTATGGGAGGCCCACCTAGTAACTCGAGGTTTGGGTATTAGTGTAGGGGGTTAGGGGCCACTTTGACATTCAACGTGAGACGTACAAACAGATTAGTGATCTCTTGTGAGCATTTGATGACCCTCGGAGTGAGGAAATTCACCCAAAGATGAGATTTGTGCAATGTTCTCTCAACCTCCCTTGATGGACTCTCTACCTAGAGTTATTAGGTGGGCCTCCCATAGAGATACAAATACCTATCTAGGGTTAGGGCATTATGGCTAGGTTCTCTCTCTCTCTCTCTCTGTCTCTCTCTCAGTGGTTGTAGGCAGGAAATACAACAGGTCTGGCAAAGTCTGAAAATGTTATTGCAATTTGCACTAACTTAGCTCTTTGCATAAGTAATTAGCGCAAATTGTGATAAACTGGCTATTAGCATAAACCACACCCCTTTTGCTATTGCATGCGATACTTATTGCATTTTTGATAAATCCAGGTCTTAAAACCATACACATGGTAATATTAGAAATACACATGAGTAGTTATCAAAGCTGATAGGAGGATGAGCTAGGGGTAGTTTATTTATTTATTTATTTAAAGCTTTTCTATACCGACTTTCATGATACAGATCAAATCAAATCGGTTTACAGGGAACAGAAGCATTATAACCATAACCATAACCAGAAGGAGCGGAAAGTTACAATAAAACAGGGGGATGTAACTGGGAAGTGATAAGCAGAGGGGGAAAGAAAAACTCAATAACTAATTACAACTAAAGAGATGGCAGGTACTAGAGCCTACATCTGATCTGTGGCATGGCAAGATGCTGGCCTAGATTAGGGGAAAGCTTGTCTGAATAACCATGTCTTAAGTTTTTTTTTGAAAGACAGAAGACAGGATTCTTGTCTGATGTCCGGTGGTATGGCATTCCAGATGGAAGGTCCCGCTGTAGAGAAGGCCCGTTCTCTGGTAGAAGACAAGTGAGCCACTTTGTTAGGGGGGGGGCGGCCTGGAAGGATGGCGCCAAGGTGATGGCCCTAAATTTAAAGGGCTGCCTCTTCCAGGAGTTATTTATTTATTTATTTAACATTTTTTATATACCGGCATTCGTAGGACACATCATGTCAGTTCACAAGTAACTGAGAAAGGAAATTACAATGAACGGGGATGGAGGGCTAACTGGGAAAAAATTGGATAATATACGAAACTGGATAACATATGAAAGTATAGGAGAGAGAGTCAACGAGCAGGGATACAACATTGTTGAACGACATGGAGATTACTTATCCATGTTAAGATAAATATGCATAAGCAAAGATTAAATATGTATAAGTAATGTTAAAGGAGGCAAGTGTGTGCACTTATAGACTTAGTATATGAACTAATAATATACTATTAGATAGTTAGTCACTATCTTCTCAATTCTGGTCCAAAGAGACCATATGTAGGAATGGTGGCAGCTGGATTGTGGTGGGCTGAGTAGATGCCTACAGAGGATGTGGCCCTTCTTGCTATTATTTAAGCAGTGAATAGCAGCATATAAGCCATGCAGTTTTATGCTGTAATTTCACTATTTTGTGTTCACTCTGTAAAGCTGGAAGATATCCTGTGTTCATTTTTTACAATGAATAAGAATCTATATAAGAGACAGGAAGCATAAGTAGCAGCAGCCACTCTTCTGTCCTCGGATGTATGAAGTCTTTAGTGGTTCATTTTATACAAACACTACAAAGATATAGGGAACCCAAAATATAAATATAAATCTTTAAAAATGGCACGGGCCATCCAGTGCTCCTACCATGTGACAGGGGCCGGCCAATAGCACAGATACCCTGTCACATGGTAAGGGCAAAGGGCCATCGGCGCCATTTTGATTAGTGGCAGCCAACGGCCCGGGAGCGGGAGATCGCTCCCGGGACCCCCACTGGACCACCAGGTACTGTAAAATGTTTTTTGGGGGATCAGGAGGGTGGGGAAAGCAAAGGGATTCGTTTTAAAGGGTCGGGGTGGGTTTAGGGGTTATTTTTGTGTGCCGTTTTTCCCGCCCTCCCCCAAAATGATAAGAGAACCCCCACGATCAATATCGTGGGGTTTTCCTATCATTTCGGGGGATCCCCCGATTTCTGACGATTTTGAATATATTTTCAATCGTCCGAAGCCCGATTCACATCCCTAATGTTTACCAAAGCCTACAAAACACCCAATGACTCTCAGATATTACTTCACTCCTACTGGCCCTATGCAAACTTATGGAACCAATGCAAGAACGCTATACAAACTTAACTGAAACTACATAAGTTGAAATACGATCTACATTTGTAAAGCCTACAATATTTATGTTGACAATCACATGAATCTTTGGAAACTCTGTTAAACATTGAAACTTTGTAAACTGTTGTGATGGCAAAACCGAATGACGGTATACAAAACTCGATAAATAAATAAATGTATGAGTGATTGGTTTACAAGTTCCCTAGGTCCTGTCATAAATAGCATATACTATATGAAGGCAAAGTGACCTGTAAGAGTATAATTGTGCACAGCATTGTCTGTTCATATTTATTTATTATACATTCGTAGATTGCATATTATACTTCCTAAGCAGTTCTGCAGGATAGATCTTGCAGCGATGGAGTCCTTAATGGGCAAATAAGATTTAATTTTCTACTGTCCTGCACTGATGTGCTGAATGTTGTTTATTGTTAGCTAGGTCATGAGTGCATTACAGGATTTGATAATTGAATGTTCCAAGTAAATGAAGGGTATTCTTTGCCATTGGAGCTGTCTATATAATATGTTTATGGGTAGGAGAGCTGTCATCAGTTAAGGATATGGTAATATACAAACATGGAAATGTTATTTTGGAAGAAATGGACATATTTTTGACTTTCAGAATTGCACTTGGTCATATTTTCTACCCTCTTAAACCTCTGAAGTGTTCTTTTTTTCTCTAAAATAGTTTTCTATGTAAATTTTGTGGCTGCAATTTCTTTCTATTGTTTCCTATGGAGTCCAGCAATGTTGAGGTAATTTTCAAAAGATTTATGTGTATAAATGTAACATACTATTGTAGCAATTTTCAAAAGCCATTTATTCAAGTAAAGTGTACTTATGCAAGTTATTCCTAAACCTAATTTTACTTGAGTAATGCTTTTTTAAAATCAGAACCTATATGTGTTTGAAAGAATACATAGCTGAGGCATTATGTCAAGTAAAGTATGGGCAAGTGTTTTTGGCTTTCTGTTCAGTTTTTTGAAATATGTCATGCTGTGATTGTCTCAGGTTCACTTTGTCAGGTAGTGCTGGGGGAGGGAATCATTACCAAAGAATAACCTTATAGGTCACTCTCTCTCTCTCCAGGACCCCATGTCATATCAGTTCAACACATATGGGTAGATTTTAAAAGGGCTAGTCATGTGCCCATCTCACCATGTACAAAGATTCATGCTATTTTATAAAGTATATGAGCAGGTTATAAAATACTTTCCATGTGCGTATGTCTGTGGCCTGTTATATATATCTTAGGTATGCTTGGGGGGAGAGAGTGAGAAAGAGACTCTTTGTAAAGGTTAGTCTGACACTCAATATATGGACCATTGAAAGGGGGCACTTTGAATCGGGGTGAGTTTTCGAGAGGTGGGTTGGGGTTGGGGGGGTGTTGTTACAGACACATTCAGAGGTATTCATTGTAAAATTAACATCATTAAAGAATTTTAGACCTTTTAAGTGACGAAAAGGTGTTGATTTTTACAATGCAATGAGCAGAGACTGCAGTGTACAAATCAACTCCTCTTGTTAGAATTTTCATTGCTTATAAGGTCTAAAATTATTTAATGATGTCAATTTTACAATGAATACTTATGAATGTGTCTGTAACACCACCCACCCTGATTCAAAGTGCCCATCTATAGTGGTACCTATATATGGAGTATCAGAGTGACCCCCTATACATAGGTATTCTCTCTCTCTCTATCTCTCTCTCTCATGTTCACTGGACTCCTATACATAACAAGGAGCTGTAGCAAAGTGACATGTGTAACATACATGCACCAGCTGAGAAAAATTTGACTTGCATGCATCGGTGCTGGCCCTGCCTCTGGAACACCCAGCCCCTTTTCTGGGTGCACATACCTCAATGTACACACACCCTCCTTGCTATTAAAATTTGCATAGCTTACATGCATATGTGGCCATTTTTGCATGCACAAGGCTTTTAAAATCTAACTTTTATTGTTCTTTTATGATAAATCATAATAATTTAATAGCTTGCAAAGAACCTTGTATTGGGCTGCAATCTGGGATGCCTGGCAAGTCTTCTAGCTGAGATATATAATCTTGAGAAAATGTCACCATGGTCCCTTCTGGCAGTGTGTTTGTGAGAAAATGTATTACTTCTCTAGTGTTCTTTTGTGAATGCTGAGGAGTTGACTGAAATCCTTGATCAGAAGTTCTGTCTGCATTCCTCTGTTCTATACTGAAGATGAATTAACAGGCAGTATTGTTCTTTTTTTAAAAAGGAAGGGGTTTCTTGTAAGTCCCCGTGACATGATCATATTCTACTCAGTTCCTACATTTAGTTGTCACTTTATAAATTTGAATGTTGAAAAAGAGATGATGAATCTCATGCTAGCTTTATTATGAAGCCAATAATGTAGTATATACTTAGAGGAAGTGGCAGGCACATTACCCTGTGCAAAAGGGCTTATTCTGGGTTGCTGAGATGCATGGGGTCCCTCAACAGCTTTTCTAAACCTCAGGATATAAATATTTGTATTTGTTCACCGCAGCAAATGCATTTTTGCTTTACATTTTTCTAAGCTCTAAATGGAGGTGAAACACTCTCTTTGAGGTCAATATTCAAAGCCATTTAAATGGATAACTCATAAGTTATCCTTCTAAATGCCAAGTTATCCATCTAAATCCAAATTATCCATCTAACTCTAAATTATCCATCTAACTCCAAGTTAGCCATTTAAATGTTTAGTTTTGAATTTTGACCTCTTTGTTATTAAATTTCCAATCTTTAGTATTTTGAGATTAGTCATTCTGTTTTGCCAAAACAAAACCCAGGTTTAAAAATCCATGCAAGCTAGATATTGAAACCCAAGAGTGGGTCAAGGTGTCCCTGACAGATTGGAGTTAATTGAGAGGAATGCTCTCAGGAAAAAGGAAGATAAATTGCTGGGTTTTATAAAATTCCAATAATAATCTATGTGTGTGCCACAGATCTGTGGCAAATTTCTGTTGAGGCATTGCATTGAAACACAGATTGTGGGTTGAGTGGCAACCCCTGATATGTTCTTAGAACACCATAGATTGCTATTATCCTATAAAGGCCAGCATTGTTCATTTTGGAAGAGACCAAATTAGTCATTTAATTGAATACCTGTCCATCTTCAAAAATGTATTGCCTTAAAACAGTGACAACAATCTATTCTGTAACAAAACTATAGAATAAATTGAAATGGTAATAATTGATTCTGGTACTATAAATTTTACCTATAAGAAAAATATAAATTGTTGATACTGTTACAGTACTTTTCTGTTAATATGCTTTAACAATCTCATCAAAAAGAGAATCTGGAAAAATAGTTGCAGTTAATCAAGATTTATGAGATCACACATGAGACTTTAAAAATTCTGTTAATTCCTCCTTATTCAGGTTTACATATCCATGGTGTTCAAATATTTATAGTTCTATGAGATGTAACCTGGCCAATAAACATGTTGTCACTCATTCATTTCCTCAGGGACTCCTTCAATGCCTTTTAAAACTATTTTTTTTAATTTATACTTTATTAAGTTTTATAACATCAAATGATATAAAATAGGAAAATTATGTACCAAAAGGAAAACATTAATGCAAGAATTCAAAATCATAAGAAAGCTTCCGTAAGTGCACATTATAAAAGGGGGACAAAAATAAGATGAAAAATAACAAGGGGGCATTGAGGGGATCCAAGATGGCTGCCGGATGAGACGCTGTGCCTAGAGCGTCCTCGAGTAATTGTTAAAGAATTCTTTTTTCTTGCGAAAATATTTACCTGCTATGGGAAGGAAGCGCAAACCGAGGATATCTTACCCTGCTGAGCCTTCGGTGAGCACCCCCTCCGGCCCGATGGACGCCCATGTCACACGCAGCACTCGAGAAGCGGGAGACCAGCCGTTGCAGAATTGGGGAGGGGAAGTAGAGCTCCCCTCTTTGCCAGGCTCTATGTCTCCTTTGAGTCCCGCTGTGAGGACCCCACCGCTAGATCCAGCAGCCGGTAGAAACGCATCATTCCTTGGGGAGGATACTCTGAACCGAAGCGTTCATGATTTCCTCCCAGCAGGAGCAGGAGTGCTGCCGACGGCTGCTTCCAGCCCAATAGATGATCAGAGGCATGGCGGTGAAGGAAGAGGAACCCTATCTGGGGAAAATGCTATAGCTGCTGCTGCTTTTTCCACGAGGGAAATACCATCAATGGTAAGACCTCTGGTTTTCTCCTTTGAAACTTTGTGGGAAGCTATTAATGATATGCGGACAAATAGCTTACAACAACTAACTCCAGCAATGGAGCAACTGAGGAGATTTGAAAAGAAGCTAGAAGTGTTTGAAAAGTCAAATATGGAGATAGATCAACAATCAATAACTATCAGGACTGAGATAAAAATGGTTCAGCAAACACAAGCAATGATTATAAAAGAGAACAAAATTATGGGACAAAAGATCGAGAGTTTAGAAAATTATGCAAAAAATAGGAATGTTAGATATATAAACTTTCCACAACTACCAGTGAGATCTGCAATGGAAGTTTTTAATAGATATATGTTTGAAATATTAAAAATTTCACTCGAACAAAGTCCTATGATTCTGAAATCATTCTACCTACCAAAGCCTAGAACAGCGGCAGAGAATCAAGGAATTGGAACAGAGATGGAAGCACCAGTAATTGACCAACCTCTGAACGTAACAGCATTGTTGGAAACATCGGATACTGAAATGGCTATCCTACAACTTTGATTGTGATTTTTGCCTCAGAGATAGACAGAGATAGACTTTTGAGGCGGAGTATAAAACACAGAAATGAGAGATTTCTTGGTTTAATGGTCCGAGCCTTTCCTGACTTGTCCCGTGAGACACAGAAGAAAAGGAAGGTCTTTCTACTTTTGAGAACTCAGGTCTTGTTAATTGGGGCAAGATATTTCCTTAAATTTCCATGCAAGTGTGTGGTTAAATATATGCAAAATACTTACGTCTTTTTTGATCCACCCCAGTTAACACAGTTCTTAGTGGGTAAGGTGCCAGTAGCTGTAGACAATGTACCCTGAAGGATTCCCAATACCTCATATAAATAAGGGGTGCTGTTAAAAATCCGGAATTACCTGTAAATTGTTTATGACTATATTGTGCTTGAAAAGTTTGGTAAGATCCGTCCTCTCTTTTTTTGGATCTCTTCAGTGAAACAAAGGAAAATCTTTTCTTTTTCTTTATTACTTTGTCATGGTTAAAATAGACGATACTGTTGTTATAGTACTGACTAGATACAATGTTTTCTCTGATTCTGTACAAGAATTTTCTTGAATAATTGTAAAATTGCATAAATAAATAAATAAATAAATAAAAAAATAACAAGGGAATTCCTGCTCAGGAACATCCTAACCCCTAGCACCATTTAAGTCTTAGCAACTAGAAATAGTTCCACGTGTGCAGGATCTGGGAAAATATATTTTCCCCTGAAAATTATTCACACATTTACAGGGGAACTTCAAAGAGAATGAAGCTCCTATGGTTAGTACACGTGATTTCAGTTGTAGAGATTGTTTCCCCCCTCAGCTGGGTATCCTTGGAAACATCAGGAAAAATTTGAATCTTTTGTCCACAAAATACACTTGCCTTTAATTTAAAGTATTGGCAAAAAAAATATATCTGTATCAGAATCAAGTTCAAATGTGATGACAAAAGTAACTCTTGTTGATATATCATTGGATTCTAAATAAGATGATATATCAGGACTAGATATAGGTGCTAAAGTATCAAAAACCTCTTCTTCCTAACTAGTGACTCTCTTCTTAGTGGGAAAATAATAGGAATTAGATAACAAAAAGTTCCTAGCAGGAGAGAATTGTAGAATCTCTTTTACATATTTCTTAAATAACTTGGTTCCTGACATGAAGTGAGTAATAGGAAAATGTATTAAATGTAAATTATTTGAACATAATCTGTTCTCCATTATCTCAAACATTGGATGTAAAATTAAATTGTCCTTAATATTTTCCACTGAAGCTAACTGCAAGCTAGTTATTGTTCTAGCCTGCAAACTAACATTAGATTCCAAATTGGAAGTTCTTTTTTTCCATATCAGAGAAGTTCAAGGAGACTGCTGTAGAATAGTCACATAGTTGATTCTCCACATTCAACAGTGAATTATCAATCTGAGATATTGCTCTCCATATGTTTCTCAGAGATATTTCAACTGGTTCCTCCTGGGCATTAACCCCTGACCCCTCCTTAGGCAGATTGAACTGCACAGGGGCCAGGATTATATATCTCACACAGCCCTTAGACTTGATGTGGTCTATCACAAGTGTAGCCAGTTCCCCAGCACCCAACACATGTATATTTCCAGAAGCTGCCAACTCTCTTGGGTCCCCCAGTGCACACTTAGAGCCATTATTGCTTTGAGGGATATTGGAAGTATGAGGCAAAGCTGGATTCCCCAGCAACATACCTGGTAAAACTTGGGGATTAGGTGGAGGTGAACGCATTTCAGGAGAAAAAGAGATCCCAGTTAATTCTGTACTCAGTTCCATCAGTGATGAATTAGCTTTGTGTACATGTAAGTACATTGGCCCGAAGACCAGAGTGGGTGTTGACCTTGATGATGTCTGTTTTCCTTTTGTTTTCTTCCCCATTATGCTGACAGAAAAAAACCCAGCATAAGGGATTGGTGCATGGCTTAGGTGTACCAGTGGTGGTGCGCTGCTGTTCACTGTGATTTAGAGGCCCCCGGGTCCTGATGTCTTCCACTAAGGTGTTCTCAGATGTGCCTATGGCAGGGAACCCCTCCAAATCACTGGGTCCCATGTGAGGGGTAGGAAGGCTGGTGTCCCCCATTTAACACCGTTTTAATGGAAAACAGTGTAAGTTATTTACCTCCTCCAGATAGCCAACACTTTGAAATGCTCTAAGGACTCAATATTCAAACATAGCTGGATAAATAAGTTAGCCAGATAAGACTTAAGCAGGATAGGCAGCAGCATAACTATGCTGAATATCTGGCTAAGCGACACCTACTGATCACAGCTGGATATTCAGCCACTGCTATTTAGCCACATGAGGCAGGATTCATCATTCCTTGCGGAATGATGAATCCCGCAAAAAAGGGGGCGGGGCGAAGAGGAGGTGGGCCTGCGAAAGGCCGCAGCCATTCGCATCGCTGTGGTGCGATTTCGCCGGCTGCAGCCTTTCATACAAATAGCACCACCGTAAAAGGTGACGCCATTCGCTGTGCTACTGCCAGTGAGAATGTTCCTCACATTATCGCCGGCAGCGGAGCTGCGGCCAACTCCTCCCCCTCCCCACCCCGACTCCTCCCCTCCCGGTCATTTACATCCTATCACACGCGAAACGGCCCTTTTTTCATTTGATAGGGGTTTATTGCATGCGTTAGGGCCTTATCGTGTGCCTTTAGAAAATAACCCCCATAATTTGATACTTATCTGGCTAAGAAGCAATACTGTCCTCTGAATGCTTTTACTTTCTATAATTCCCAGGAATAACTATGGTATTACTACTGAAATAAATTTGACACAAAGCTAGATTTAATGGGAGAACTAAATTGTATATAATATTTGATTCTTTAGAAATTTTGTAAATGCAGGATTGGATGCTTACATTTTATCTATCATAAATCAATTTTTATTGCATGTAAGGATCTTACTATTGAATAGAGCTGTTCTATGCAGGTAATAGTTGAATTAAAGGAAATAAAATAAATCCTGTTCACAAATATTATTTTAAATTATATTTATAATTAATCTCATAATCTGAAGTAAATATAACTCCTACACACAAAAACAGGGCTGACATGGTTTGACATCACCTTGAGAATCAAAAAGACCATTTGTAAAGTAATTTAACTATGGTTTATCTGAAAATTGTCTTCCTCAGTCTAGAGAAGCATTCTTGCATGTGTATTTAGGTTGGGGAAGAAAGCAGCATGTTTATTTTAGGGATTGTGCATTCATTTGAAACAAATAGATAAAACATGACTAATGTGCCCATATTTGTTTCATTTGTGGCCCACTAAAACAAAAAAGATATAGTTGCTCTGGAGAAAGTGCAGTGAAAAGACTATAGAAATTTTCTAATATAAATTTAAAATTTACTGTGCTTTGAACAATTAAATGTCAATTTTAAAAGCCCTATGGGCCTCATTTTCCAAGGAGTTAATGCGTGTGATGATTTGTGAATGCAAATTTTTAATTTTGTATTCAGGGGGCGGAGTAAATGTAAAGTAGGGAGGATTAATTGTGTGCTGTGAAACAGCTGCACTGTTAGTGTGGCCAATAACTACACCTCTTTCATTTGTGTTACAGGCTGGTAAAGGTTCACTGCAGTTCATGATGTCTCTGACAGGCCTGTTTCAGAGAGAGAGAGAGAGAGAGAGAGAGAGAGAGAGAGAGTGCACCTTGTCATAATACCTCCTCCCTAGACAGGTATTTGTATCCCTATGGGAGGCCCACCTAGTAACGCGAGGTGATGTTTAAGTATTAGTGTAGGGGGTTAGGAGCCACTTTCACATTCAATGTGAGACGTACGAACAGAACAGTGGTCTCTTGTGAAGATTTGATGACCTACGGAGTGAGGAAACTCACTCCAAGATGAGATTTGTGCAATGTTCTCTCCACCTAGCTTGTTGTTCCCCAGGTAGAGAGTCCATCAATCTAGGTTGAGAGAACATTGCACAAATCTCATCTTGGAGTGAGTTTCCTCACTCTGTAGGTCATCAAATCTTCACAAGACACTGCTCTGTTCGTACGTTTTTTTTTTTTTTTTTTTTAATTTATCTCTTTATTAATTTTTCCAACATTACATACAAATAAGGATTAAACCTTACCATAAGGTATAGCATAATACATCTTCTATCAAGAAATCATAAAAGAAAAAAAAATATCATATATTTCCATGCCATTACCTTATTTCTTACTATGAAATCTGAGAGATTCATTTAGGAAATTAATAGAGCAGATCATTTCAATTTTATGTAAACAAGTATAGAAAGTAGTGAAGGTATCATTTATACTCCTGAATCTACTTACAGAAAGAACTAAATGGATTCCTCTCTAGAGGACAAAAATTTCTCTAGTTGATCAGGCTCCAGGAATACATACCGTATATTATCTATTGTCAAAATACATTTACAAGGGAATTTAACTAAAATTTGTGCCCCCAATGCACGTGCTCTAGGGCACAAATTTAAAAATTTTTTCCTACAAGTTTGTGTAACTCTTACCACATCTGGGTAGACCCAGATTCTTTCCCCCAGGTATAATTTATTCCTTGCTTTAAGAAAATTTCTTAGGACGGTATCTCTCTCCATGGGTATTGCGAATGTAACCAGTAATATACCCCTCCTCTCTATCTGGTCTTCCTGAGAGGTCTCCAAAAAGCCAGATAAATCTTCCAAGGGGGACAATGAAGGCTGATTTTCCTTGGGGTCAGGAGGCCCCCCCAAGCTGGCCAAAAGTTCTTTTTGGGCCGAACGAGCCATCCGGCGCGAACGAGCCGGGAATCACGTGACGCCGGCGTCACTCGACGTGCCGCCGACGTCACATGCTTCTCGCCAAGGATTGCAGAAATGGCGTCCTCACTCCTCGCTCCATCACCAGGGAGTTGTGGTAAGTCGGGGGGGGGGGGGGATTAAGGAGGGTGAGGGGGTTTATATTTTTATTTTGGCTCAACAATCGCGATTTCCCACATATCGAACATATCTATGTTCGATATGTGGGAAATCCGATCGTTTATGTCGAATCAATTTTTTAAGTAAAAAAAAAATATGAGTTGCGTTTTACTAATGCGGTCAATCCGAATGCACACCCCTACTGGCTACTGTTAACCAGATAATTTTAATCAGGGATATTCAAAGGGATATTTATCCCACTGAATATCACAGATAACTTATTAAATTAACTTTAGCTGGATAGGTTATTTATTATTCCTCCTTTTTGGCCTCTCAATGATGAAAATCATATACACTTTTTTTTTTAAATTTTCGAAACACCAATAAAATATTTCAAAACATCAGACATATCAATCATCACCCAATAATTAAAACTAATATGGATAAAAAATATTCCCTGCACCCCTTACCTGGGAGGTTTTGATTCCAGTCACCCTGAAATTATCTTGAATTAGTCAGGGTGAGAGTATACATAAACTTCCTACTATCTCTGATATACACACACTTCCAACACATTATTATTGTACATATTCTTTCATATGTACACTCATATACTTTCCCTCTCACACATAAGTTGATACACACCCACGATCTCTCAAACACATGCTGACTCATTCACTCTGTCCTCCTCTTACACACTCTGTCATGCACACACATTCCCTGATACATTCATATGTTCTCAGCCATGCTCATACACACACACATACACACACACACACACACACATGCTCTCTGAAGTATTCACATGCTCTCACTCACACACACACACACACCTACACACACACACACATGTTCCCCAAAGCACTCACTTGCTCTCAATCATGCTCACACACATGTTCACCAAAGTGCTCACACACTCCATGATTCACTCATATGCACGCACATGCTCCCCAAAGCCCTCACACATTCTCATTCACACTCATTCACATGCACATGCTCCTCAAAGTGCTCACATGTGCTCAGTCATGCTCACGGGCACATTCTCTCTGAAGCACTCACATGTTGTCAGTGATGCTCATACACATGCTCACTTTTCTCCTCTTCACCTATATATAGGTTAAAAAAAAGAAAAAAATGTACTTACGTTGGTGCTCGGGGCAATCCAGGCTGGGTCCCAGGAGAGCAGGGTCTGGGTGATCAATTGGTGTGGAAAGATCCATTGGCTGTAAGGCCAGCTATACATTTTTAAAATTGTATTTTTTGCTGCAGTGGGAGTATGATGTGGGCCAGCATTACAGAAGAGCTCAGGGAACCGATAGGCATTCCACCAGCAGTGAGCCAGTAGGAAGAAGCCTGTGGTCTGCCTCCCACTGGCAGAGGCAAACCTGCCATAAGGGGAGGTGGCAGGAATGTTTCTCACCACTTCCGTAGAGATGCAGGTGGGGGTCTGAGCCTGGAAACAGCCCCAGATTGGCTGTGGGTAGAAAAAGGCAAAAGAAACTGAAAGCTGTATGGGAGATTCCTACTATACATAATAGGTGCTGTGGGGCCTGATATTGATTGAAGCAGCTCTACAGGCATGGCACTACAGTGACCACACTAACCATGTGATTGGGCCAACCAACCCACTGGGGTATATTTGAAGTTCTAATAGGCTAATCCATCTTGTTTTTTACTACTATATCCAGAGTTAGGAATGTGCATGCATTTGAAACAAACGTGAAATCCAAAATAAAAAAGAGTATTTTAATTTTGTTTCATTTAAAAAAAATGAATGAACAGAGATCTTGAAAATAATGAAACTGTTAATTTTCATTTATTTTGACATCCCATTCAAGGCCTTTGGACAAATTAAACGTCAGGTTTGCCTTTCTACTCAAGGCAAGCTGGTAAAGCCACTGAAGCATAGTAACATAGTAATAACTAGGGATGTGCATTTGTTTAGGACGAATTAGGCAATTTCAATTAAATTGCCTAATTTGTCCTGGTTTGGGGACCCCGAAACCCGAACAAATTTTTCCCAAAATTCATTAAAATGTTAGCATGCACTAACGGGAGTTAGTTTGCACTAACGGGGAGTTAGTGCGTACTAACCCGAAATTCGGGTCCCCCCAAATTTCAAAGGCCCGAACCACGGGAAATACGATATTTCCTGTGGTGGGCCGAAAACAAAGCCCGAACCTTTCGCACATTCCTAGTAATGACTACAGAAAAGGACCAGATGGCCCATCCAGTCTGCTCAGCAAGCATCTTATGGTAGTAACTGCTGCTCCATGCAGGTACCCCCAAGCCTTAAGATAAGGGTAGAAATATTTACAATCAAAACCAAACAACTGTCAAACCCATAAATTACTTCTAGCAATGTATTTACTGGGTAAGGAATTTTCTTGATAATTCAGAGAATGCAGCTTGACATTTTTTGCTTTGGGAGTTGGCCATAGAAGTGGTCCTGTGCTTTTTCCTTTATGTCTGCATGTCAGATATAAAGTTAGACTGAATGGAGCAAGGTGGAAGGGGCAAGGAAGGAGTAGCTCAAGCATTTTTAACTAGCCTATCTCAGTTGGCCCCTGCAAGGACTGACAATGAGTTCCTAATTTTTTTTTCAACTTGAAACTAAAAGTAACATGCAACTTTGAATATTCACCATTTTATTTTGTCATTTGTTTGCTGGATTTCAGATAGAGAGGTTATGCTTCAAAAGCTTGTTTTCAGAGCCAAAGACAAAGTGAAAAAAGGATTTAGAAAGGAAGTGAAGGAGAAACTTAAAGTGGGCTGTACTGTTTCCTCCTGCCAAAGTTTCACATGTAAGAGGAGAACATGCAATTTTCTGTCAGGGTTACAAAGTTATTGTATCATCGAACAAGCAGAAGTAAGAGACAGTGTGTCTCTATCCCAGGTAAATTTTAAAAGGCCTAAGCGCATTGAAGCTGGGACATATGCATACAAGTCTAGCCGGCACACGACACGTGGATTTTAAAAAGCGCGTGAGTACACACATGTCACTTGGTATGCACCCAAGACATTTTTTACAAAAAAGGGGTGGGCAATAGGTGGAGTCTGGGTGGGGCCTGAGCATTCTGGGTCTGTATCCTGAAGTATGTGTGTAAGTATTTACGCGCACAAGCATGTGCCGGGGTGCCCCACCACGTATCTTTACTTCTGCTATGGATGGTGTATAAGTTTTAAATAAAAAAATCAGAGCTAGACAGTGGGGTTTGAAGGGTTGGGGCTAATAGGACAAAAAGGGAGGAAGGTTAATTAGGTGGATTAGGAAGTCAGGAGCTTTTATCTGGGCAAACTGGGAATGGGCTGGAGAAACTGGTAATTGCATCACTGCACGTATTGAATAAAATCCCCCCATTTACGCGGCACAGCCAGTATTTGCGCACACAAGAGCACGTCCTTATAAAATGGAAACACACATGTACATGCATACAAAGAATTTTATATCATACGTGCATATATGTGCATATATTATAAAATGGCCATGTCCATTCTCACAAGCTGCCATACGTGCCTACATGTATGCCCGCGCAGCTATTTAAAAGTTAATGCTCTTCATGTGCAGTGTACTTGCAGTGCAGACCACAGTCTATTTCTTTTTGTTCTCTGTGACTTTCTGTGGATAGAAAATGGAGTCCATAAAGACTGACTATGGTGTGTATATGACTCTATTTTTTAAAGTTGTGCCATTTCCTAATGGATATCTATAAAGACAGTCAAAAACAGATAATGTGTGACACACTTTTTAACAAAAGACTATATATGCCATCTATTGTACTGTCAGTCTGAATGTCTGTAGATTCTCTACTCTTCACAAAATATTATTACTACAATACTAAAGTATACTACATTTACCCTTGTAAGACTTCTAGCCATTCCTAGTTATGGAATGATTAAGTCAAACTCCATCAATCGAAAGGGATCCAAAAGTAGTAAGAAGAATGCGCAGCTCCCACATTTTTGTTTCATTTCATTTTTTTGTTTCAGAGGGGATTTTTGTTTTTCAGTTCATTTAATGGTTTGTTTTTCTTTTTTCAGTTTGGTTCATTTGACTTCCTCTCCCTACACATAATAGTAATCTATACTGGGACCCGAATCCAGCCAATATCATTCTTCCTCTATGGTACTCAAATTCTTGCCATGTCTTGTTCTTGCCTGTTGCCATGTCTATCCATTGTTCTGTACTCTTCCTGCACCATTCCATGAACCGTAACTGATTTCATGGCCCATTCACAGTTCCACTGTACTGCGCCCATGGATATATCTATGACGTACGTGACTTACTCCATGACACAACATATGATACTGGACTGATGGATCAGCCTGGTGCAGCCATACTTTGACAGGGAGAGGCATCCTCTTCTCCAGTTGTCTGTATGCTCAACGGAATGACTGGTATCGCTCATGCCACTCTGCCTTAATGCTATGCCCCTCCTTCTACATCTTTGGATCCTTGTGCCACTCGGCCTTGCTGCCATGCAACGATTTTAGACCTTGGGGTTCTTAACTTTTTTCTGCCACTGTACCTTCCTGGCATACTCTAGCTCTTAATGTTTGAGGTCCTCTTGCCAATCTGGGGTGCTGCTGTGCACCTGTCATATACCTTTGAAACCTTGATACCACTATTTCTGACTCTTGGTCCCTTTATCAGTACCTTGGGATTCTTCCCGCTATATTTTCTGCTTTGTTCCCCCTTCAAGGTGCCTGAGGGTGCTGATGCCACTTTTGGTACCACTTTGCCTCTCATGATGTCATCAAATATTCATGTCACTATTGCTGGCATCCTCTTTTTGCATCTTGGTATGTTCTACCTCCTCTTGTTGTTTCTTTGCTCCTCTCATGGTGCTTAGGAGAACATCTGCCAATGCTGGAAGCCTGGCACACCTTTACCCCTTTGCAGAGCCTTAGTCTAGTATTATACAACATTTGGTGTCACTATGTCACAGTCTAAGTACCATACATTTCTTTCCCCTGTCTCATGATTTCTTACCACAAGTTTTATTAGAATTGATAGGAAAATTACTGTTCTGGACCCCTTTGTTTTTAATGGCAAACAAATAAACTAATGAAATGAATGAACACATTTTTTTTAATGAAATGAAATTAATTTTGGTGCCAACAAAATGAATGAATGAACCAAAACAATGTTTTTTCTTCTGCACATCCCTAGTGGGCACCCCATACAATATTATCATTTTTCTCTATCTGGATTGTCCAACCTGTTGTAGATGCTAGTACCATCTGCAAAAAGTAAAAGAGTTATGAATAAATAGGGCAGATAGTAAGAAAAAAATGAAATAATAAAGAAAACGAGTCTACCAAATTTGTATTCTTGACAAAAGCCGTTTGCCTGATAATTTCCCTAATTCAATGCTAGTAGCTGTGCATTGCTGAAGAAGTTCAGGTTGGGCAGAGGGAGAAGTGACATTTGGCAACAAGGAAATGAAAATTGTTAATTCGACTATCTAAGCTATAGTTTATAGGCAGTTTGTGTCCATTTGACTCTAATGTATTCTAATCACTTATTTACTAAATCAAAATGTTTTATTGAAATTCTCTCTACCACATTCAAATGCTAATATAAAAATGTATTGTCTCTGCAATCATAGTTTTAACACTGTTCTGCTCATTTGATTTTTCCAGTGAAGGATTTTTTCATTATTTTTCTTTTTCATATACTAATGTAGAGCATAGCATTTCTCTCAGGATAATTCTTCAGTACTCTTGTCACTTAATTCCATGTACAATGTACAGTCATTAGTGTTACTTCTTATTCTCTTTTTTCATCTCTGTTGCTTTTTATATCTGTAGTGACTATAAAGAGTACTCACATTCAATGAGTGACAAATCATTACAGACCATGCTGTATAATTAAAAAGCAAAGCCATTGATCAGCTAGAATCTGGACCTCAGACAAAAAGTCAGAGACCCCGAATCGCTAGCAAAACTTCTCATTGAATCTGTCTGAAATGGAAGATGTTCCCCCTGCAGGCATGGAACTGGGCCCATTGTGCATTTCCATTAGAGACACATACTGACTCAGAGAATGCCATTGATGTTGGCCTATTTATGAAAGGCTGTTGAAAGGGGTTTCAGAGTTAATTGAAAAGAGCTGTTTCTGAAGTAAAGTAACTTCAAATGACACGGCTCTGAAATGTGTTTTCATGGATTGGAATTTGGTGGATATTCCATATTGCATTCGGAACAAAATGGTTGACACAAAATGAAAATTACATTGAATATAGTTCCCTGTTAGACAGGATAGCTATAAACCTCTTGGTGTAAGGGGCCTATATACTAAATTTAGTGTATATGTTAAGGCTGTTTAATGTGTGTAGAAAGCATTAAAATGGTAATTTTGTAACTGCAAACATTGGTATAAAGTCTGAGGTACTTTCTTACCCACACACTTTACATTAATTTTCAAAGAATTATCCCATCAGAAACTACTGCACATATTATGCTTGCTAATGTGTATACACAGTTTATTTTGGAAAAAATGCTTGCATAGTTTTGTAAATTCAAAGATATTCATGCAAATACAAACTCCACCTCAACATACTCCTAGGACCATCACTACTCACTGCAGGTAAACCTATAAGTAAATGGGCCCTAGTGCGTAAGTTTAACAACATATATGTTGGGTATTTAAAAAAATTAAAAAAAAAAAAAAAATTCCCCAGGTAATGCACTGTTTTACATTCAGAAATGACATAAATTTACCCCCTGTGGCCTTAGCATACATGCTAACCCAGAGTCAGTTGTACCCACGTACAAATGAAAGGAAATCATATGCAAACTAAGCTTTAGTGATCACATGGGAAATAACTTGGTAGGATCTCCTTCACCTATTTACCATGACCTAATTGCCTTTGAAGAGATTTAGCTTTTTAGCATGTATACTATTCAAAGAACTCAGCTAACAGCTACCATTGGGCTTACAGATGGAGCACTATAAAAACATGACACTGTAAAATGACTAATCTGGCTAAAACTTGACTGGTAAGTCGAGGGATATATTTAAACCCCAGGTCTGTCCAACTAACTGGGAGATTCACAAAGACATGGTAGGGCTATAAACATACCTGGGAACTGTCTGGATTTAGCCTGGAGACTCTGGAAATTTAGACAAATTTTCGGGTCTCTGGGCAGGACGATAAAATCTCTGGGCTGCTGCTATTTCTGCACCTCTTGTGCTGGAGCCACTGTATTTCCGTGGGAGCTGAAAAGCACTTGATGGCTTCAATCAAGGTGAGATAAAGAGAGAGAGAGAGAGAACTATGAGAAGGCAAACATGATGACTATATATATATATCACAGTAAGAGCACACTTTCAACTCAGGGTTGGTGGGTTTGGCAGGGTTTCATTGGTCTGCCTTATGAACTGATGATTAATATTAAATATTGATACTGATTATATTGATTGAATAATAGTGAATTGAATAATAGTGATGAACTGGTGATTAAAACAATGATTATGAATATATGAATGATAATTAATAATGGTGATAAATGGCCTGGGGAGGGGACTGGATCAATGCCTTTTCTATGAGAGTGTGCACAGTTTGGGATGGCAACTGTGGGGAGAAGCTGGATCAAAGCCCTTGGTCAATGTGGCACAAGTGAATGGGGAGCATTGCTAGGGAAGATATAGAAAAAGGACTGGAGAGCCGAGGATCAGGCAGGGGTTAGGGAGGGAGAGCACTAGGGATCCATGAGTCATGGACATACCTGGGAACTCTCCAGATTTGGCCCGGAGACTTCGGAATTCTAAAAGAATTACTGGATCTCCAGGCCAATACCAGAAATCTCTGGGTGCTGCAGCAAAACCAATCTGCTTGGACCCGGAAAGAAGAAATGAAAGTCATTGGTCTTGCGCAGCTGAAAAAGGAGGAACTCGACAGTGATTTCTACCATCCCTGGACCTTTTTAACTCTTAATTTCGCTTCCTTGTGACACCACCTGCTCCTGCACAGCCTGTTTCCTGTATCCAGCCACTTGCCTGCCCCATCTTGATTGCCTTGGCCAATCGACATTGTGATTTCCTGCCCATGCATCAAACGAGGAGTAAGAAACAGGCAGTGTCCACTTCCACAGTACAGGAGGAGAAGGAAGAGGCTGCTACTGCTCCGGGAGCCCAAGTTAGAGCCTACTGTTGCTAGTGTGTTTTGAAAGGAGGGAAAAGAGAATGAATGAGCATGTCTGTGAGCGTGAGTGAGTTTGTATTTGTGTAGGAAGAAGAGATCTGAGAGTGTATGTAGGTGAGTAGGAGAGAGCTGAGTGCAAGTGAGCATGGGTGTGAAAGTGAGTGGGCATGGGTGTATGGAAGAGGGAGAGATGTGAACGAGTGTGTGTGTGTTGGTGGGAGAATGGCAGAAGTAAAGGTGTAAATGGACATGTGAGTATGTGAGAGAATGTGCAGTGAAAGTAAGTGTGAACATGTAAGTGTGTTTATGAGAGCAAATTTGTGAGCATCCAGTCCCACTGTGCAGTTGCCCCCCCCCCCCCCCCCCAATCCATGGTAATCTCAGGGTGACTGGAAGTCAAAAGTTCCCAGGTATGGCTATAAAGCACGTTAAGCAATGTATATCATTGATATAGACCTATTGTGGCGATGCGGCTTGTTACGGCGGTTACTACCCCAAACCAAATAAGCCTGATACTTCACTTTCAATGCATATCCTGCTTCAACCGCAGGGGAGAAGAAAAACTGATACTTCACGCATATCCAGCATAGCTCTCTGCTTCAACGGCAGGGGAGAAGAAAAACTGATACTACACGCATATCCAGCATAGCTCCCTGCTTCAACGGCAGGGGAGAAGAAAAACAACCAATAAGGGCTGAATAACACAGTCTGGGTAAAACAAATAAACATGGGTGTAGCTTGCTTATTGCGGCGGTTACTACCCCTCCTACCCCTAACTAATCAAGCTTGATATTTCACTTGGTTGCAGCTCCATCACTGCTCTCTACATTAATGGTGGGGGTGGAAGAGAAATAGAACCAAAGAGCTAAGAGAAACAGATAAGTATGAGAAAAAAATGTGAAGCTTGCTGGGCAGACTGGATGGGCCGTTTGGTCTTCTTCTGCCGTCATTTCTATGTTTCTATGTTTCTATATCGCATAATATTTGCAATATTTTTTTATAAAATGCTGCTTTGCATTGCATTTTCAGGCATGAATGTTACTAATCCATACAAATCAGTTCATGCATAGATAATCTTATATGAATAAAATAGTTAAGATAAGGTCTGGTGCCTGAACCTTGCCCGAGTCATGTGACTGGAGAAAGGTCAGGTCAGTGCCATGGCTTGGGGTGGGGCAGGGAGGAGGTTTTGAGATTGGGGAGGGTTTTTGGGTGGCTGGTAGGAAGTGAGGGTGAGTATTGGAGTGGCATGTGTGATGTGGAGCAATGGGGCACAGCGGCAGGGGGAGAGGATTTAGGTGGATGGGAGGCCCCAGTTAGGGTTCAGGGTACAGTAGGAAGATATTGGGGTCAGCGGCCTAGGAAGGGAGTTTCAATGTCTAGGGGCAGTATGGCAGGCTCTGTTTTTATTGTTACAGGTTCAGATGGAGGAGACATATGGCCAGGGACATCGCAGCAGGAGGCATGGAGAGCACAGGAGGTGCTGGGGAGGAGAGTGGAGCAGACTCAAGGGGAAGAACAGCTGTTATGTGTTGTAGAAGTTGGTGGAAGTCAACCAACGGCAATTGAGATATGTTCAGGTTCTGCTGAGGGTGTCAAAGGCAGTGTGAAAAAGAAAAAGAGAACGCGGAGTCACAGTTCTTCTTCCTTGTCCTCGGCATCTTCATCATCTTCTTTGGGTGAACTTAGACCTGGGGCACAGGATCAGGTAGGGGTTGGCCCTAGATAGGACATGGGACATCCTGTGCTGATTTATTTTTATTTATTTAACACTTTTTTATACCGACCTTCATAGTAATAACCATATTGGATCGGTTTACATAGAACAAGGGTATAACTGAAGCAATAAAGTAATTAACAATAGAGGTGAATAAGGCAAAGTTACATTTAACAAGGAGTAAAAACTTGGAAGCTTAAATAGCTGGAAGAAAGGTAAAGGCAGGAGGTAATTATAACATAATACAATAAAGAATATGGGTTAAAGCTTAAGGTGCTTTAACCTGGAAGTGCCAGAGTCCATCGTTCGAGAGGATAGATGACCATGCGTCCAGGTGAGAATAATGACGATTAGTGAGTGTCTGGAGGATCATTGAAGGCTTGGTGAAAGAGCCACGTCTTGAGTTTTTTCCTGAACGTTATGAAGCAGGGTTCTAATCTGAGGCTTGAAGGGATGCTATTCCAAATAGATGGTCCTGCTATTGAAAAAGCTCGGACTTTGGTCGAGGAAAGGCGTGTGGCTTTAGTTGGGGGAAATTCAAAGTACCTTTGTGAATATCTCTTATTGGTCTGTTGGAGGAGTGTAGTTTAAAGGGGATTTCGAGGTCGAGTTGGAGTTGATGATGGATGGATTTGTGTATTAGGGTGATTGATTTGTAAAGGATTCTAAAATTCACTGGTAACCAATGTAGGTTTCTGAGGATGGGTGAAATGTGATCTCCGCGGCTGGTGTTGATCAGTAATCTCGCTGCGGCATTTTGTATTATCTGCAGTGGTTTGGTGGTCGATTTGGGGAAGCCAAGGAGAAGGGCACTGCAGTAGTCTATCTTGGCAAATAGCAACGCTTGGAGGACTGTCCTGAAGTCTTGGAAAAATAGTAGTGGTTTGAGTCGTTTTAGAACCTGGAGTCTATAAAAGCAGTCTTTGGATGTGGTGTTGACCATTTTCTTTAGGTTTAGTCGATTATCTAGAAGTACCCCAAGGTCTCTCACATGCTTATGGGTGATGTAGGTGTTGTGTGGGGATGATGGGGGAATATTTTCTTCGTTTGACGAGATGAGGAGGAGCTCCGTCTTCGAGGCATTAAGGACTAAGTTTAATCTATTGAGGAGGCTGGTGATAGATACAAGGCAGTTATTCCAGTGGGTGAGCGCTTTTGAGATAGATTCTGTAATAGGGATTAGAATCTGCACGTCGTCTGCGTACAGATAATGGATTAAATTAAGATGTTGTAATTGAGCACACCCTGATGTCCTCGGCTGAATTATTGGGAGAGGTTCCAAGAAGGTTAAGGAGGGGAATAAGGGAAGCATATGTATGTGGATATTTTCAAATTATTAGAGAGTAAAAGGGGGGGGGGCAAGAAGGGAAAGAAGAATGGAAAAAAGAAGAGTAAAGATGGGGAAATCAATAAAGAAGTTGTGTAGGAACTTAATGAATTGGGTTAGGTGCTTTCTTCGTTTGACGAGTGTGGTGGAGCATTTTGACCCATATCAGTACAGCACATTATTAGCCTATGCTGACTGCATTATTGGGGTATTTAGGGATTCTGAAGGGTGGGTGTGCTCAATTACAACAAGTGGTTCAGGGATAAAATGGCAGGAAATCATTTTATGTCATGGGGTACGCAGGACATTCATTTGTGGTTCACCCAAATGACTAATAAGGGGTCGGCGGTGCAGGTAAAAGTTCAGGGAGTGGGAGTGGGGAGTGCAAGGGGGTGTAACTAAAGGTTCAGTGAGGGGGATCGAGGGAGTGCTGGTGAGTTCCTTTCATGTGTCAGGCAGTAGTGGTAAATCCAGAGTCTCAGTTAAATTCCCTGTCAGACATCATAAATTGCTCAATAACACAAGGATCTTACCCAGATGACCTAAAACTGGCCTCTCTCAAACCACTACTCAAGAAACCTAATCTAGATCCTAATGACCCAAACAACTACAGACCGATCGCCAACCTCCCCTTCATAGCCAAGATTATGGAGAAATTGGTGAACACCCGACTCTCAAACTACATTGAAGAAAATAACCTCCTATCCCCATCACAATACGGATTCCGCAAAACACTAAGCACGGAGTCCCTCCTCATCTCCTTAACAGATTACCTCATCCTGGGCCTCGATAAAGGTCAAGCCTTCTTATTGATCCTACTGGACCTTTCTTCAGCCTTTGACACCGTCAATCATTCCCTACTCATTAACCAGTTAACCGCCATAGGCATCTCAGGCACAGCACTATCTTGGTTCATATCCTTTCTCAGCTCCTTCTCAGCTCCTTTCTCAGCTCCTTCGTGCACTCCCTTAGTGCACTCCCTTTATGTTCTACAACCTCGTTAAGTGACTCAATCCTCTTAGACCTCCCCTGAAACCCCCCCACCACCCTAAACCTCCGACCCACCCTCCTCCATCCACCCCTCACCCAATCTCTTGAAATCTTCTATGCACCTCTATACTAACAAAACTCTCCCCACATCATTATACAGTCACGCAGCAACCAAGCAGGCTCTCTCACACAACAAAAACACACGCCATGGATCTAATACAATGCATTCCCAAACTTCCCCACCACTACAACCAGTACCACCCTCCCAAATTCACTCCCTCCACCAGACGTCTCACCAAAATCCAAACTAACCCTAAAATATACTTTAATACCCTCACACTCATCACTCTACTACTCATCAATGCACAGTCTATCACCAAAAAAATCCCAATCATTCATGACCTGCTCTCAGACTACCAACCAGACATATTCTGCATAACTGAATCATGGCTCAAACACACTGACACAGTCCTACTCAATCAACTGCCCAGAAACACATACAACATATTCTCCATACCTAGGAGCAAAAGAAAGGGAGGTGGACTACTATTCCTAGCCCACAAAAAACTTAAATTCTCCTCTTTCTCCCTAAACCTACCCCCTCCTTTCGAGACTAACCTATTTAAATCGAAACATCTACAAATACTCCTCCTCTACGCTCCTCCCGGCTGCCTACAACACAACCTCTCCCCCCTGATCGAAGCCATCACAACACACATCAACCTACAAGAACCAGCCATCATACTAGGAGACTTCAATCTCCATATTGACACCCAACCAACATCTCCCACCTGCGAACTCCTCCTATCTTCCATGACAGCTCTCGGATTCTCCCAAATCATTAACTCCCCCACTCAGAAATCTGGGCACACCCTTGATTTAATTTTCATTAACAATAAAATATCTGCAACTGAATCACCCACTACAACTCCAACTCCATGGTCCGACCACTACCTCATTCAAGCCAAGCTTCAACATCAATCGAACACAGCAAAAACAGACTCCTGCTTCATTGAATACACCAAACCTTGCTCCAGTGAAGACCTAGCAGAGCTACTCCCGGAAGCACTAAAAACAATCAACCTACATGATGCCAACTCAGCTACAAACTCCTGGTTCTCCATCAACGCTGACATAGCCAACACATTATGCCCCACAATAAAAAAGGAAATCAGACCATCTACTAAACAAAATGCTCCTTGGTACACCCCCGAACTGAAAACATCCAAACGAATGCTGAGACAAACCGAAAAACAATGGAGACGAACACCTACACCAAACCTGAAAGACAAATATAGAACACTTCTACACAAATATACAGCTGACCTCAACATAGCAAAGCGCAATTTCTACACATCCAGAATTCATGAATACCAATTCAACCCGAGGACCCTCTTCTCATACGTCAAAGAACTCACCAACCCAATCCAGAATGACACAACGCCAAACTCCAACAACATCTCCAGTGACAAACTAGCTCAATTCTTCAAGGACAAAGTCAACAACATCATTGCCAAGATTCCCCAATCCCACAACGACTCAACAAACATCCCTCCACCCATCCACATTTGGACCCAATTCACTCCTGTTGCATCTACAGAAATTGAACCCTTCATCAAAAAAACCAAACCAGCATCCCACCCCGTAGACTCCATCCCCATCAAAACACTAAAACTCATTAAAGAGATTATTGCCAAACCTATAACCCAAATCATCAACCTATCCCTCGAACAAGGAATCTTCCCAGACAAACTCAAAAACGCCATCATCAAACCAATCATCAAAAAACCGCAACTCGACAAATCTGATCCTGCAAACTACAGACCAGTCTCCAACCTCCCATTCCTAGCAAAAATCATCGAGAAAACTGTCAACAATCAACTCACAGACCACCTCGACGCCCACAATTTTCTCCATCCAACACAGCACGGCTTCAGAAAATTCTACAGCACAGAAACTCTCCTCCTCTCCCTCACCGACACCATCCTCAGAGGCCGAGACAGTGGCAAGACATTCCTACTGATCCTCCTCGATATATCAGCCGCATTTGACACCATCAACCACAGAATTCTCCTCACCAGACTTAAAGAGATCGGTCTGCAAGACACTACACTCAACTGGTTCAAATCATACCTCTCTAACAGATCCTTCATTGTCAAGACAAACTCTTCTGAATCCTCCCAAGTACCCCTCACCCATGGCGTCCCTCAAGGTTCTTCACTATCCTCGACCCTCTTCAACATCTACCTCCTCCCACTATGCAAATACCTCTCTGATGCCAACCTCACCTACTTCGTTTATGCAGACGACATTCAAATTCTACTCCCCATCACCAAATCCATTGAACTCACAATGGAAAGATGGAACAAACTCAGTTCAAATTTATCTCAACTGCTATCACAACTATCACTCTGCCTCAACCAAGCCAAAACAGAAATCATTCACATCCAGGACGACCGTCCCTCTTCCCCCCTCGAGAGCACCCCCTCAAACAACCCAGGAAGCGCAAACAACACTGGGATGCCAAACTTATCAAGAATCTCACTCACACCATCCACAAAAAACCTAGGAGTAACCATCGACAGCCAACTCAACTTTAAACGACACATCTCTAATATAATCAAAGATGGATTTTTCAAACTTCAAACACTTAAAAAACTCAAACCTCTCCTCCAACCGCATGATTTCCGAACAGTACTGCAATCAATTATTTTCTCAAAACTCGACTACTGCAACTCCCTCCTCCTTGGACTTCCTGAAATCCACATCAAGCCCCTCCAAGTACTACAAAACGCCGCTGCCAGAATTATCACCAATCACAGAAAATCCTCCCACATCACACCTACTCTCAAAGACCTCCACTGGCTGCCCATCACACAAAGAATCCAGTATAAAACCCTCACCCTTCTTCACAAAAAAATAAACAACAACAGAATGGTCTGGCTAAACAACACCATCCAACCATATATCACACAAAGAAATCTCAGATCCTCCAACTCAGGTCTCCTCTCCATCCCAACTCTTAAAAATGCTCACCTCAATACAACACGCAAACGAGCCATTACAATAGCTGGCCCTACCCTGTGGAACTCCCTCCCCCCTCAGCTCAGAAACGAACCCTCACCGCAAGTCTTTAAAAAACAGCTCAAAACATGGCTGTTCTTGAAAGCATTCCCTCCTGAACCCCAACATCCCAAAATAAACGCTCTTGAAAGCCTTACCGCATAACTTCTACCCTGCACGAACTCATAACCCCTCCTCCCCCTCTCTATCCTCCCTTTTTCCCTGTCCCCCACCCTACTCGTAACCAAGTCATATTGTACATATTGTATATAGGCTATATGCCACTTCTATATACCCACATTTAATATTTAATTTTAATTTTATCCATATGTTACAATGTTCCTTATATTAATTGTTTAATCAACTGTTATCTTGTTACAATGTAAAAATAGGGCAGTTCCGGCTCTATTCAACCTGTTATCTGGAAACCGATGTGATATCTCGATCGAATGTCGGTATACAAAAGAAATTAATAATAATAATAATAATAACAGAGGATACAAGGTCAAGATCCAGAACAAAGAATCCTCTCTACACCCGTCGTCAGTAGGAGTCCCACAAGGGTCCTCCCTGTCTCCTACTTTATTTAACATTTACCTTATACCATTATGCCAACTACTCACAGACCTCAACCTCAAACACTTCCTTTATGCGGACGATATCCAGGTCCTGATACCCATTAAGGATTCCTTCGCAAAAACTCTGGCTTACTGGGATACATGCCTTCAAAAAATTAAACTCCTCCTCACCAGCCTAAACCTGGTATTAAATTCCGGCAAAACTGAACTACTGCTCATCGCCTCAGAGAACAACCCCATTACCTCTGCACAGCAAGCCACGCCAACAATCACACAAGTGAGAGACCTAGGAGTCCTAGTTGATAATCGCCTGAATTTCAAAGCCACTATTAACAAAACCACCAAAGACTGTTTCTATCAATTACAAGTTCTGAAAAGAATTAGACCTCTTTTCTATGCCCAAGATTTCAGAACCATTCTGCAAGCAATCATTTTTTCAAAATTAGACTATTGTAACACCATCCTACTTGGCCTTCCCGCTTCATACACCAAACCGCTTCAGATGGTGCAAAATGCAGCTGCACGAATTCTGACAAATACCAGGAGAAGGGACCACATAACCCCTATTCTAAAGAACCTCCATTGGCTACCGATACACTTTAGAATAATATACAAGGCCATTCTCACCACATACAAAAACATCCACCAACTGGCTCCCATTGACCTACAGATCCCTCTCCGACTACACAATTCGTCAAGATCGACAAGAGATGCATACAAGGGTTCGCTACAGGTACCACCGCCCAAATCTACCAGACACAGCACACTAAGAGACCGAGCTTTCTCTCCAGCCATCCCACCGTTATGGAACTCCATACCCTCAAATCTCAGAATAGAACCATGCATCTCAACCTTCAAAAAAAGACTAAAGACCTGGATATTCATACAAGCCTTCCCAGACGTCAATTGATCTAATACTTCCAAGCCACCCCTAATCTCCATCTACACTATGGTCGACCTTATCTCCTATCGTTTACTTGTGTAAATTAATAACCTGTCCTTTCTCTTCCTCTAAGCCAAGTTCTTATCACCTTGTTATATGTAACTGCCTTTTCAGCACCATTGTTATTGCTATGTTTACTTTGCACCCCTGTTTTATGTGAACCAGCATGATGTGACTGCTGTCTCGAATGCCGGTATATAAAAAATCTAAATAAATAAAAATAAATAAATAAATTGCATCAGACATTTACTGGAGATTCAACAAGGCAGTGTGCCTTTTCCCGGACTGTAAATGTTGTTATACCTGTGCATCGTGCAGTGGCAACCACCTGCCTTCCAAGTGTAATCAGGGTCAGGCGGCAGGAGCAGGTAGAGGAAGTAAACAGTGAGGTTTTGTCTCAGAGGGTGGCAGCGGCAGCGACAGTTAGTTTACAAGCTATGAGAGGTGGTTATCTAAATATTCCAACAGAGTGGTTGCTGTACTGCGAGAGAAGGGTTTTGGGAAAGGTTTTAGAATTCCTTATATAGGTCCAGGGTTCGGAGGAGGGGTGAGGAATACCAAGGTCTGTGGATCATTTTGCTGAAGTTGTGTGGGATAAATTGCAGGTCAAATTGTATTTGGGTCACATAGCAGGGCCTTTCTCACATTCTCCTTTCACTCGTATACACTTGTCTCCATTGGTATTAGTGCCCAAATATAGACTCATTTTTAATTTTTCTCATCCAGCGGGTTCTTCAGTGAATTCTTTCATGCCAAATTGTGAGTGTTCTGTAAAGTATGCTTCTTTTGATGCAGCGGTGTTGTTAGTATATGGTGCTGGTAGGGTTGTGTTGATGGCCAAGGCTGACATCATTAAATACATTTTGTGGGCTAGGCAAAGAGGTTATTCCATGACAGCCATATTGTCACATATTGCAGGTTTCTCCTTCTTTCAAAAGATTGGTGGTTGGGTCATGGTCGAGTCGAGGACGGAGGCCGATCAAATATTCTGAGTTAGTGGTGATTTTGGGGCATTTGGGGGAGGTGTGTTGGTCTGAGAATGAGGTAGTGCTTTTCCGGGTGGCGTTTGTGTTTGTGTTTTTGGAGGCTATGAGAGTTGGGGAATTGATGGCGGTTTCCACGAATAATGCACTTGGGGTGAAGTTACAGGCAAACAATATTTGGATATTTAGGGGTTGAGTGTGCTTTTGGATTCATCAAAAGTGGATCAGAGAGGTCGAGGGCAGGTGGTTACCTTGGTGCCTTTGATAGATGCTTTGACTTGTTGAATGCACAGTGCACAGGCTTTTGTGAGGGTGAGGCCATCGGTGAGAGGTTTGTACTTTGTACATGCTAATGGGTCCCTCTTAACAAGATTCCAAATTGCAAGGATGTTGAGATTGGTGGTCATGAGCCTGGGGTGGAATGTGGACATCTATAGTATGTATTCTTTCCATCTCAGGGCTTCTACAACTGCTGCAGAGATGGGGTTATCAAAGGATCTGATTTAGTTCATAAGGAGGTGGCAATTTGGGGCCTTTGCATTGTACATGAGGATGTAACGGTGTGGGGATTGATAGGCTTGGGAACAAGTTGTTCAGCATTTTCGTTAATGATTTTCCATGTTGTTTATTTCAGAGTTACAGGGGGTTCGCATTAATTGGGGTTGTGCCTGGATTGTGGGCCATTCTTTTGTACATTGGGCGCATTACAGGGCATTACAGAGGCCATATGGGGAACATCTGAGTTTGGAAGTGAAGAAGATGAGGATTTGTTAGTTTGGTAATTGGGAATTGAAGTGGGGGCAATTATTGTCAGTGTTTCTGGGACTGGTAAAGCTGAGGAGTATACCAGAAAATATTTGGGTACATCTCAGGGGTAACTAAACTTGGGCCTATTCTTGCAAAGAGTTTGTTGTGATGGCAAGAAAGGATTTCAGAAGCATAATGAATGAAGATTGCAGAAGAGCAGTGATGGTCCCGCTTCACAAGAGCGGTAGAAGAGAGAAGGCTGGAAACTACAGGCCAGTTAGCCTCACCTCGGTGGTGGGGAAATTAATGGAGATTCTGCTGAAGGAAAGGATAGTGAACTATCTACAATCTGGTGAGTTGCTCAACCCGAGGCAGAATGGATTTACCAGAAGAAGTTCCTATCAGACAAATCTGATTGATTTTTTTGATTCAGTGACTAGAGAATTGGCTAAGGGAAGCACATGTGATGTGATTTACTTGGATTTTAGTAAAGCTTTTGATAAGGTCCCACATAAGAGACTCGTGAATAAACTGAGAAGCTTGGGAGTGGGTACCAAGGTAGTAGCTTGGATTGCAACTGATTGACTGAGAGGATACAGCATGTAATGGTAAATGGAACCTACTCTGAAGAAAGAATGTTGTTAAGTGGAGTGCCACAGGGATCAGTTTTGGGACCGATTCTCTTCAATAGGTTGCTGTAAACTTGGGGAAGGTGGGTGCCTGATTGTCACATGTCTAGTTCTATATCAAAGACAAGGCCCCTATTTCTGCTCACCAAATAACATTGTACTCATTTCATTTCTTCAATCATCAATTTATTCTTATTTCTTGAACTATATATCTTTAACCAGTGACACTCATATTTTTTTAAAAAAGACAACCCAACTAACCATTCATTCATCCCGATTCATACTACATCTCACACAAACCACATACTTACACCCCTGTAAATCATTAATCTCCTATAACTTAACCTATATTATCAGAGCAATCTAATAATTATCTTAAAAATATCATTTTACTTTAACAATATCATTGTATAGCCATATCAATATGACCATCATTTAAAAGTCATTCTCTTTTTCATTTGCTGAAACCTTCAAGGTATTAGAGCAATTTGATACTTTATCACCATAATGCTTTCTGTTGCAGGGTATACAAATAACCATCAATGTTCCATCTGTATCACCTGTGTAGGAAATACAATCCTTTCTTGTGGGATGTGCAGACCGCCTCAATATCAACAAAACTAAAATTGTCCTTATTCAGATATACCCGACACCATGGCGTTTCGGTGGCTCCTTTGCCACCTGCATCAGGGGAAAGTTTGTATATCGTATTTATATTAAGACCAGCTTGCAAAATCCTCAACGGATATCAAAATTTCAGAATGCCCCGCAGCCGAGTACTAGTCTCCATCTTGAGGACGCTGGTTCCATGCAAATCTGAAAATAGAGAACTCTCACATAACCTCTATTCCACAACCTTTGTTCAAAAAGACTCCCCCTTAACCCACCCCATAAAACTAATACATATGACGCATTCACACTTACCCAACCACATTCAATCCTCATCTCAGATCGCCAAACGCTCTCTGTTACAGTGGCTGTGAGCTTCACCGCCAAACCTTGGCTTTAAAAAGCCAAAACCCCACCCCTCTCCCTCCCCTTACATTGTGACATCACAAATGCCGTATTCTCATAACCCCTCCCCCCTTGTCATCCTTGAATTCTGCCTTTTACCTACAAGGTACCCCTGCCCAACTGCACATTAATTACATATACAACCCTCATTGAAAACTGTGTGTTTGTTTACTGTAATCAGAACAAAATATGCCACTCCACCTCTTTATTGAGGCTCCTCGGTGCTATCGGTTCCCATTGGAAAATATATTTTTGTTCCTTGATTAAAAGGGTTTTGTTGATGTCCACTCCTCTCTTCCTTAATTCCACCTGTTCTAAGACCATACATCTCAGATCCTCTATCTTATGTTGTGCCTCCCTCCAATGTTCAACTAGAGGAGCCTCAATGTGATTACAGCATAGGCAACTCATATCTTCCTGAATCCGTACTTTTAATTTCCTAGTTGTTTTCCCTATATATTTCAGCCCACATGGGCACCAGATCAAATATATAACCCTTTCTGAAACACTCAAAGTGGATGAACGTAGCTTAAATACCTGATTCTCTGCTAATGTAATCTGATTTCCCTGAAAGGACTATGGACAGATGTTGCAATGGCCACATGGGTTATGTCCATTCGATATACTATCCTTCCTCTCACCGCTCAAAACCTCAGCATGTACCAGATTGTCCCTGAGGTTGGACGCCCTGGAAAAAAAAAAACAATGATTTCTCTTCAAATACTGGATGTAGTCTCAAAATATTCCAATGTTTTATAATACTCTTACGCACTCTCCAGGTGTCTGGAGTGAAAGGAAGCACACAAATCAAATTGGATTGTTTTTCTTTTTGTTTTGGAATCAACAGTAAGTCCCTATTTGCCTACCTGCCCCTTTTCATAGCCCCTTTTAACACCCTATTCGGGTAACCCCTTTCCTTGAATCTCTGGTACATCTCATGTGCTTTAAAAAGATATTCTGAATCGGAGGAGCCCAGTTTCCTCAAACTGAGAAATTGACCAGTAGGGATGTTTTCTTTAAGTTTCAATGGGTGGTAACTTTGAAAATGGAGAACAATGTTTCTATCGGTCTCCTTCCTAAATATAAAAAATGCAAAACCGTTCCCATCTCTCCTAATCTCAATGTCCAAAAAATGTATCACTCTATCGTTAATGTCCGCAGTGAACTGTAAATGTACATTTTGTAAATTTAACCAGTCAATAAATTCTTCCAAGTCACCCCAGGGCCCTTCCCAAATGATCAAAATGTCATCTATGAAGCGTTTCCACAGCCTCACCTTCGATTTAAAGGGTAAACCCATAAAACTAATACATACGATGCATTCACACTTACCCAACCACATTCAATCCTCATCTCTGTGCCCTTTAAATCACTGTGGACATTAACGATAGAGTGATACATTTTTTGGACATTGAGATTAGGAGAGATGGGAAAGGTTTTGCGTTTTCTATATTTAGGAAAGATGGCCGCCGCCATCTTTAAAGATGGCACCGGCCATTCAGTGCTCCTACCATGTGACAGGGGCCGGCCAATGGCATGGATACCCTGTCACATGGTAAGGGCAAAGGGCCATCAGTGCCATCTTTATGAGTGGCAGCCGACGGCCCTAAAACGGGAAATCGCTCCCGGGACCTCCACTAGACCACCAGGTAATTTTAAAATGTTTTGGGGGGCTCGGGAGGGTGGGGGAAGCTAAGAGGTCATTTTTAAAGGGTCGGGTGGGATTTTTTGTTTTTTATCGGGCCAGCGGTGCCATTTTTGAGTGGCAGCCAAAATGGCGCCGATGGCCCGAGAGCGGGAGATCAGTCCCTGCGACCCCACTGGACCACCAGGTACTTGTAATAAGTTTTTGGGGGGTTCGGGAGGGTGGGGGAAGGTAAGGGGTCAATTTTAAAGGGTCGGGCCTCACTAAAAAAAAATTAACGATGTGAATCGGAATCGATTCCGATTCAATCACCACTGATCAGATTTTTTTCTCCCTCTAGCCGAACCCGATCGTTAAGACGATCGGGCACACGATTCACATCCCTACTGAATATCCCTATAACATCTTGGTGAGATGGGTTCCCTCTGCCGAGGGTCCCTGGACTGCTACTTCTGGATCAACTCACTACTGCCACCACTTGAGGTATACTACAGCTGTACAATAAAAGACAAAACTCTGTGTTTGTGCATCCTGAGTCTAGCCCAGTAGTGTGGCTCCCCACGGGGCTCCTCTCCGTGGGCGTGGTCATCTCCCACAGTACCCAAGAATCCACTCAAACACCTTGAAACCAAAATAGATTGCTAACTCCATGGATTCGGCTCAGCTCACTGCATTGCAGGCCATTCCAGGCCTGGCCCAGTGAATCTCTGAACAGCAGAATGCGCTGGAGATTTGACTGTTGCATTTAACCAGCTGCACGCACAGATGAATTCACCAACCTAATCATTTTCCTACAGCCTATGCCAAGACCACCTACATCTTGTCTTATCTGGACGGAAGAGCGTTGGCTTGGGCTTCTTCGCTGTGGGAGCACGATGATCCTATTCTATATGATTTTGCAGGGTTCCTTGAACTGTTCAGATCAGTTTTTGATGACCCTGCCCGGCATACTACTGCAGGATCTTCGTTGGTTCACCTGAAGCAAGGTAGTAAACCTTTATCAGGCTTCATCATAGAATTCAAGACACTGCTGTCTGAATTACATTGAGACCCTAAATGCCTGAAAACCCTCTTCTTTGAGGGATTGAACTCTCATTTGAAAGACGAGCTGGCAGCTCGTGAGATGCCTGAGACCTTGGCTGAACTGGTGAAGTTGGCAACAAGGATTGATCGCCGACTTCGTGACAAGGTTCAAGAGTCCAAGACTTCCAGAAGACCCCTTCTGGGTGAAACTCGAGTTAAGACTACACCCAGGCCTGTTTTCTCGGGTCCAGTTGCTGGCAAAGAAGAACCTATGCAATTAGGCCACAGTCACCTGATGTCAAAAGAGAGAAAAACGCGGAAGAAGTTGGGCCTATGTATGTATTGTGGACAAGCTGGCCATGCTGTTCAAACATGCCCTATATGTCCGGGAAACCGGCAGACCTAAGTCCTGCGGGAGGACTCTTCTTAGGTCTAACTGCACCCTCTCCTCCACTCTCTCTTCCTGTATCCTTGATCTGCGGACCCTTAGAATACCAGACTCTTGCCCTAATGGACTCAGGGGCAGGAGACAATTTTATTTTGAAATGATTGGTGGAGCACTTGCAGATTTCTACCACTGCCATCAAGACTCCACTACTCCTGTCTTCAATTCACGGGGAGCCCTTACTGGGCGAAGTAACCCATCTCACCGAACCTGTGAGTTTACGGACTGGTGCTCTCCATTCAGAGACCATCTCCTTCTTTGTCCTAGAGAAGGCCATGCACCCTATAGTATTGGGGTTACCGTGGCTGCAGCAGCATATGCCTCAATTCAATTGGGCCACTCTGGAACTTTCACGTTGGAGTCCAGATTGCCATGGTAAATGTCTGATGGGGTAGTTGTCTGCATGCCAACTACCCCATTTATGCCTGGGTTGCCGCCTCAGTATGCATCTTTTCAAGATGTATTTTCCAAAGAAGCCGCAGACGTACTCCCTCCACACAGATCCTACGACTGCACCATCAATTTGAAGTCTAACACTGAACCACCCAAAGACAGGGTTTACCCTCTCTCCATGGTAGAAAGTAAATCAATGTCTGAAAACATATAGGAGAATCTTCAGAAAGGCTTCATAAGACCCTCCAAATCTCCTGCTGGCGCAGGCTTTTTCTTTGTGGGGAAGAAAGATGGGATGTTGCATCCATGCATTGACTACAGAGGTCTAAATGAAATCACTGTGAAAGACTGCTATCCTTTACCACTAAAATCATTGAACATCGATCCAGCATCAACATTCAATGGGAAAATGCACCCCTAATGTCACATGGGTGGATCAATCACATAGCATTTCTGATTTACAGTTCTATGTCATTGATGTGTTATCTCCTCCATGCCGGGGGGGGGGGGGGGGGGTAACTTTTCTCAAATGCTTATTCGAAAAGAGCAAAGATGGATTTGTAAACTTAATAGTCTCTCTCCACATGGCCTCAATAATGAGATCGAGTGGTCCTTTTTTACTTAGTTTGGCTAATTTCAGTTTTCCTTCACGTCCGCCTTGTCCTGCCCTTTATATCATTTCATTGGTTGGCAGCATTTGCACCAATTTTCAGAGCGTTTAAAGAACTTTGTTGTCATTGTATCTGTGCACGCCCGATCATCTTGAGTTGAAATGTATGCAGGTACGTGTATGCTTTGCTAGCTATATTTGTGATAAAGGTTTCCCATCAATTTAATGTTCCACACTATTATTTACTTTTGTTTGTATTTTCAGATTTCAAATCTTATGTTTGTCCCTCCCGACGCAGGCTCACGGCGAAACTCGGGATCCGTGTCAGGGGTCCTGCTGTAACATTATTATGTGTTTTTCAAAATATGTGGAGTTGTTGTTCCAAGTAAAACCTTTACAAAAGTACACTGAAATTATTGTGTGGACTCTTACCTTATTCTGCATTACTTTTATATTTTGGTGGTTTAGCAAGTGTAGAACTTGTTCTCCATTCTTTGTTTATGGAATATTTGAAAACTTACCATTTCATGGCTTTGTTAATTAAAAGAATTTGTAGAAGTGTCTATTTATAATAATACTTTGGATAAAATAGTGTGGTTCCCAGTTAACACTTGAATGCACAGAAATAAGGTTAAAAAATTTAAAAAAATATATTAAAGGTGACATCATTTTATTGGACTAACAATACTTTTTTGACTAGCTTTCAAGAGTTAATACTCTTTTCCTCAGGTCAGAATAAAGGGGTAATTTTCAAGAGGATTTACATACATAAAATTAGGTTTTACATGTGTAAATGCACTTTACCCATGTAAGTGGGCTTTTGAAACTTGCCCATAAGATTTACCTGTTTATGTGTGCTTTAAGCATGTAAGTGTCTTTTGAAAATTGCTTACAACCCTTTGTTTCATTTGCACAAGTAACTCCTTTTAAAATTACCTCCAAATATTGTAGCAATTTTCAAAAGCCCACTTATATTAACTTTTGAAAGCTAGTCAAGAAATGCATTGTTAGGCCAATAAAAATGTATCGCTTTATATATTTTTTAAAATGTTATTCTTTTTTAACATTTACTTTTGTGATAAAACCTTGGAATAAGTTTCTAAATCCTTTAACTTTGACATATGAGCATGTCTTCTACTTGCTGACTGTTCTAACACCATGTTAGAAGCTGTGTGACAACTGAGGAGGAGTGAGGGAGTTGTGTAGCTTAGACCAACCCCACAGCCCAAGAGCAGACAGCTAGGAGGCATACTGTTGCTTCGGAGCAGGCAGACCTCCACAGCACAGAGTGACTGCCTCCCCTGTACTGGCCTGACATGTGGATCTGTGTAATACCTGTTTACTAGGGATGTGAAGAGCAAAATTTTATGTTCATATTTTTTATGTCCGAAAGGGGGTCCCACTTGCGGCCAATATGGACATAAAAAAAATCCAATGAGTTGGGTATATGTACATATGTGCAAAAAAAAAATTTAAACCCCCTCACCCTCCTTAATCCCCCCCCCAGACTTACCACAACTCCCTGGTGATCGAGCGAGGAGTGAGGACGTCATTTCTGCAATCCTTGGCGAGAAGCATGTGATGTCGGTGGCACGTCGAGTGACGCGGCGTCACGTGATTCCCGGCGAGTTCGCGCCGGACGGCTCGTTCGGCCCAAAAAGAACTTTTGGCCAGCTTTTGGCCAGCTTGTTCGATATGTGGGAAATCCGATCGTTTATGTCGAATCAATTTTTTAAGTAAAAAAAAAATATGAGTTGCGTTTTACTAATGCGGTCAATCCGAATGCACACCCCTACTGTTTACTAAGGCTGATATTTAGTGAACAGGTATTATACAGATCCACATACCAGGCCAGTCCAGCAGAGGCAGCCATGTTTGTCAGCTATGGGATGAGGCTGTAAAATGGGAACTCTATGATTGATACCTTAAGAACATAAGAAATTGCCATACTGGGTCAGACCAAGGGTCAATCAAGCCCAGCATGCTGTTTCCAACAGTGGCCAATCCAGGTTACAAGTACCTGGCAAGTACCCAAACACTAAATAGATCCCATGCTATCGATGCCAGTAAGAGCAGTGGCTATTCACTAAGTCAACTTGATTAATAGCAGTTAAGGGACTTCTCCTCCAAGAACTTATCCAAACCTGCACTAACCACATCCTCTGGCAACACATTCCAGAACTTTATTTATTTATTTTATTTAGGCATTTTATATACCGAACATATTGTATACACTTCATGTCGGTTTACAATAAGATAATGGGCAGTCTTTAATGACATGTCCTAAAATCAAATAAAATATCATGAAATAAAATAAAATAAAAATAAAATAAAACCCTATGAATAATATAACATAAAATTATACTATAATCAGTTAAAATAATAAAATACATACAATTCTTTCAAAATCAAACTAGCAAAATAGGGTTGATAAAAATAAATATCTACTTAATATATTCTAATTCCACAGGGGGAGTAGTTCAAAATCATACTCTAGTGTTAAAAGCCTGTGTACATAACCACGTTTTTAGTTGTTTCTTAAACGGCTGGATATTCTCCTCTAAACGTAACTCAAGTGGGAGAGAATTCCACAATTTTGGGCCAGCTATAGAAAGGGCCCTCTCTCTAACTGCATTAAGATGTGCTGATTTAATAGAAGGGACTGAGAGAAGTGCCTTGCCTAAAGACCTTACATTGCGTGAGGGTGTATGAATATGGAGAGTTGCATTCAACCATTCATTGTTGTTGCCATAGATAGCTTTATGGATAAGCATTAGACATTTATATTTAATTCGATAATCGATAGGAAGCCAATGAAGGTTCATCAAAACTGGGGTAATATGGTCAAATTTTTTGGAGTTAGTTAATAAACGTGAGGCCGCATTTTGCAAAAGTTGTAGTGGACGAATAGTTGCCAATGGAAGGCCCAAGAAGAGAGCATTACAATAATCCAGTTTTGTCAGTAGTAATGCTTGAAGCACAGTTCGAAAATCATTGTAATGCAACAAAGGCTTTAATTTCCTTAAAAGTCGAAGTTTGTAAAAACCATCTTTTTTTTTTTTTTTAATTTATATTTTATTGAATTTTCATTTAAAACTTTTAAACAAAAATATCAAGAAGTAATTTGATGTTGTAAATACTACATATACATTCCATAAACATATTCATCTCTATTACATAACCCATATTATGAGGAATCTTAATTATATAACACGACAAACAAAAAGATTACAAGGAGAGAGAGAGAGAACTGGCGTTCTATTGACCTTCTAAATTATTTCCTCCTATTATGTCTTTGTCTGAAATAAAAGTTTCTAATTGCAACGGATCAACAAAACTATATTTCTTCCCCCTGCAATTAATATAACATATAGATGGATATTTAAGAAAAAAGGTAGCTCCTAAAGCTACTACTTTAACTTTCAGGGAGAGAAAGTGCCTCCTCTTAGCCTGTGTGGCTCGGGACACATCGGGAAACATCAAAATCCATTGACCACAAAAATGTAGTTCTCTCGGGCGGATTTTAAAAGCCCTGCTCGCGTAAATCCGCCCGGATTTACGCGAGCAGGGCCTTGCGCGCCGGCGTGCCTATTTTCCATAGGCCGCCGGCGCACGCAGAACCCCGGGACGCGCGTAGGTCCCTAGGTTTTTGGAAGGGGGCGTGTCGGGGGTGGGGCCGAACGACGCGGCGTTTTGGGGGCGGGACGTGGCGTTTTGGGGGCGGGCCCGGGGGTGTGGTTTCGGGCCGGGGCGTTCCGGGGTGTGGCCGCGCCCTCCAGAACCGCCCCCGGGTCGGGTCTCGCGCGCCAGCAGCCCGCTGGCGCGCGTGGATTTACATCTCCCTCCGGGAGACGTAAATCAATGGATAAAGGTAGGGGGGGGGTTAGATAGGGCCGGGGGGGTGGGTTAGGTAGAGGAAGGGAGGGGAAGGTGAGGGGAGGGTGAAAGAGAGTTCCCTCCGAGGCCGCTCCGATTTCGGAGCGGCCTCGGAGGGAACGGAGGCAGGCTGCGCGGCTTGGCGCGCGCCGGCTGCCCAAAATCGGCAGCCTTGCGCGCGCCAATCCAGGATTTTAGAAGATACGCACGGCTACGCGCGTATCTTGTAAAATCCAGCGTACTTTTGTTTGCGCCTGCTGCGCAAACAAAAGTACGCGATCGCGCATTTTTTAAAAATCTACCCCTCTGTGTTTAAGGAAATCCCTAAACACTCTATCCTTATCACTTTCTAAGCATAGATACAAATAAAGTGGCTCTATTTTGTAAAATATCAATCGATTCTTCTAAGAATGTGGAAACTCCAATAGTTGAAGAATCTGGATTCTCCTCTCCCACCCCTCCATTTTTTTGGGGAGGTAGAAGACTTTCGAGAACACCGGTACTTCGTTATCTGAATATTGTAATATTTCTCTACAATATTTTTTTAACATTTCAGATGGTGAAAGAAGTCTAGTCTGGGGAAAATTTACCAAGCGTAAATTTTTATACCTCAACATATTTTCATAATTTTCTAAATCTCTGTGAATTGAAAGGCTTTCTTTGATCTGGGCCACCCCAGTATTTTCCAATAATTTAATCTTGGTTGGTACTTTCCCCACTTCATCTTTCAAACCTTTTAAATCCTTTCTATGTTTTTCTATCTGTAAACTATTTGTATTAACAATACTAGACAAAGAATCATTCATTTTTAAAACATTATTACTCAAATTTGCCATCAGTTTCCAAATATCTTTCAGAGTTATGTTATCAGGAGGATCCAGTGACCATTGTTCTGGTCTCTCTGGTACTCCTTTTAACAAACCTGTTCCAATATTTTGTACTTGTTTATTTGTCTGGGTTTCTCCCACATTGGCTGAGTCTTTCCCATCTGATGGGCTGCCCAATTCCAATTGTAGAAATCCTTCAGAAACTAATGCTTTTGGTTGTGGAGGAGATGGTCCTTCACCCGGACTTAGTGAAGCAGAAAACTGCTCCTCCTGATTGTCCTCTCTTGGTGAAATTTCAAACCGTCGTATGATGTGTTCGTCCATGGGGCCCCTAGGTGTTATAGGTGATATTGGAAAGTTTTTTACTTTCCTTTTCCTCCCATTAGGCCTTAGGGAGTACTCAGGAAGTTCCAACTTATCTTGAGCCAAAAAAGAGGGTGGGCAACTTCTCCGGCCTTCTCTGGACTAAGCCGGACAAAGCCGCGCACCTCTTTTGTGGCGCGCGGCTTTGGTGGAGCGCCAGTGACGGCGGTGCGCTGTCTGCTGTATGATTTTATATCCAGCAGCCGCCAGATGATGACGTCGGACATGCCTCCACTCACGGGTCTCGCGGCCTCGCAGATGTTATAGCAGTTCTCAGCGGTCCTGTAAGTAGTCCTTCCCAGAATGGTGGCTCAATCGGGGGCGTCTCTCTCTCTCTCTCCAACTTTCACGCTCCCCCCAAAAAAAACAAAACATCTTTTATTATAGTCTTTACAAATGCTTTTAGATGAAATTCACTATCTAGTATGGCGCCAAGACTCCTAACTTCATGTTTAATGTTTAAAGAGGGTGGCTTAGAATTAATTTCTAGTGCAATTTTATTGGTAACCTTGTTACAAATATATAAAATCTCCGTTTTTGTGTTATTAAGGGAAAGTGACATCTGGGTGAGAAGTTGATTAATAGAATTATAGTAAATATCCCATAGTTTCAGAGTAGTATTTAATGAATATTTGTTTGGGAGAAGTATCTGGACATCGTTCGTAAATATATAATGAACCAGTCCTAACCCTGAAAACAATCTACATAGTGGCCATATAAATATTAAGCAACGTGGGAGAAAGGGATGAACCATGTGGCACTCCTGTTGTCAATCTCATCACTTTGGATTCTACTGTGTTTATTTTAACTTTGAATGCTCTCTCTGTTAGATAAGACGAGAAGCAGGCAAGAGTGGTATCTCTAAGACCAATTTCTTTAAGTCCACAGATCATGGACTCGTGGTCTATGGTGTCAAAGGCCACCGAGATATCTAATAAAATTAAGAGATATGAATTTCCATGATCTAACCCTCTCAGAACTTAATTGTGCGTTGAGTGAAAAAGAATTTTCTCCAATTAGTTTTAAATGTTCTACTTGCTAACTTCATGGAGTTCCCCCTAGTCCTTCTATTATCCGAAAGAGTAAATAATCAATTCACATCTACCCGTTCTAGACCTCTATCTTATCTCCTCTCAACCATCTCTTCTCCAAGCTGAACAGCCCTAACCTCTTTAGCCTTTCCTCATAGGGGAGCTGTTCCATCCCCTTTATCTTTTTGGTCACCCTTCTCTGTACCTTCTCCAGTGCAACTATATCTTTTTTGAGATATGGTGACCAGAATTGTACACAATTCTCAAGTGAGTGATAGAGAGGCATTATGACAATTTCTGTTTTATTCACCATTCCCTTCCTAATAATTCCTAACATTCTATTTGTTTTTTTGCCTGCTGCATCACATTGAGCTAACAATTTCAATGTTTTATGCACTATGACGCCTAGATCTCTGTTGTGAACCTGCCCGTGAGGAGTGCGGGCAGGTCCCCTACCTTGCCGTGGCTAGTCGGGCCACTAGCGTTGCCTTCTTCGCGGCAGGTATGCTGCTGTCGCCAGGCTCCTCCCCGGTTGCCTCCTGCCCTGCGTGGCAGGGCCGAGCCGCCAGGAGCTCTCCCTCGTGGCTGGGATCGCTGCTTCTGTCTTCGTGGCTGGAGCTGCTCCCGTGGTCCTTGATGCTGCCGGGGACTTACCCGGTAGGGAAGCTGTCCCTGCCAGTGCCTGCTGCTGTCCTCGTCCATCTCCCAGCAGGGAATCCATCCCTGCCAGTGCCTGCAGCCCTCCTGCCTTCCTGCAGCCTGCCTTCCTTCATCTTCATGACAGGGCTGCTCCTACAGCCTGCCTTGCTTCCTTGGGCCTTCCAAGTGGCTGGGAGGATGCCAGCAATGATCCTGCTCTTCTCTTCCAGATCTCCTTAGGTGTAGGCCCGCGCCTCTCTTCTGTATTTCAAGGGCCAGCCAGTTGTGGCCCTCTGCTAGCTCCTCCCCGGGCATTGTCCTCTGCAGCCCTACAAAAGGGCCCAGCGTTAATTTCAGCTTTGCCTTTGCAAGGAGTTAGATGCTCCTGGATATTCCTGTCTTCACTCCAGGAGTTTTCTCTGTTCCAGCTCTTCTTCAAGGTCCTGTGTTCTTTGTTTTCTGTCAGAGCTCCATGTCTCATCCTGAAGTTTGTGATCCGTTCCTGATGTTCGTGTTTCAGTCCTGATGTCCGTCTCCTGTTCCTGATGTCCATGTTCCAGTCCTGAACCCCTGGTTCCTCGTTGCCACCCTTTCCTGGTGTGCCATGTCGTGGTCTGCGACCAGTCCCACGGGTGGGCTGTGTAGAGCGCCTCATGATGCGATGCCTTCCTCACTCCTGCAGCACAAGCCTCCGGAAGACTTCCGCTTGTATCCTTGTCCCTGGTCTACGGAGTTCCTTGTGCTTGCTCCGTCCATGCCAAAGACTCTGCTAGTACCTGTGCCATCCCAGCATGGTCCACAACCAGCCACTGGTGGCTGTGTAGGGTGCATCCTGGTGCAGGCCTCTACAGCTTCTGAGACATGTTCCTTTCATTACTCCACACTTCGTCTAGAGGCTCTTCGAGTCCAGCGTGGTCCGTGACCAGCCCCGCGGATGGGCTGTGTAGGGTGCGCTGCGTCGGAGTCTCAACCCAATACTTTACTTGACTCTCCCGGATGCCTTGAACCTAGTTTGAGTCTATTGATTACCTTGAACCTTTCTCTGAGTATCTTGTTCCTGAGTCTTGTCTGTGCATCCAAGTACCTTGTTCCTGAGTCTCGTCTGTGCATCCAAGTACCTCATTCCTGAGTCTTCGTCTGAATCTCCATGTTCCGGTCTTCATTGCCCTGGCCTCCATCCGGCCTGCTGCATCTTGCCATTACCCAGCGGCAGGTCCGAAAGGGCTTGGAACGGTCGGAGGACTGTTCATAAGACCACCATTGTGTTGATGGTCTTCCCGAAGCATGCAGGTCCGGTGGAGGGTCAGTCTCTTCAGTCATCCTTGCTTTGCTCCAGCCTTGTTCCTGCTCCGGATTCCATCGTTGCCTTCATTCCAGCCTCGCTCCTGTCCAGCCCATGCTCAGGCATGCTTCGCCTGCCACGGCACCTCTTTGGAATTCCTCTGGGGTCGAGCCGAGGCCCAAGGACACACAATCCCCTTGAAAGCGGAACCGCTCTCCTAGCGCTTCCTAACAATCTCTTTCTTGGGTGGTAGCTCCTAGTATGAAACCTAACATTGTGTAACTACAGCATGGCTTATTTTTCCCCATATGCAACACTTTGCACTTTTCCACATTAAATTTCATCTGCCATTTGGATGCCCAATCTTCCAGTCTCGCAAGGTCCTCCTGCAATTTATCAGAATCCGCTTGAGATTAAATACTCTGAATAATTTTGTATCTGCAAATTTAATTATCTCACTCATCGTGTTCCCTTCCAGGTCATTTATAAATATATTGAAAAGCACCAGCCCAAGTACAGATCCCTGAGGCACTCCACTGTTTACCCTTTTCCACTGAGAAAATTGACCATTTAATCCTACTCTCTGTTTCCTGTCTTTTAACCAGTTTGTAATCCACAAAAGGATATTGCCTCCTATCCCATGACTTTTTAGTTTTCTTAGAAGCCTCTAATGAGGGACTTTGTCAAACGCCTTCTGAAAATCCAAATACACTACATCTACCAGTTCACCTTTATCCACATGTTTATTAACCCCTTGAAAAAAATGAAGCAGATTTGTGAGGCAAGACTTCCCTTGGGTAAATACATGCTGACTATGTTCTATTAAACCATGTCTTTCTATATGCTCTGTGAGTTTGATCTTTAAAATAGTTTCCACTATTTTTCCCATTACTGAAGTCAGGCTCACTGGTCTATAGTTTCAGTGATCACCCCAGGAGCCTTTTTTAAATATTGAGGTTATATTGACCACCCTCCAGTCTTCAAGTACAATGGATGATTTTAATGCTAGGTTACAAATTTTAACTAATAGAACTGAAATTTCATTTTTTAGTTCCTTCAGAACCCTGGGAAGCATACCATCCAGGCCAGGTGATTTGCTACTCTTTAATTTGTCAAACTGACCTACTACATCTTCCAGATTCACAGTGATTTGATTCAGTTCATCTGACTCATCACCCTTGAAAACCATTCCTGGAACCGGTATCTCCCCAACACAGAAGCAAATAATTCATTTAGTCTTTCTGCAATCACCTTATCTTCCATGAGAGCCCCTTTAACCCCTCGGTCATCTAATGGTCCAACCAACTCCCTCACAGGTTTCTTGTTTTGGATATATGTTAAAACGTTTTTATTATGAGTTTTTGCCTTTATAACCAACTTTATTTCATTTCAAATTCTCTCTTAGCCTGCCTTGTCAATGTTTTACACTTAACTCGACAATGCTTATACTTTTCCTATTTTCTTAAACTGTCTTCTTGTAACTTTAGGTTGTGCCTTTAAGTTTCTGAGCTACTTGTGATTTATAGGATTTCTGGAGCTGTTGCTATCCATGTTCAAGGCCCAGCTGGATTCCCATCACACCTATGCTAATATCTCACACACATGTGAGGACTAGAACAGGGTTCTACAGGGATGCTCACCAAGACAAATAGCGCTAGCTAGGCCAAGCTATGTACAATGTGTTGGCAGTTGTACACGAACTCGTACATGCCTCTTTTAGACTTACTATCAGTCAGAAAGCATCTGGCCAGCCACATGTGATTTAGTGTTATTTTTAATTTGACTATAGTCTTTCAGGTGCAGTCTACTGCTCCATTGTTAAGATGAAGCCTAAGTGGGCATACGTGTTTTCTGTTATACATTGACCCAGACAGAGGAGGGCAGCTGCAAACACTCTACTGGCCCTCCTTCCATGGAAGGGGAAGGGGTAGTTGAGACCTAACAGGCAAAGTAACATTCTATGAGGCTTTTTCAAAGCTGGCTGCCACTCGGTGTGGTGTCCTCGGCTTGTGTGGGTGCACATGGGAGATCAGGGGGTAGATCTAGAAGTATTTCCATTGGTAACCCAAGGTGTAGAGCAATTATGAAATACATAGCAGAGCAGCATTATATCTCCTACTTTGGGTGGGGAAAACATTAAAGCTCTACCTGTTTTGTCCAAACAGTAAAATCTACTTCTGAGAACTCCGAAAGTGCATTTGATGACACAGCGGGTAGAACATAAAGCCTCGTTGTACCTCGTCTCTGCCAGTGGGTTGGGAATAGCAACAGGGATGAGAAGAGAGATCCTGTAACCATATCCCAAATGTTCTGTGGCAAAGACAGAATGTGAGCATCAATCATACCACAGTCACTTTGATATCTTCCTACCAAAGCACAGTATGCTGTATGACAGTAAAAGCTAGCCTTTAGGTTAGGCTCAGCCTTAAAAGCTTATTTACGCACCCTAGGTGCATGCCAGATGCGACCTTTCTCTGAAATACTATATGACCAATATAACATTAGCTGAATCTAGGTCACATCTTCCAGACTAATAAACTATGTCTGAGGATTCCACCAAATGTATGGCAGCTCCTCACAACCAAGCTAAGGCTACTTGTTCGTAGCAGTCATCATATCCTAAATCAGTACATCAGAGGTGCCACACCTGTCCTAGCAGAAAAATCTCTATCTTGTCATCTGATTGCGCATGTCCCCGGCTGCTCTGCAGCCCACACCTGATCTGCAAGTACCAGAAGTGTAGACACATAAAGGTTGTGATTCACCTGTGAGATTTCTACTGGTCCAAATGGGAGGATTGGAAAAGGGCAGGCGATACCTGCAAACCACATAATCCTCTGACATGCCCAGCAATTAGGTGCATGGAGGAAAGATGCACTCCCTGTATCTCCTCCACCATGCCCGCCTGCATGCCAAGTATTGCCGTGGCCCATGATCCTATCCCTTCTGGGCTAGTGCATGGGCTCTGGTGCAGGAACTTCCCTAAGAGGCGTTGGAACTTCCCTTGCCTGTTCCTGTGGTTGTTGTTGTCTGTAGCAAGCTTTCTGAAGCATCCAGTATCCCCTAACAGGTAAACTTACCACAAACACTATGGGTTTAGGAAGACAAGCCAGATAAGAACAGGTGTATTTATTTGTCCAGGATGGCCTGATAGGTGTGTCTGATAAAATATCTCTTTTTATTGCCCACTATAATTACCACAATAATGTCTGTGGATGTGCAATAAAAAATGTTTTCCTATGGTATCGCAAAAAAAAAGGTGTCGTTATTTCTGATGTTAAATCCCGCGTTAGTGCATTAATCTATCACAGAATCCAGTAGAACACCTTAATTTGCATTAAATCCTCCTACTTGCATACTAAAATTAAAATTTGCATGCTATCTAGTGTTGCACTATTTATCACGTGCGCAATGTGCTTTAGACCCCGTTTAATGTGCATTTGGGCCCTAACACAATTTGATGAATGACCTGTTTAGTCAGCTTTCTTGCACCACAATATATTTTTTCATGTCTAAAAACTCCATATATTCTTGCTTTCCATTAAAACATTATAAATGGTTCCTTCAAATTTCCTAAGTTCACTCCTATTTATTTAGCATGATACCATTTAAAGTGGACCTTATGATATGCATCACTAGTATAAATGTATTGTACTATATTTACATTTTGAATATAAAATACTTTATAAATTGCCATCAGTTCATTTCCATGGCTGCTCATTTGGTATCTGAGACTTTAGAAATCAGGTTCATCTGGACTGTGGTAATAGATTAGTACAAGCATTGAATGAGAGCACAGGAAATTATTTCTAACACTGGTATCCTGTGAGGATACTGTTAATTAGGAATCATTTCCTGATTTCTGACCAGTTCCAAATGTTAATACTAGGGGGTCCATGGCATTTACTTAACAACTGAAGATTTTTTAATGCCTAAATTTTGGGGCGGGGGGGGATTTATTCATATTTCATGTATCGTATTTATGAAATATTATCTTGCAAATGCACTTCTAGTGTTCAGACTACCATATGTTTCATTATGTGTGTGCAAATTGCAGAATAATATAAATTCACCATATGAATTTGATTGTTTAAAGAAACATGTCATGCCTGTTATTTAAAAATCATGGTGCCACATTTCTGGTATGCTATATATTATTACATTTCATTGTATTATAATATCAGTCTAGTATCTCTTACAAAAACTCTAATAATGCTAGCCAACAGTTTTCTAAATTATTGTATTGTATTTTATTATTTTTTGTTATTATATATGCATAATAACAAAGGGATTTACCAGTGATATGCTGCAGGGATTGGTCATATATCTAGTTCTGTGTAACATTTTCTTTAGCTATATTGCAAAAAGGATATATAGGAAGGTTTGCTTTATTGTGGATGAAACGAAAATCTGTAAAAAGGTAGACATATTGTAAGGTGTAGAAAACATGAGGCACAAACTAATGCAGAGCTTCTCAAACTTTTTAATATCAGGGCACACTTTCAAGTTTGCTTGATCCTTGTGGCGCATTGAGCCAAATTTTACAATGCCATATATTCATGCCTGCTGGACCCTGGTCATGTGACTGTGAAAATGCCAAGAAATGTACTTTTAATTAAACTGAACATCTAAAAAGTCTAAAATATAATTAGACAAGTTTAGAAATATAGGATGGGAATCACGCAACATCAATAGCAATATATGCACGTATAATATTTTTGTGATTTTAGCTTCTTTCCCCAAGCCAGCTTAGCATTTTTGAAAATTTTTTTAAAATATGCTTCCACTTTCCCCTGCAGGCTTACACTCTCCACTGATATTTAAATTTCCTAACAATATTCTTTAGAAACTTCAAGATGGTATCCCTATTTCACCTTTCAGCCTTCAGGCTAGACTCCAGCATTCTCCCCTCACCCTTTTCAACCCCAGCATGCTCATCCCTCCTCACAGGCTGAAGTAGTCAGTATTTTCCTCCTCCCCTCTCCATGATGGACTCCAGCAATAAAATCAAAAGATATAGAACATTCATAATAGTAAAACCATACTAATATAAAGAATAAATGTCAAAACAGTTGACATTAAATAATTTAAAAACTCACATAAATGTTTTCTTTTTCCAAACATCAATCAAACATTTCAAAACATCTGATGAATAAAACATCCAATAATTAAAAAATGTTATAAATTTCACAAAACACCAATAAAATATTTCAAACCAGCAGAAACATCAAAGAACACCCAATAATTAAAACTAATAAAGCTTAACAAATATCTTGCTCTCTCTACCTGGGATCTTTTGATTTCTAGTCACCCTGAGATTGTCTTGGATTGGGGGAGAGAGGGCCACACAAAGTTTATCTTCTCTCTCTCTCTCACACACATACACCACAACACACACATTCTCTCACATACGCCCTCTCTCATATACATGCATATGTTCTCACATACACTCCTTATTTGCATACATAGGCACTATCTCCCTTACATGTGTGTGTGCATGCCTGTGAGAGCCTATATATATGACACATAGGCTCTCACAGGCATACACACACACACATGTAGGCTCTCTCACTCACACACATGCACAGAGGATCATACACACACATACATTCACATGCATATAAGTTGTCACACACATACACACACACTTACAAACTGAAGGCCTACTCGTCTCTTTGGGCTGTGGTAAGCTAAGCCCCATCACAGACACTCCTACCTCCTCTTCTCTTCAGGCCGTGTGGAGATAAGCTGCTCTGTGGCCCAGCCACCTCCTCTTCTTTACAGGGTGTGGTGAGATGGGTTCCCTTATGGGTCAGCCAGATTCCTCTTCTCTTCAGGAGAAGAGGTGGTGAAATGGTCTCCCCCGCAGCTCTACTGGCCTCCAATACTCTTCAGGCCACGGTGATTTGAGCTCCATCATGGTCCCATTGATCTCCAACTCTTTGGGCTATGGTGAGATGAGCTGCATCATGATCTGTCCAGCTTCCTTGACTCTTTGGGCCACAGTGAGGAAGGGAAAGGAAAAGGGAAATTACCATAGCACAGGAGAAATATTGTTGTGGTTGATAAGCACTGATCTAGTAAATCTTAAAGAATAGTATAAGATAGTTACATATTAAAAGATAGCAGAAAAAAGACATAAATGGCCCATCCACTCTGTCCAGTAGAGATGTGAGGGAATAAAAATTTTGTTTTCATTTTACTATTCTTTTTCAGGACGATTTTTTTCCATTCCTCCCACCCACATGGAAAAATGCTGGTGCCAGGATTCCCCTAGCCCTCACTTACCTAGTCTGGTGGGGATCTACTGGTGAGGCCTAGGCCCAGGCTGAAGCCTCAGCCTTGCGTGAGCCTCGGATGAGGTAGGTTACTGCAACTTCGGCCTCTGCCTATGCAAGGCCAAGGCTTCAGCATAGACCAAAGCCTAGGCCCAGGCTAAAACCTCTGTCTTGATAGACTGAAGCTGTGGAGGGTCACCACAACTTTGACCTAGGCCACAGCCCAGGCTAGACCTAATATTGAATCCAGGTTAGAGGCCAGGTCCAGATGCCAAGGCCTGATGCTGAGGCCTAGCCAAGTGTCTGGATCAAGATGCTTAGTCATTGGTGTAGGCCAGAGCACAGCCAAGACCTGATGCTGCAGCCTGACCTGAAGGCCAGGTCCCAATGCCGGGGTCTCAGCCTAGACCCAAACCCAATGCTGGAGCTTGGCCCAGAGGCTGATCTCTAGGTCTAGACCCAGGATCAGGCCCAGGCTCGGAGCCCAGGTCTGAAAGATCCTCTTCTATGTCTTCTTTCTTCAGCTCTTCTATCGCCAACTTACACTGTCCGCTGGGGTTGCACTGCGGTTAATTAACTCAGGCGCATTCAGCCCAGAAGATGGCATCATATTGATATATGGTATTGCCATATAGAATGTTAGGAATTATTCAAAAAGGAATGGAAAAATAAAATGAAGTAATATCTCTTTATTGCTACATAGATTGTGAGCTCTCTGGGGACAGAGAAATAGCTGCAGTACTTGAAAGTAATCCTCTTTGAAGTGACTGAAAGATGAAATATAAATATATATATATTTATATATATATATATATATATATATATATATATATATATAAAATTATATATATATATATATATATATATATATATATATATATATATATGATGTGACTGCACCTTAAGTATTGTGGCAAATGAAATTTAATGTGGACAAGTGCAAAGTGATGCACTTAGTGAAGCGTAACCCAAACTATAGCTATACAATGCAAGGTTGCACATTAAGAGCCACCATTCAGGAAAATGATCTCGGTGTTATCATTTATAATACATTGAAATGTTCTGCTCAGAGTGTATCAACAGCCAAGAAAGCAAATAGAATTCTGGGAATTATTTGGAAAGTAATGGAGAATAAAACAGAGAATATCATAGTTACTCAATGCATAATTAAGCTCTGGAATTTGTTGCCAGAGGATGTGATAAAAGCCTTTAGTGTAGCTGTAATTAAAAAAGGTTTGTACAAGTTCATTAAGGAAAAATCCATAAACCATTATTAAGGTGGAATTGCAGAAATCTATTTCTTGTTTCTGGGATAAGCAGCATGGAATCAATCTACACCTTGTTCCTGCCACATATTTATGTCCTGGATGGGTCACTGTTGGAAACAGATAATAGGCTTGATGAACCTTTGATCATCAATACAGCAAATTTTATGTTCTTATGTTCTAGTTGCCCAATCTCAAAATAAGAAAAAGCAGCACTAGTAAAGATACAGAGAATGACAATAACAGTGATAAAGGGGATGGAATAGTTCCCTTGTGAAGAAAGTTTGAACAGGTTAGGGGACTTTATCTTGGAGAAGTAGCAACTGAGAGGGGATATGATAAAGGTTTATACAATCTGGGGCGGATTTTAAAACCCCTGCGCGCATAAATCCTTCTGGATTTACGCGCGCAGGGCCCTCGCGCGCCGGCGCGCCTATTTTGCATAGGCCGCCGGCGCGCACTGAGCCCTGGGACGCGCGTAAGTCCCGGGGTTTCCTGTTGGGGGCGTGGCGGGGGCGTGGCGGGATGAAGCGGCGTTTCGGGGGCCGGGCACAGCGTTTCGGGGGCGGAGAAGTGGGCTTAGTTTCGGCCCGGGGGCGTTCCGGGGGCATGGCCGCGGCCTCCGGAACAGCCCCCGAGACCGGACCACGGAGCGGGGCAGCCGGCCGACGCACGCAAAGTTAAGGGGGGGTTTAGATAGGGCCGGTGGGGTGGGTTAGGTAGGGGAAGGGAGGGGAAGGTGGGGGGAGGGCGAAGGAAAGTTCCCTCCGAGGCCGCTCCGAAATCGGAGCGGCCTCGGAGGGAACAGGCAGCGCGCGCTGGGCTTGGCGCGCGCAGGTTGCACAAATGTGCACCCCCTTGCGCGCCAGTGTACTTTTGTTCGCGCCTGGTGCGCGAACAAAAGTACGCGCTCGCGTATTTTTTAAAAATCTGCCCCTCTATAAGTGAGATGGAAAAGGTAAATAGGATTTTTTTTTTACCTTTTCAAATGTTACTAGGAGATACTCCATAAAACTAACATTGCAAATTTAAAGTAATTTTTTACTCAAAGCACAACCAAGCCATTGATTTTGTTGCTGGAGGACTTTGGTCAAGGCATCTAGCATTGCTGGGTTTAAAAGGGGTTTGGACAAGTTCCTGGAGAAAAAGTTCATAAACCATTATTAACCAGATAGATTTTTGAAAGGTATCACTTTTCCCTGGGAGTGAGCAATAATAAATAGATCTACTCTTTAGAATCTGCTAGGTTAACATTTAGCCCTGATTGGCCACTGTCAGTCTCAGGATGCTGGACTTGATAGAACCTTGGTCTGACTCTTAATAACATTTTATGTTCTTATGTTCTTCATAATCTCTTTATTATTAATTGGGGTAGCCTAGTCACTCTGAAACCCTTCCCACTTTCAATGAATGCATAACACAAATACCACACAGGACCCGCATAATTGGATGTGAATGGCGGCAGCCATTTATCAGATACCCTAACATGGAAATCTAATTGTGTGCTGAGTCCTTCATGCTTACCTTAGCTTCCCAAGGGAAGGTACCTGGATAACTGCATCCTTCATGACCACCCTTGTGGATCACCCAAGGTCTTGCTTCTCCCATGGACCTTGACAAATAGCACCATACTAGAGGGTCCACATCAGTAGATCACCACACAGCAAGCATACGCTGCTGCACTCCTACCTTATAGGCCGATACAGTACAGTACGCTCCGGTGGAGCACACTGTTAACCGGCATTTGGACACGCATTTTCGACGCGCTAGCTTTACCCCTTATTCAGTAAGGGGTAATAGCGCGTCAATAACATGCGTCCAACCACCCCCCCCTGAGAATAATAGCACCCACATCATGCAAATGCATGTTGATGGCCCTATTAGTCATTCCCGCGTGATACAGTAAGTAAAATGTGCAGCCAAGCCGCACATTTTACTTTAAGAAATTAGCGCCTACCCAAAGGAAGGCATTAATTTCTGCCGGCGCCGGGGAAGTGCATAGAAAAGCAGTAAAAACTCATTTTCTGTGCACCCTCCGATTTAATATCATGACGAAATTAAGTCGGAGGTCCCAAAAGTTAAAAAAAGTTAAAAATTAAAAAATTAAAAAAATTAAAATGGGCCCGTGGCTCGCAGGTTGAAAACCGGATGCTCAATTTTGCAGTCGTCCGGTTTCCGAACCCGTGGCTGTCAGCGGGTTTGAGAACCGATGCCGGCAAAATTGAGTGTCGGCTGTCAAACTCGCTGACAGCCGCCACTCCTGTCCAAAAAGAGGCGCTAGGGATGCGCTAGTGTCCCTAGTGCCCCTTTTTATCGCAGGCCCTAATTTAAATAAATTAACTTACTGAATTGCGCACACAGGAGAGTGGCCTGTGCGCGCACCGGGAGAGCGGGCACTCACCCGCTCTCCCACAATTTTTACTGTATCGGCCCAAATGTTTTTTGTCAAAGCTCAGTCCCCGGGCCAAAGATCACCTTACTAGATGTTTATTGATGAGGTGGCCCTAGCCCCCTTTATAAACGTTAGCAAGTTCCCTCTTACTTGCACCGCCTCTGCTTTCCTCTCTATTGTCAGTCTCAGTCACCACGGTTCAATAAGGATAACAAACAATTCTAATGCAACATGGATAACATAAGCTTCCCTACATACCCTAAATAATCTAATAGAGAATTCCATTGTACTCAAAGTTGGAGGGGGGGGGGGGGGAGTGTCTCCAGCGCTGAGGAAGAAGGGAGTCACTGGAAAGAAAGTCGGATCAGCTGGTAGGGCTTTAAATCACCTGCGGCCCTGTCCCACTACACTCATCATCACATCCCCCTGGTGGCCAACCAGATGGCCCCGTGCCGTTGTTGCAACCAGATGACTGTAGTGAGCAGGGCACCTATCCAATCATGTTGTGCTCATTCTTTGGACTGCTGGAGGGACATGCCACTCAGCTGGTGCCATATTGACCAAGGAACACAATGACTTCCATGAATCCCAGTCCACCCAGACCTAATGATAGAGAGGTAGACTCGACCAACTAAAAAGAGGAGAGGATCATCCAGCTGGATGCATCAGCATCCATGCATCTGTGCTGAAGGGTCTACCATAAATATTTGTTTTACTTTTGTAACTTATCTCTGAGATGATATATTATTTAAATCTAAGTTCCATCTAAGAAGCTGTACTGTCCCAAAAGTCATTTTTTAAATTCCCAATTCTTCTGTTTTACTTCCATTAAATATTTCACTTCTTCTATTGTGCATCTGCCTATATTTCTTAATTCTTTTATTTGTTCTGATTTCATTTTATTACAAAAAAGTCTATATCATTGACTTCTTTATGCTGTTTAACATAATTTTCATTTCCTTGATGTTCAAGTTAATTCCGTAGACTTTACAGGTTACACACAATGAGATAGATTTTCCAAATGTTAAGCGAGTGAAAATTAACGTATACTTGCATAAGTGCTCATTAATCAAATATTCTCCATTTTATAAAAAATTATAATACATGCAAAGTTTCACTTTTGCATGCACTTATATGCACATAAAAAAGCGGTGGTCTAGGAGCAATCCAGAGTGGGGTCTACATATTTAAGTTGATATTTTAAAAGACACATATAGATTTGCCAATTTACTTGTGTAATTTTACACCTGGTAATTATCTGGCTTAAGTGATATGTATAAGGCAGGGTAGCGTAGTCTCACCTTGCTGCCTTTAACATGGTGGCAGGGTAGGTATAACTGAACAGGAGCCAGGGGTTCAGACTGTCCATCAATCCCTGCCCCTTGCTCTTTCCCTGATGTGTTTTCCCTTGATTTTTCCTTCTAAGTCCCAGGTATTCACGGGAGACAGAAGAAGGGCAGGAAGAGCTAGGACTCAGATTGTGTGGTGGGGGGGGGGGGGGGGGGGGGAAGAGGGGAGGAGGACGTGGGGGATTTTAGTGACGTGTTAGGGTAGCATTTACTCACTCTGTCCCCTGCTGGCTCAAGATGTCCTCTCTTTCTTGAGACTGTGGTGCTTGTAGTGATGGTTCAAACCAAGAGAGGAGTAGTTGTTTCTGAGGCAGCAGTGGAAAGATGCATGGATGTAGTAGTGCTGGGAGGCACAGTCAGCTGGGAGTGGTGTCTAACATCGGAGTAAATAGTGGGGATGGTGAGAGAGGTCAGAGGCTTAGCAGTTAGGAGGGATATTCATGGCAGCATTGAGAGGGTGCGTGCTGGCACTACAGGAATGAGCAATGAGGTAAGTCGCAGGGCTGGGAGAGGAGGCAGCGTGAATAGTGGTGTCACATCTATGGTGCTTCTCATGGCCATTGCATGAGGAGCAAAAGGATCAGGTGGTTTCAGAGAGGCAGGGCTTTGAGCCTAGTGTGGGGGAGCAGGGGCCTGTGAGGCGGCAAGTGAGTAAGATGGGCATCGCAGTGTTTACTTCATGGTATGGGTTGTTTGCATGTGGAGGCAGTGGATAGGGGGTAAGGAAGCCGGTGGCAGAAGGGGAAGAGTATACAGAGGCTGTTACCACAAGTCAGGTGGGGCTCTGTGTTGATTGCTTGAGTGTTTGAGGCAAGGGTCGGTGGAGTTTTGGGGCTTTTGGGAGCAAGGGTTCCAGGCCCAGGGGCAATGGTATAGAGGTTGAAGCTGATAGGGAGATGGCAAGAGCTATGGTCAAGTCATCAAGGGGGGGGGGGGGGGAGAAAATATTGGTTCACCTGGGGGAAGTGCTGGGAAGGGAAAAGGGGTGAGTAGGGGTGATGGTAAGGGTAAGCCCTGAGGGAGTTGTGAGCAGGCCCAGTGTGACACAATGAGGTCTAATGGGAAGGGTGTTGAGGTGGCATGGACAATGCTGGTGAAGGGGCCAGGGCCTGAACAGGAGACCACCTGACATCTATGGGGCCTGGGGTATGGACAGGGGTGTAGGAGGCAGAGCTTTTCCATCAGATTGGGGAACTTAAGATGGGTTTTGGATCCAATGATGGGGGCCTCTTGCAGGGAGGCTAGAGCAGGTACACGTTGTGGATTGTATGAATTGGGGAACAGGGATGCCTGGACTTGGTTTTATATGGGCTGAATGCTGAAGAATGATTGGTGTGGGCCATTGGAGGGTTCAGGGGATGGGTATTTTTATGGTGGCCGAGGTGAGACATTAGGGAGGGGTGTGTTTGGTTGGGGGCAGGGGTGTGGATATGGGATGGGAAGAACCTCTGGGAAGCATTCTTCACAGGGTGAGGTTAGGAGAAATGGTTCTAACAGGGAAAGGAGAAGGAGTCTGATGCCAGATTCGCTTATGCATGGTGCGTTGGGAGGGGGAGAAGCTCTGCAGTCTTCTGTTGGTTTTGCAAGGTTATTGGAGGACTCAACAGACCAGGTACTTTGAGAAGGAGGCATGGAGGAGTGGTGAACCATCCCTTGAGGGGAAAGCAGGAGCAAGTGCAACAGAGCAGTCTGCAGAAGGTGTGGGTCAGAGAACGGAGCAATGGGTTTATCTGGGAGGTGCCAGCATCTCCAGACCTGCAGTAGGTGAAAAAAAGAAGGGTGTATCAGAGGATGGTAAGAAGAGGAGGAGGGAAAAGGGGCCTAGTTCATCTTCTTCAAGCTTGTTTTACTCCTCTTCTTCTTTCACTTTCTCTGGGTTCATGAATCATGTGGTGCACAGCAACATGTCCGGAGAGCCATGTCAGAACATGGGACATCCTGCATTACTGGCATTTATTGATTTGTGGGAAAGGGTACCTAAAATGTTATGTAGAAAGATAGGAAAGTGCTATTACATAGATATTTTTAAATTAATGTGTTAGGATTTGTGGGTTTCGTGGACCCTTGGCCCGAGGTAAGGGTTGATGCAACCTGCAGGGAGGAGCCCCACAGGTCCTCACCATCGGGAGACGAGGTCAGCTGCAGCAGAGGACACGGTAGTAGTGGTAGCGAGATAGAACGTCCTGCGTCATGGCCACGTGATTGCAGGGGCTTGTAGAGAAAGTACTGTGAGATGTCCCGAGGAGCGGGGAAGCCCGAGTCGAATCTCTGAAGTAGTGAAGTTAGCTGCCCCGAGCAGTGGGGCTGTGCACGGTGGAATCTATGGTAGAGAAACATAGGCACTGCCCCAAGGAGTGGGGAAGCACAGAGTACAGTCCCTGGTGTAGAACATAGGCACTGCGCTGAGGAGCAGGGAAGTATGGAGTAGTCACTGGCGTAGAACATAGGCGCTGCCCTGAGGAGCGGGGAAGCACAGAGCACAGTCACTGGTGTAGAATATAGGCACTGCCCCAAGGAGTGAGGAAGCACAGAGTTGAGTCTCCAGAGCAGTAAAGTAGTTCATGGGGCAACCCTGAGGGGCAGGGAAGCTGGCAGGCAGGACCTCTGGAAGGTGCAAGGGCAACCCCGAGGAGCGGGGAAGCCTGGAGACCAGGCCTCCAACTGGAGTGCGAGCAGGCCCCAGAGGAACGGGTACCCGAGCCAGAGTCCAGAGCCACAGGTAGATCCAAAGCATGAACCATGGGTCCAAGGAGACAGGAGCAAGCACCAGTAGGCAAAGGAACTTGTTGCCAAGTCGAAGAGCAAAGGCCAAGGGAGGTGCTTATGAATCCCAACCTTGTGATGTCATCAGTCAGGGTCGCCCCTGAGGTACCCACCATTGGGCCTTTAAAGGGAGACCTGGTGGCATGCGCACGCGCCTAGGAAGGCCCGGAGTTGGCGTGGGGGTCAGAGGTGTCCCAGCTGCCATGAGGAGTCTCGAGAACATGGAGGTATGTGGCGGGAGTGGCTAGCCCCAGCCGTGAGTTGACCTGGAGAGGAGAGCAAGGCAGCACATGACGTGAGATGAGTCAGTCGCGGCCGTCTGCGACCAATGGTCATAACTTAATGGAAGGAAGAACAGGTAGCGGAAAGGGCAAGAGAGGAAAGAAGAAGCAGAGGAAAGTCAGGATGGTGTCATGTAATATTTTAAATTGGGTGCATTGTTTTTTGTGAATGGCTAGTGTAGTCAGGCATTATGATTCCTCCCAGTACGGCTCATTGGATCATTGCTGTCATATGTTGACAGTATTTTGGGTGCATATCGGAACTATAAGGGTTCGGCTTTGCTCAACTAAGATGAGTGGTTTAGGAACAAGATAGAGAAGAACTGCTTTATGTTTTGGGGGACTCAAGAATTGACGTAGATGACACTTAAAGGGTGGGGAGCTGGGGGGATGGATTGGGTTTCCTAGGCCATCCATGATTCCTTTCATGCCTCTCAAGCATCTAGCAGGACGGGCAGATCGGGAGTGCAGTCCATGGGATCTGGTAGAAGGAAGGACATCTTTTGGTGGTTCAATAAGACCTTCTGCCTTTTTACGGATTGTAAGCTATGACATTTATTTATTTATTTATTTATTTATTTATTTATTTATTTAAGTATTTTTATATACCACGGCTCGTTGGCAAACATCACCTCGGTTTACAATGAACATTAAGTGAGCAACAGGCTTTACAATCCAACATATTTAAGATAGGATACAATAGCTGATAACATTAAAATTATAGTATAATAAAAAACCAAACTAGAATTAGCTAGGGTGTATAGTACTGGGGATCAACTTAAAGGAACATTATTAACAGTACAGAAATTTTTTAGGTCCATATTAGTCATATTGCAGGAAAATAGGACACTAAGGGGTGTTTAGCGTAATTGAAAGTAACTGATTGGAATGGGAAGAAAGTATTATATATATTATTTATATATATATATTTATATACATTTCATAAAATAAATTATGTTTGTTCAACTTATGGGGCAGGGCAACTGCTTCCAAATGCATGGAGCTGGAGGGTCAGGGAGAAGGGCTAAGGCTTGAGATGTTTGAGAAGCATGGGGCTGGAGGGTCAGGGAGAAGGGCTAAGGCTTGAGATGTTTGAGAAGGCCCCTTCTCTGATTGCTGTGGAAGTTTTGCTCAAATGGTTAAAACCATATCCCAATGTGAAGGCAGTGGGAATATTGAGGGAGGGGTTTTGAGATTCCATATGAAGGCCCAGTGGGGGGAGAGTTAGTGAAAAATTACAGGTCAGTGGTTCGCTTTTCCAAATTTGTGGAGAAAATTTGGTGAATGAATTGTGTCTCGTGAGAATAGTGAGTCTGTTCGTAGCACCTCCTTTTAGGGTCATACATTTGTTTCCATTGGCATTAGTTCTAAAAAAAGAAACGGGTAAGTTCAGACTTATTTTGAATTTATTTTTTTCCCCTGGGAGTTTGCTTAATGATTTTGTCCTTAAGGAGATGTATTTGGTGCATTATGCTTCCTTTGATGACGTGGTGGGTTTAGTATGGAGAACAGGTCCAGAAGCCCTTTTGGCAAAAGCTGATTTAGAGTCTGCATTTTGGCTGTTGCCAGTTCAACCTAATAGTTTTCATCTCCTGGAGTTTACATTTGGGGGCTTTCATTACTTTCATCTGTGTATACCCATGAGGTGTTCTGTATTCTGCACTTTTTTGATTCTTTCAGTATGCTTGTTCACTGGGCAATGATCTGGGTTGTGGGTCTGGATAGTATGTTACATTATCTTGATGACTTCTTATTCATGGGACAAGGGACATCGCGACCATATGTGTTGCTATTACATTGTTTCATGCATGTGGCAGAATGTTTGGGAATTCCAATATCAGCAGACAAGACAGAGGGTCCTGTGTCCAGGTTGACTTTTTTGGGCATTGAATTGGATTCGGTAGACATGGTGCCTTGGTTGCTGTTAGAGAAGGTGCAGAAATGGAGGCAAATGATTTGGGTGGTTGGTGGGGCCAAGAAAGTTACCTTGAAGTAGATGAAGTCGTTAATTGGATCTTAGAACTTTGCTTGCTAATCCCAATGAGTAGGGTGCGTTTGTCAGGCAGCTTTCAGCGGCCACTGTGGGGGTGAAGGGGACACATGATTTTATTAGAGTCACTCAGGCATATGGGAGGAGTTGAGTATGTAGGAAATGTTTCTGCAGACTTACAATGAGGTGCAGGTCATGCAAGAGGAGCAGGTGACCAATAAGGATATTCATATTTGGATGCGGCGAGGGCATGGCCTTTGGAGTTTATTGGCAGGGGGCATGGTGTATGGATAGGTGGCTGGCAGCATGAGTAGAGTCAGGGATCACCAGCAACATCACCTTTTTGGAATTGTTTCCCTTGATTGTGGCTTTGGACATTTGTGATCAGGGGTTGCAAAACAAGAAGGTGTTGTTTTAGTGCAACAATTTGGGGGTTGTGGAGGCAATAAACTGGTTGGCTGCTTGATGTGCACAGGTGTCTGCATTGTTGAGAGAATTTGTATCACTGTGCCTTAGACTGAATGTTTTCACTAGGGTGAGGCATATATCCATATTTGATAACTCTATAGCTATTGCCCTTTCTCATTCCAAATGGGATCTCTTTTGCCATTTGGCCCCTCAAGTGGATGAGAAGGAAGCAGCATTCCTGCATCATTTATTGTGGATTGGAAAGAAGAATCATGGGAGATGATCCAGGCATCTTTGGCTCCTGCTATCTGGGTGGCTATGCAAAGGGACAAGGTGCTGAGGCCAGTTTCCTCTGGGAGAAAGGCTGGGGAGTGGGGCAGTGCCTTATTGGGTAGTGATGCAGTACATTTTCTGGGTCAAACAGGCAGGGTATTCTTTAGTATCCATGAGGATGCATAAAGTGGGATTTTTATTTTTTCAGAAGGCAATGAGTTGGGGTAACCCTGCAAGTAGTTTCCCAGTGAAGCATATGCTTGGGGCTGGGAGAGAGAGCTAGGGTCATTAAAAGATGAGCATTACCTTATAGGTTTTCAGGAGTTGGTCGCAATCATGGGAAAGTTTCCTGCAGTATGCCAATCGGAGTATGAAGTGCTGTTTTTTTTATGGCTTTTGTGTTGGCTTTTTTTTGGCACAAAGTGGATGAACGTATTAGTGGCGCCCTTGTTCGGTTAACAGGGGCTGAGGAGTTGTTATATGGGAATGTTTCATTGACAGCTGAGTATGTGAAGATGCATATTCATCATTCAAAAACAGATCAGGCAGAAAAGGGGGGTGAGGTCATGTTGTATCGTTTGGAGGATGCGAAGTTGTGTCGTGTTTCATGTAAAAGTAAATTTTTGCATGCTCGGTCTATGGTGAGTGGGCTGTTTTTGGTGCATACGGATGGCTTTTGTTTGTTGAAATATAAGTTCACAAGTGTTTTTCAGAAGGTAATTCAGAGCTTGGGTTGGAAGGAGGATGTTTTCAGGACTCACTATTTTCATATCAGGCAGTGATTAATGCAGTCAAGGTGAGTTTGCTGGTGGGGACAATTAGGAGAATAGATTGCAGGAGGTCTCGGACAGTTGTGGAATACATCTGATCGGAAAAGGGATTGTCTTGAAGAAGTGAGTTACTCCTTCCTAATTGAATATTTCTTTTTTGCAGTACTTGGGAGGGGAAGCATTGAGTTTGGATGTGCCTGGGTCATGGTTCACTCATTCGTGTACTGGGCACAGTTGCAGGCTTTATTTATTTTATTTATTTATTTAAAATTTTTATATACCGGCATTCATGTTGCAAACACATCATGCCGGTTTACATATAACAGGGGTGTACAGTGAACAATTCAATAACCTATTTGTGTAGAAGGAAGCAGTTACAAATAACAAGGTAATAGAACTGGGAGGAGAGAAGAAAAGGGAGAGAATAACATTAGGTATAGGTATTTACATTAGTAATAACATTTTTACATGTGGAAGTGGTAGAATCTGGCTGAATAGAATTAATCGGTGTCCGGGAAAGCTTTTTTAAACAGCCAGGTCTTGAGTCTCTTCCTGAAGGTTGGGAGGCTGGGCTCCTGTCTAAGGTCCGGTGGGATGGAGTTCCATAGAAGGGGGCCGGCTGTTGAAAAGGCCCGATCTCTCAAGGTAATGTGTTTGGTAGTTTTGGCTGGGGGCACTTGAAGAGATCCTCTGAGTGTGTCTCTTGTTGGTCTGGAGGAGTTATAAATTTGGAATGGGACTTGTAAGTCGAGTGGGGTGAGTTGATGGATGGTTTTGTATATTATGGAAAGAGATTTGTAGAGGATTCTAAAGTGAACAGGCAACCAGTGGAGATCTTTTAGGATTGGAGATATATGGTCCCTCCTCCTGGAGTTTGTCAGTAATCTTGCCGCAGCGTTTTGTAACATCTGGAGGGGTCTAGTATAGGAGGAAGGTAGGCCCAGAAGGATAGAGTTACAGTAATCGATCTTAGAAAAAATGATGGCTTGTAGAATGGTTCTGAAGTCCTGAGTGTGGAAGAGTGGTCTAATTCTTTTCAGAACTTGGAGTTTGTGGAAACAGTCCTTGGTGGTTCTGTTGATGGAAGCTTTAAGGTTCATCCGGTTATCAATTAATACTCCTAGATCTCTCACCTGTGTAGTAGTTGGGATAGTTGGAGGATTAGAGATGGCATTGTTATCTGGGGAGATGACAAGCAGTTCTGTTTTAGAGGAGTTTAAAACTAGGTTTAGGTTAGCCAGGAGATGTTTGATTTCGAAGAGGCAGTTTTCCCAGTGAACCAATGTTTTTGTGTAGGATTCTTTAATGGGTATCACGATCTGGATGTCGTCTGCGTAGAGGAAATGTTTGAGGTTAAGGTTGGAGAGGAGTTGGCAGATAGGTAAAAGATAAATGTTAAAGAGTGTAGGTGACAGTGAGGAGCCCTGAGGGACTCCTATGGATGCGTCCATTCGTGAAGATTCTTTGTTCTGTATCTTAACCTTGAAGCCTCTGTTGGAGAGAAAAGATTTAAACCATGAGAGAGCGGTGCCTGAGATACCTATAGAAGCCAGAATGGAAGTGAGAATGGAATGATTGACCGTATCAAAGGCGGCTGATAGGTCCAGTAGAATTAAGAGGAAGGATTGGCCTTTGTCAAGGCCCATTAATATGAAGTCAGACATGGAGATGAGGAGGGATTCTGTGTTCAGTGATTTGCGAAATCCGTATTGTGATTGGAATAGGATTTTGTTTTCTTCTATGTATTCGGAGAGTTGAGTATTGACAACTTTTTCTAGAATCTTGGCTATGAATGGAAGATTGGCGATAGGACGGAAGTTGTTGGGGTCTTTAGGATCCAAGTTGGGTTTCTTGAGTAGAGGTTTGATGGAGGCCAATTTGAGGTCGTCAGGATATAGTCCTTGGGAGAGTGAGCAGTTTATGATGTCCGACAATGTTTTAGCGATGGAGTCAGGGATGGCCAGGAGCAGTTTGGTGGGGATAGTATCCAAAGGATGGGAGGAAGGTTTCATTCTTCTTATAAGAGTTTGTATCTCTAAGATAGAGATGGGTTCAAGTGTTTCCAGACCATTGTTGTTGAGGGATGACTGTTGAAGAGACTGGTAAAGAGCAGGGTCGGTGGGATTAGAAGGCAGATGAGTTAGAAGGCTGTTGACTTTGTTGTGAAAATGAAGAGCAAGTTCTTCAGCTTTGGATTGTGCTAGGTCGTTGGGAATCTCCTGTGGGATGATTTGGGTGAGATTGGAGACATAGGCGAAGAGGGCTTTTGCGTCGAAGATTAAGTGGTGAATCTTGGTTGCATAGTAGTCCCTTTTGGATTTAGAGGTAGTTGACTTGTATTGATGGAGGGTGGCTTTGTAGATGGATCGTGTATTGGTGCTTGGGGATTTGCACCAGTCGCTCTCTTTCTGTCTTAGATTTTGTTTTAGCTTTCTTAGTTCTTCCGTGAACCATGGTTGTCTTTTGGTTGTCTTATTGTATAGGCTTTGAGACACCCATACAGATTCACTGGTTTGGCAGAAGAGTCATGAAATGGGACTAGCTGGTATCAATTGTCAAGGAACTGCTCCAGAGAAGGTGCTCGCTAGAAGTCCTCATCATTCATTTGGGGGTTAGCTACCTGGGCTATTGGTCTTGCAGTGAGTTTTTAATGGTGGCCAAGAAGGACTTGGAGAGGTTAATGAATATAATGCCACTGTCCAGCTTTATGTGGTTGGACATTCTAGTCAGACCAAAGTTTAAGGATCAGGTTTTGTGGGCAAAGGTATTAAAAAGGTCAATCGTCAGGTTGGTGATTGAATAGTTATGAAAGGAGGTTTCCAGATGTGCCATGATTGGGCTCTGGATGGGTTTCTAGGCCTGCATATATGAAGTGGGGCTTGACCTATTTAATAACTCTTTGCAGGAATCTTTAGAGGTAGTGTTTAATGTTAGCAAATAGGCCACAGTTTGGGGGGGCCCGAGAGCTGTTCTGAAAATACCCTCAATTATGGCGGTGAACCTGAGCCTAAGTTATGTTAAAATGTGATATGGCTGTCTTTGCTTTCTGTGCAGGATACGGGAGGCACATGTAGTTGAGGGAGCTGTTACATGATGCAGTGGATGGTTAGCAAAATCTGCAACCATAATGCTGGTACTCTCGATTGGGGTCATGGCAGAGAGAATTCAGCAGGTGGCATGGTGAGCCAGAAGGGGCTTGAGGTAGTGGTGGGCTGAAGGTGGCACGTAATTGGGATGCAGAGGTGAGTTGCCTCGAAGAACACCATGGTGGTGGGGAAAGTTGAGTTAGGTGGCCAGTTTTGTTGTTGGCTCGGGTTTCATGGTTGTAAGCAATAAACTGAGACCTTGTTAATACCATACAGTATATGTGTCCGTGTGCCTTTTTTAAGGATAACTGAAAGGAAAGCTGCGAGTCCTGCATGCCCATGCTAGCTTAAGGCAGGGAAGCAAAGTCTAACCCTATCACCCTTAACATGGTGGCAGGATAGGCATAACTGAACAGGAGCCAGGGGTTTGGGCTGTCCATTCACCCTTCCCCATGCTCCTTCCCTGTGGTGTGTTTTCCCTTGATTTTCCCACCTAAGTCCATGGGAGTTCATGGGAGTCAGAAAAAGGGCAGAAGAGCTAGGGCTTGGATTGTGTGGTCGGTGGGAGGAAGGGGAAGGAGGATGTAAGGGGATTTTAGTGATATGTTAGGGTAGGGTTCACTCACTCTGTCCCCTGCTGACTTGAGGCATCCTCCCTCTCTCCCTTGGCTTTTATGTGTTTATATTTGTATTATGGTGGTGGTTGTCACAGTGCGCAGTGACCCCAAGTCTAAGTTATGCTAAAATGTGATATGGATGGGGGGGGGGTGGGAGCTGCTAAATGTGTAGCCAGGGGTTGGAGCTGCTATACTATGCAATGGGCATTTCGCAAGATCCACAATTGTATTACTGGTGCTCTCTGTTGGGGGCATGGAGAGAGGATTTGGCAGGTGGCATGGACTTCTGGAAAGAGGCTTGGGATAGTGGTGGGCTGAAGATGGCATGCTGTTGGGACGTGGCATTGAATTGTCCTGAGGAATACCATGTGTGTGTGTGTGTGGGGGGGGAATTTGGGTTAGGTGGCAGATTTTGTTCTTGGTTTGGGTTTCATGGTTGTAAACAATAAACTGTGGCCCTGTTAATACCATATATATGTCTGTGTGCATTTGTTAAGGGTGACTGGGAGGAATGCAGAGAGTCCTGCATGCTCATGTTATAAATGTGTTTATTGTATAGAACTGACTGGGTGGGTGGTCTGCGTGAAATAGGGGAGTTCAGGCTTATGAATTTGGAGAAGGACTTGGAAAATTAGTGGACTAACTAGTAAACTTGGTAATTTCTCTTATGTGCCCATGTTTCACTTGTGTGCATAAATTCCAGTATATGCGAGTAAGTCCTACTTTGTTTTTGTGCATAAAATATACAAATGTGCATTTTGAAAATAGATAGGAAAAGTCCCTACACTTAATGCATTGATATAAGTGCAATGCATTGCATTGCATGTATTTGTGCTTAAACCTACATACACACATGTGTTGTAGGGTAGAGATACGCATATTTTAAAAAACACATTCTATTATATACTAGGGATGTGAATCGTTTTTTGACAATTTAAAATATCGTCCGATATATTTTAAATCGTCAAAAATCGTTAGGGCCACGATACAATACCAATTCCCCCGATTTATCGTCAAAAAATCGTAAATAAGGGGAAGGGGGAGGGCAGGAAAACCGGCCCACTAAAACCCCCTAAAACCCACCCCGACCCTTTAAATTAAATCCCCCACCCTCCCGAACCCCCCCCAAATGCATTAAATTACCTGGGAGTCCTCCGTAGCGGCGGTCCGTGGCTAAATCGGGGGAAGGGGGAGAGCACGAAAACCGGCACACTAGATCGTGAGGTCTTCAGCCGGCGCCATTTTTCAAAATGGCCGCCGCAAAATGGCGGCGGCCATAGACGAAAATGATTCGACGCAAGAGGTCATTCCGGACCCCCGCTGGACTTTTGGCAAGTCTTGTGGTGGTCAGGAGGCCCCCCCAAGCTGGCCAAAAGTTCCTGGGGGTCCAGCGGGGGTCAAGGAGCGATTTCCTGCCGCGAATCGTTTTCCGTACGGAAAATGGCACCGGCCATACGCGTATGGCCGGCGCCATTGTCCGTACGGAAAATGGCGCCGGCAGGAGATCGACTGCAGGAGGTCGTTCAGCGAGGTCCGGAACCCTCGCGAGATTTCCGGACCTCGCTGAACGACCTCCTGCAGTCGATCTCCTGCTGGCACCATTTTCCGTACGGACAATGGTGCCGGCCATACGCGTATGGCCGGCGCCATTTTCCGTACGGAAAACGATTTGCGGCAGGAAATCGCTCCTTGACCCCCAATGGACCCCCAGGAACTTTTGGCCAGCTTGGGCGGGCCTCCTGACCCCCACAAGACTTGCCAAAAGTCCAGCGGGGGTCCGGAACAACCTCTTGCGTCGAATCGTTTTTGTCTATGGCCGCCGCCATTTTGCGGCGGCCATTTTGAAAAATGGCGCCGGCTGAAGACCTCACGATCTAGTGTGCCGGTTTTCGTGCTCTCCCCCTTCCCCCGATTTAGCCACGGACCGCCGCTATGGAGGACTCCCAGGTAATTTAATGCATTTGGGGGGGGGGTTCGGGAGGGTGGGGGATTTAATGTGCCGCTGGACCACCAGGTAATTTAAGGCATTTGGGGGGGGGGATTTAATTTAAAGGGTCGGGGGTGGGTTTTAGGGGGTTTTAGTGTGCCGGCTCACGATTTTAACGATTATGACGATACTTTACACACACAAACGGCAACAATACGATTCCCTCCCCCTCCCAGCCGAAATCGATCGTTAAGACGATCGAGGACACGATTCACATCTCTATTATATACACAGGTTATACAATGTATTTATTTTATTCATTTATTTAGCAGTTTTTATATCCTGCAACCTCCTTCTTATGTTCAGAGTGAAGTACTGTACATGAGTAATTAACATATCAAATAATAAAATTTTACAATTGTCAGCAATTCACATAAAACAGACATATAATATCAATTTAAAAATAAAACAATCCTTTAAAATTATATATTAAAAAAGCAGCATTAAAATAGAATGCTTTAACCTGCTTTCTAAACATCTTGATATCTTTTATAGCAAATAATTCTGCTGGCATGATGTGCCAAAATGATGGAACAACATGAGAAAATGCTCTTACATGTGTTGTTTGTACTTTACTCTCTCGCTCAGATGGAACAACTAATAGATTTGAGTCCTGGGATCTCAATAATCATTTAGGAGTATATACTTTTATTCACCAATGCACTTGGAGCTTCAGTATGTAACTGTGTTAAAAACTATGAGTATTTTAAACTGTACCCTCCATTTATCTGGTAACAAATGTAATTCTGAAAGGACTGGGGAAATATGGTCCCTACGGCTAATCCCTGTCAAAATTCATGCTGCTGCATGCTGCAATAATTGTACAGCATATAGATGATTTTTAGGTAAGCCAGTGTAGAGACTAAAACAATAATCTATTTGATAGAACTGATCTAAATAAATTTGGTGTTAACAATGGTTTGACCAGCATCAGCATTTTAGTTTAAAAAATGCTTTTTTACCATTTGCTTAAACTGTGGTACAAAAGACAATATCCACATTTTGGGCTTCTGTACTAACTCACAAAGGCACCTCAGCATAAGTCAAGACAG